>NC_090265.1:1249492713-1249833784 GCF_040414725.1 Anabrus simplex
ATTAGCAGTAAGTTAATAGACGCAATCAAATGCATTTATTTTAACAATAGGGCCACAGTGAGAACTGATGGTAGAACAAGTTTTTGGTTGAGGGTAGTTAGAAGAGTTAGACAAGGTTTTTTTTTTAATTTTTTTTTTTTTTTACTACTTGCTTTACGTCGCACCGACACAAATAGGTCTTATGGCGACGATGGGACAGGAAAGGCCTAGGAAAGAAAAGGAAGCGGTCGAGGCCTTAATTAAGGTACAGCCCCAGCATTTGCCTGGTGTGAAAATGGGAAACCATGGAAAACCTTCTTCAGGGCTGCCGACACTGGGGTTCGAACCCACTATCTCATGGATGCGAGCTCACGGCTGCGCGCTCCTAACCACACAGCCAACTCACCCGGCAGACAAGGTTTTCATCTTTCACCTAGGTTGTTCGTTGCTTACATGAATCATTTACTGAAAGGTAAAAAATGGCAGCGAGTCCTTCAATTAGGTGGAAATGTAGTAAGCAGTTTGGCCTATGCTGACGAATTGTCTTCAGTGGAATACTGTGCTGAAAGCCTGTAATCTAATATCTTGGAACTTGAAAAGAAGTGCAGTGAGTATGATATGCATTCCAAGCATTTCCAAGACTAAGGTGATATCAGTAGTAAGAAACCTAAGAGGACTGAATGTCAGATCAGGATTACAAAACTGGAACAGGTAGATTATTTCAAGTATTTAGGATGTGTATTCTCCCAGGATGGTAGTATAGTAAGTGAGACCAAGGTGCAGCAAAGCTAATGCAGTGAGTTTGCAGTTGTAGGAAATTGGCTTCCGGATGAAACTATATTTACACGAGTCTATTTTCAGACCGACTTTGAGTTAAAACTGGATGAACTTAAGATACCGCATTCATAAGGTAGAAATAATGGACATGAAAGTAGCAGGAAATATTGCTAATATAAACAGGTTGAATTAATGACAGGAGGGTACTTAGAATGAGGAGATAAAGGCTACTTTAGGAATGAGATTGATGGATGAAGCTGTAAACCCAAACAGCTTTGATGATGGTGTCATGTGAGACGAATAGAGAAGGATAATATAAGAAAATATAGGAGTATAGGTTAACTAGGAGAATAATGAACTTGGTCATAGAGGATAAGGGAAATAGAGGTAGACCAAGGCGACAATAGTTAGACTCGTTTTTTAAAGATTTAAAAATAAGAGGTATGGAACTAAATGAAGCCTGAGAGCTAGTTACAAATAAAGCATTGTGGAGGTGTAGTTAATTCACAGATGCTTGCAGACTGAATGCTGAAAGGCATAACAGTCTATAATGAAACTATTATTGTTATTAAAACTACACATTATAAATTAGCATATGAAGTACAGTAAATTAGGTACTCAAGACTTATACAGCATAAACAATCTGTAACTGAAACTTACTTCTTCATGGCATAATCAGAGACAAGTTTGCTATCCAAACCAGCAGGAACACTAATAGTTGTTACTGTTGGCAGGCGAATACAAGGACGCTTAACAAACAGCTCTAGACCTAGTTCTGTAATACCAGCATGCAGCTGTTTAGCACACGACTGATGCCTTTCCCAACAATTTTCCAATCCCTCCTCTGCTATCAAAGCTAGTCCTTCTCGCAGTCCACAAAGAAGAGTAGATGAAATAGTATGATGGTACCTGAAAATAAAAGCTGATAAAAAAGGTAGGGAAGTAACGCCTCACTGTATCAGCACAGCAAAGCTAAAGTGTTCTACTGATTCTTAAAAAAAACACATTATCATCTGAATGTCTTCTAGGTGCGTCTGAGAGCAATAAACATCCATATAGAATGAATACAAATGGCTGGTATGTTTACTGCTTTACAGTAATCTCCCAATATTTTGTGTGTGGGTTTTCTGGTTTGTGGGTTGTTCTGCAATCCTAAAAAATTAATTTAAAAAAAAAAATAAGTAAAGGTACTGTAGTGTACATGTGTACATACTTTTTCCTACTTTTTAACTAGACTTTCTCTGAGATAAGTTGCTAAGAAATATAGTTAATAAATACTGCACCACATTATGATAGAGTGACATATCCATTGTTATTGGTCTAATGTGTGTGTGAAAATTGAAAATTTCAATTGTTAGTCAGTCATGTACATGGATGAGATGGCCCATAGGTATCATGATTTGATATTATAAACTAAATTAAGGCATATGAGAGTATTGAAATATACACATTGTCAGTCTGGTGTAGACCGAAAGATTTCAACATTGTCAGACGTGCTCACGACAATCTGTCACCAAGAGTTAAGCCTGTCGTAATGGGTGATATATTTCCTTGTCAAAAGATAAGAGGATTAAATCAAGAACTCAGAACAACAGTCCTGATTGCTACGAGGAAACGAGGGAGCATTTATTCTTGAACAAGGGTGCAGTCCATGCGTCACGAATACGGAGAAATTTTCGCAATAAAGTTTCCCGTGCCTCCAGGCATATTGTTGTTAAGTTGTTAGAGGGAGATATCTAAATGAACCACTGCATTGTTAGCCAATGACAAAATTTGTAAAGGACTTGCAGATGTGCCAACATGACAGAAGTCAATATGAACTCCAGTTATCTCCAGTTATAGTAATAATTAAAATATTCCAACCACCAAATTGAACAGATGGGATTTTTTAGATATTATCCATATGTAGATTAATTGTTTGATGAATTAAAATATAGAATTCTAGGAAAAGACCCACACTGTATTGCTATTGGTCAGCAAGATCACACCAGCATAGACGCCGACTTAGCACACGAAAAGTGGAAGACAGAAATCAAGTAATATCTTCGTGATCGCCGAACGATATGAGATCAGAATACGACATGTGAATGTGTATCACCAGTTTATTAAGTGGGATAAATTCAGAGATCCAAATCCACCTGCAAGTGCTGATTTAGGATAACTAATCCCCCACCCTCTGGTATGACTGCGGATGACCCAGGCAGGAAACCATATCGTCCATAAATAACAAGGAGTGGAACCTCACATCATCAGTCATTTGAAATAGTTTGGAATAGTTTGAGACTTTGACACATTGACTCTGCAAGTCAGTACCTCAGGACGCATTCTAAGTCTGTTAGAGCTGAAAGTACGTGAGTCGTTATGAGAGTGAAGACGAACAGTGAGATTATTCATAGTACCGAGTGTAAATAATCAGTATAACTGTATGTTGAAGTTAATACATTTATAAAGGTTTTATGTGATTGAAAATAAATAATTAACTGAATGCCGATAGTACCTTTTGTAGGCAGTGTGCGGAGCCTGAAGTAATAATTTCAAGATAGACGGTGAAACAATTATCTGTAGCAGGGAACTGTAGGAGTGAGACGATCACTAGACGGCCTAGAAATACGTCAGGAAGTGCCGGGTGACTACCGCAATACGTGCCGGGTCGAATAAAACAACACATCGTCGTAAAGTGTCATAACTTGTGGTTCGGGGTCAAGAAAAGAAAAGAATTGTGAAAATGTCATGGGTCTTTAGGCACCTATAAGTGTTTTTTTTTTTTGTATCAATCATTGTAAATTCATTAGTAAGGTGTTAATAATGGGTAATCGCCCAGAAATGTTTTGTTTTGTTAATATTGTAAAGTGCGACATGATGCACGAGTAAACCAACATGGGGCCATGAGGTTTCTCATTCGCCACGAGACAATGGAATTCTACACAGGAATGAGTACAAATTTTTTTATATATTTGGGGATGTTATCGCGATAAGACGGGACTCAGTGTACATTTATCATGGTTACATAAAGTAACACATGGATCGCTTCCCGAATCCATGATTTATTTAAGGTAGACGGACAAACTAATTTACATTAACGTAATTATGGATTAGACTAAATAATTTAATATTTGTTTGTTGTATATAATGTAAATATGGGATATATCTTTCAATTAATGCATGCTGTTTGTGAATAGTTTGATTTAAGTTCATTTCAAGTGTTAGATTTTTCTTTTATGCTAACCAAGTTTATTTTGATTTTTCAATCACTGCGGTGATTATTGGTGCCTTAATTAGGCATATTTGTTACCAGACATCCAGATATATGAAAGTGCCGGAGTGTGTAATTTTGTGTTTGTGTATGAAGGTCATGAAAAATAATAATAATAATAATAATAATAATAATAATAATAATAATAATAATAATAATAATAATAATAATAATAATTTGTGTTTTTGCAAGTTAAGGTGGAATAATAATAAAGTTTTGTGAGTTGGCCAATTTATGTACATTAATAATAATAATAATAATAATAATAATAATAATAATAATAATAATAATAATAATAATAATAATAATAATAATAATAATGCTTTGTGCATTTATTGGTGAAATTAATAATCAATGTGAAAATAACATGTGGTCTAAAAGACTTTAATTCGGGCAGTAAATTTTATTTTTACGTAAATTTTTGATTTCACATTTTTGGAACTCTATAATAACCATATAATTTTGTTTAGAAGTGATAGAGGCACATGTATAGGATGGGCATGATATGTTGAAAGCCCAGAGTGGTTTGAGCCCATTTTTGAGGTTGGAAGTCGTGCGGGACAAAAGTCCAGCATGAGGTGAAAATTGAGCCGTACTGCTTTTTATGATGAAATAGATAAATCTCGAGGCCTAAGATGATATAATATGCCAATTCCGGTGTTATGAGTAGCAGAATCCATGCACCAAGGATTAATTAGTGGATTAAATGTTTGAAGAGTTCCAGTGGATTAAATGGACTTCAAATGAAAAGGAAAGAATAATTTAGCAATCACAGCCATTGGATGTGTTTGCCCAGTCGCAATGTGCCATGGGATTTGAGATGTGTCTTGGGAGGACATGGTGTCCCCATAAAATTAACGGCAGTACGAAAATGAAGGTTGCGGTTCCAAGTACCGTGGTGTCCCGATCAATGTAAGTCGGATCTTGGTGGTTCATAAATGGACTCAACATATGTGACTAAATTATAAAGAGTGGAAATAAAAATATAAAACTTTCAATTTAATAATAATAATAATAATAATAATAATAATAATAATAAATAATAAATTTAAATAATAATAATAATAATAATAATAATAATAATAATAATAATAATCCAAGTGAATCTTGTCTTAAATCAATTGCTTAGTTATTAAATAATAATAATAATAATAATAATAATAATATTAATAATATAATTTGAAGAGGAATAATAGGTAGAAGTTATTAGATTATTTTGATAATAATAATAATAATGGTGAAATAAATTTAAAATATGAAATCCATGAGGAATAAGTGATATGCTAATGATAATCTCCACTGATGATGATGATGATGATGATAATAATAATAATAATAATAATAATAATAATAATAATAATAATAATAATAATAATAATAATAATAATCAAAAGTTGAAGGAGCAGAAGAAGAAGAAGTTGCAATATTATTTCTGAGAATAAAAATAATGATGAAAGGATATTAAAATATATAATGGACGGTGATTCAGTGTTACGAATATGATAATCTCTAATAATAATAATAATAATAATAATAATAATAATAATAATAATAATAATAATTTATAATTTATTATGAAACTGATCATTAATTTGTGCGGATTAATTACGAGGAAAAACGACCCTTCATTTGAAATGTTGGCAAAGGTTAGCATATAATCATCCTGGATGATAAATGATAATAATCAAGTATATGATAATTGAGATAAATGATAATAATAAAATAATTGATGGTAATCACAAAATATGATAATGATCAGATAATGAATGATAATGATAATTATTTAATAATCATAGGAAGATATGATAGGGACAGTCGTCATGTGTCGAATTGGTCGGAACCAGATGTTGGTTTTCCACATGGGAGAATGTTAGCGGTATGTGCGAAATAACCCACGGACGGCACATGTCTTAATTGTGCGAGCATAAATAAGTAACCTTTCCATACGTCTTGTCGTACTGACAAATGTAAATATTGAAATAAGCTTTGAGTTGACGAGCTACATATGGCATGTTTGTAAATCTGGTTATATTAGGCTAGAGTTTGTCCGTACAATTAATTCCCGTTTTAGATACGATAACATTTCCATAGTGGGAATCCGGCCTACTAGAATGTAAATACCGGTAGTGACTCATGTCCAACGGAACGTGGAGATGACAGTAAATAGTTACTCTCATGCCCACGTCTCCGAAAGAAGATCTCCAGCGGTGAAACGTCTACTCATACGGACGTGGATTCGATCCCCAGTGACCAATGGGGCAAATTCACCAAATATTTCACACTACCAGAGTAGTGAGGTGAATCCAAATTTATGTATTCTTTTTCAGGATGGAAATTTCTAAGTGTAATAATTGTCATCACTTGCAGTGTGTGAATTAAGTAAATAAATTTCTCCTTATTGCAATTTCAATAGAAAACAGTTTTCATATCTTTTTATTGTAGTTAGTCCAGTATGCCCATGAAATTTAAGTTGTCACTTCCCAGTCCTATTGTGGAGTCTATAATTAGCATCTATGAATGAGCTGTCCCCCTTTACCTTAATTTGCATGCCCTGTTCATCCCTGTGTTCATTTGGTGCACCTGTATTTTTTTTTTATTGTTATTGATTAAATTTTTTTTTAACATCTTTTACAAACTGATCACCACTGAGATTAAGGCTAGTCTGGGACTCAGGAGATGAGCGGGTGCAGTATAGTCTTAAATTTTATCTTTTCATTGTAGAATGACATTTCAACAATCTGTTTTAACAATAAAACAATAATTGAAAGTTAAGTCTCACATGTGGAAATAACCACACATTAGCAGCCACAGTCACTGTGGCCCAGAATGAAACTGCAGAGAATTCTTCCACAGTGAAATGAGATGTTCAGGCAATTGGAGCAAACGAGGAAGTATGCCCTGTGCAGGAAAGACCACATCACAAAGATTTTTGCTAAGCACTATCAAATGAGATATTTTGGCATATTTTCCAATGTGGCTGCTAAGCAATGAACTAGATAACACTTTTTATTTAGTTTTACCTAGTACAGTGAAGTACATAAAATAAATTTTTTACTTTTAGATGTTAATTAATTTAAGTACAATATTTTTGCTTGTTTGTCAATATCCATTATAATTTGTTGTGCTATTTCCTTGCACATTTAACTGTAGTTTTAGTCTTTTATACAGTAACTAGCTTTTACCTGCGGCTTTGCTCGCGTGGATTTTGTAATTTGTTAAAAGTAATCATTCCTCAGTTCTGTACCAAGACATTATCTGAAAACCTCTAAAGTATAAAAACTCACTGAAAAATTGAGTTTCATTTACCCCAGAAACTCTTTGTAAACCACGTTTTTGGTATTGGCTTTTTGAGCTAAGATGACTATGCAACATAGAACTATACATATGAGAAACAGTCTTCTCGCAAGTCAAAAAACAAAACAAAAATGTTTCTTTATTTTTAAAGGAGATTCCACATACCAATTTCCACATCTGAAACCTTCAATTTTTGAGATGTAAGTATCCCCATAAAAAGAATTCAACCCCTTTATCAGTCCTTCCTCACCCCGACCCCCACCTAAGTGGATTTCCCAAAAACAAAAAATATACATTTTTTAATTTCTAAAGGAGATTCTAAATATCAATTTTCACATCTGTACCATCTTCAGTTTTTGAGATATAAGTATCCTCATAATAAAAATTCAACTCTTTTTTCACTTCTTTTCACTCCCGTTAAGTGCCTTTTCCGAAAATAAAAAATTACATGTTTTTAAAGGACTTTCCAAATAAGTTACCCAGTTTCATGTCTGTAACATGTTAAATTTTTGACATAAACTCTAGTCTAGATATACCAGTACTCACTTTCAAATTTCACATGCTTTTTTGACTCTGTGCATGTCTTTCTTTACTTTGAAAGAAGAATCCAAATACAAATTGTTATGTCTATAACATTTCAGTTTCTGAGATATAAGTATGCTCATAAAAAAAAACTCAACAACGTTTTCAGCCCCCACCCCCATTTAGTTGAATCCCCACCAAATCTGTGTTTCTTCATTTTTAAACTAGGTTACAAATACCAATTTTCATGTCTGTAACCTTCAGTTTTTGAGATATAAGTATCCCCATAAAAAGAATAACTCTTTTTTCACTTTTCACTTCGTTTTACCCTTCCCCTTAAGTGAATTTTACAAAAACAAAAAATACATGTTTCTTTATTTATAAAGGAGCTTTCAAATACCAATTACCGTGACTGTAACATCTTCAGTTTTTGAGATATAACTTATGTATCCTCATACAAAGAATTCAACTCCTTTTTCACCCCCCCACCACAACTTGATTTTCCCCCCCAAAATGCATGTTTCTTTATTTCAAAAGGAGATTCCAAATACCAATTTTCACGTCTGTAACATCTTTAGTTTTTTTCGATATAAGTATCCTCACACAAATAATTCTACTAATTTTTCAATTCTTTCAGCCTCCTCCCCCCTTAATTGGATTTTTCAAAAACTAAATACGTACTTTATTTTTAAACAAGACTCCAAATACCAATTTTTCACGTCTGTAACATCTTCAGTTTTTGAGATATCACTATGCTAATAAAAAGAATTCAACCCCTTTTTCAGTCCTTTTTTACACGTTTCTTTATTTTCAAAAGAGATTCAAGATACCAATTTTCACATGTGTAACATGTTCAGTTTTTGAGATGTTCTGTACATATGCTCATTTTAAAAATTCACCACCCTTTTTCGGTTCCTATTAAGTGGATTTTCAAAAAAACAAATTATCTATGTTTCTTTACTTTTACAGGAGATTCCAAATACAAATTTTCATGTCTATAACATGTTACATATACTGTAGATATAATCTTTTTAAAAATTCACCCCTTTCGTCACTCCTGTTCACCTCCCACTAACTCGATTTTCCAAAAACAAAATATATGCATTTCTTTTTTTTTAACGGAGATTCCAAATACCAATTTTCATGTCTGTAACATCTTCAGTGTTTGAGATACAAGTATTCTCATAAAAGGTATTCCACCCCGTTTCAAAACTTTCAAGTTTTTGAGATATAGACATACTCATTTAAATAATTAACCCCCCTTTTCACCCCCTTAGCAATGGAATATCCAAAAATCCTCCTTTAGTGAGTACCTACACTCTAATATAAATGTATTCCCAAAATTTAATTTCTTTATGTCCAGTAGTTTAGGCTCGGCAATGATTAATCAATCAGTCAGTCAGTCAGTCAAGACATGTTATTTTATATATATAGATTACATTCAATAAAAAAGCTAAGCATATTTGCAGTTTACCCACCAATGTCCAATGTTTATGTTTCATGTATGATTAGATTGTAAATATGTTATTTAAATCAGGGCAACCCTGCTTTCTTTACAGCCAGGGTCATTCGACTCGCGACTGGTAAACGGATCCAGTACACTAGAGCTGAGGTGACATCTAAGCAAGCTTGTCAATGCATCTTGGTTCTCTGCACTGTGCACTAAAATGCTTCTTCTTACACTGTCTATGGCTGATTGCATCAAAATCATCACTTTGATGCAACAGAACATGAGAGAAGGTGACGTTGCCAACATTGTTCTCATGAATCGAAGTGTTGTCTTCAGGTTGTGGAAGCAACTCAAGACCAATATATACATACATCCATCTTCACAAAGATACCCTACATGCACAGCTACTACTCTGTGCCATGAGCTTTGATACACTGCAGAAGTTACCCCATGATGGGGTGCTAAGATTCCTCAAGACTCTTCCACTTCTACAACATCATTAGGTGGCTTGTGTTTGATGGGCTAGAGCACATCATACTTGGACACAAGATTAATAGTCCAGAATGTTGTTCACAAAAGAAGTGCAAATTGGTTTACTGTACACCCTGACAATAATTCTCTACACATATGGAAGGCAAGAGGAGACAATGAATCACTCTTAGCAGAATGTCACCAACGGTTTGGAGGTTCAGCACTATTCTGGACAAGTATCATGTTCGGCCACCATACACCACTAGTTCACCAAATGAATATATGAACAATATAATAAGTTTGTCTAAATTCGGTAGAGTAAATATACAAACACAAGTAAGTTCGCACTATCAACGGTCTATGACCAAACATAATGCACAAGTGAGTAAAAACAGATATGACCGAGCAAGTGGCTGTGTGGTTAGAGTCGTGCAGCTGTGAGCTTGCATTCAGAAGACAGTGGGTTCGAACTCCGCTGTCAACATCCCTGAGGATGGTTTTCTGTGGTTTCCCATTTTCACACCAGGCAAATGCTGGAAATGTACCTTAATGAAAGCCATGGCCACTTCCTTCCCACTCCTAACCCTTTCCTATCCCAGCATCGCCATAAAAGCAGACTGCGAATAATAATAATAATAATAATAATAATAATAATAATAATAATAATAATAATAATAATAATAATAATAATAATAAATTTCTAAAAATGTATTGAACTTATCGAAGTATGTGTGCTGTGTTGCCAAATCAGTTACTAAGAAACCATCAGTTGATCACCAATAATGTGAGTACAACAGTTTTTAACTCGGCTGGTAGAATTTACTTCCAGTATTATTATTATTATTATTATTATTATTATTATTATTATTATTATTATTATTATTATTATTATTATTATTATTATTATTATTATTATTATTATTATTATTATTATTATTACTACTATTAACTCCACCTTGTGGCCATGATCATTAAGGCATTGAAGTCTAAATGGCCTGACACCGTGGTTAACGGGTTAGAATGTTGGCCGGCAGTGTAGGGGAGGTGGCGGTATACAATTTCTCATCACAAGATTGCGTGCCAAAAGCCTGGATTCAGTTCCAAATCTCTCTGCAGTGCCCATATGGAGTGAGGGCATATGACGCTGTTGATGGTGATTCATTTGTCGGATGAGGACATTAAGCCTTGAGCAGACCCCTTGGTGCTATTCGAGAGGAGTAAGGTAAGTGTTGGCACCGAGTTTCACCCTCTCCCTCTCCCTTCCTACTATCATATATCACAGCATTCATTACATCTCATTAACTCCTCTGTCTGACTCATTGGCTGAATGGTCAGCATACTGGCCTTCGGTTCAGAGGGTCCCGGGTTCGATTTTCGGCCGGGTCGGGGATTTTAACCTTCATTGGTTAATTCCAATGGCCCGGGGACTGGGTGTTTGTGCTGTCCCCAACATCCCTGCAACTCACACACCACACATAACACTATCCTCCACCACAATAACACGCAGTTACCTACACATGGCAGATGCCGTCCACCCTCATCGAAGGTCTGTCTTACAAGGGCTGCACCCAGCTAGATATAGCCACATGAAACTATTATTAACTCCTCTGATGAGCTTGACATCAGGAAGGGCATCTGGTCATAAAAACCCACCACAACAGATTCATCTCATCTCATACCAGACCCCATTGAGAAAGGGGTCAAAGGTTGGACAAATTATTATTATTATTATTATTATTATTATTATTATTATTATTATTATTAAGACAGTGGTTGAACTTGAATGTTACGTGAATATTCAATTTCATCTTGTTTTTTATTTCCTTTTCTCTTCCCAAAATCTCTTCATTCTTTGTCTGTGTTCTTGTTTCTTTTGTTCAGTCCATACTTTCCCTGTTTTTTTTTACTCTCTTTTACTTCAAATTTTCCATTCTTAATTTTATTTCTGAATATGTTTTTTTTCATTTATCATTGCCTTGCTGATACCTGCTTGTTGTAGATCATCTGTTTCTTTCAGCCAATTGTTGTTCTTTATTGAGCTATTAGCTACATCAAAAATTATCTTTGTGAGTCTGTTGCTGTCCATTCTATGTAGGTGCCCATAGAACATTAGTCTGCGTTTTCTGATCATGTTTGTGAGTCTGTCTGTATATTCATGTAGTTCTTTAGTTGGTCTCTTCAACCATATACCATCTCTGTGTATTGTTCCAAAAAAAATTGTGAGTATTTTGTGTTTTATTTTTTCTGTCTCTATGATACCTGATTTTCCAATTGTGGTTGCTTCTGAAGCGTAAAGGGCTTGTGGTAGTACAGCTGTATTTTAGTGCCTGAGTTTATCCAGTCTTGATATGTTTCTTTTATTGTAGTGTGTCCATGTGTGTTTGTAGGCTTTCTGAAGTTTGTCTGTTCTGTCTGTGTTGAATGCCGTATTTGATCCTCCTATTTGTATATATTCCCCTAGATACTTGAATTTTTCTACTCTTGTGATCTTTCCATATTTTGTGTGCATGGCTTGTGTATTGTTATATTTTCTCTCCATATACTGTGTTTTCTCATATGATATCTGAAGACCTGTTTTGATAGAAATTTCGTGTAAGTATTCCAGTGCTTCTTGTCTTTTGTTACTAAGTACTGCCAGGCCATCTGCGAATGCCAAACATTTTATAATTGTTCAGTTTGCACACGTTCTTCCTAACTGAATTCCTTTTACTTTATCTTCCCATTGTTTGATAATTTTTTCCAAGATTATTATTATTATTATTATTATTATTATTATTATTATTATTATTATTATTATTATTATTATTATTATTATTTAACAAGTACCTGATACCCCACGCTGTAATCAATCAATCATGATTGATCTGCTTTTAGGACTGTTACCCAGGTGGCAGATTCTCTATCAGTGTTTACCTACTCTATTCTTAAATGATTTCAAAGAATTTGTAAATCCCCAGTGAGCAGCTATTAGGATGCCATGCACTAGATTTTCCTCTTCTTCTGTAGACAGAACAGGGTGCCCATGGAATTTCTTAAGGGTGTTTCTTATTTACCTTATATTCTAGCGATAGGAATTTGGTAAAGCTCCATGACTTCTTGTATGATAACTTCCCTTACCGTATAGCCCTAACAACAACCTGAAGTATTTTTCTATCATAATTGCTTATCGGCTGTACACCAAACACCTGTTTATAATTGTGTGGTGTGTCAACATTCAGGGCCTGAACACCTCTCATTTCAAGAAAAGTTAAACAGTATAACAACTACCATCACCACTGGTAGCAGACTCACTTACACACTGGAAAGCACTCTCACAGATTAAACAATCATCACTGATTAGCATTTAGCACTGCCGCCCAGGTAGCAGATTCCCTACCAGTTGCTTACCTAGTCTTTTTGTTCAAAGGACTTGGAAATGTATCAACCATTCCACTTTATAAATTATTCCAATCTCTAATTCCTCTTCCTATACATGATTATAGGCTGTGCATTGATCTCTTGAATTCCAACCTTATCTTCTACTTTTAAAAGCTCCACTCAGGCTTATTCATCTACTAATGTAATTCAGTGCCATTTCTCCACTAGCAGCTTGGAAAATTCCACTTAGTCAAACAGCTTTTTCTCCTTACTTCCAAGTCTTCCCAGGCCAAAGTTTGCAACATTTTTGTGATACTACTCTTTTGTCGTAAATATCCCTTAACAAATTGTGCTACTCTTTCTTTAGAACTTCTCCAGTTCTCTAAATAAGGATATCATATCCAGGGGCCATGCTCTAATATTGAGGTCGTACCTGAGATTTATACACCCTTTACATTCCTTTACTGCAATCCCTAATAATAATAATAATAATAATAATAATAATAATAATAATAATAATAATAATAATAATAATAATACCGTATTTCCGCAAATAATCATGCACATTAAAAAAAACTGGGGTAAGAAATTGGGGTGCAGGTTTTATTTGCGTCAAGCTCAAATCTAGCGGGAAATATCATTGCTGTTAAATACGATTTTGTTCATCAGTATAGTACTGACAACCCTACATATACATTAGTAAACAAGACTTTATATTTTAATGTTAATGAAAATAAAAATGTCTGCATAATGATGAATCATGGCTTTATTTCTTATTTTGCTGAAAATAGGAAATTAGGAAATTGGAGTCTCTCCGGTGTAATCGTCTGTTTCGCTTTTCGCGGCTCTACTTCAGATGACAGGGTGGCCGCTGCCTCAGCCAGAAGCATGCTATAAATGGTCCCCGTCTCAGTGATCTGTCAACAGGTGATGACAGCACTTCCCATCTGACATGCCGCTAGCCGACCTTTACCCTCCAGGCCGCGCCGTCTAGAATGTCAAAGCGTCTGGAAATGGTGGACTGCGCCTATCTTGCATGGGCCGAAGTGTCATTCTTCTGTGTGCATCAGTTGAAGTGAATCACATGTTAGAGATGGCAACTAAAGGTACACGCTATAGGTCTTTCACGGCCAAAGAAAAGTTGCAAATTATAAAAGACGCAGAAGAAATTGGAAATCGTGCATCAGGAAGAAAATAACGACGTGGACGAGAGCTGTATTTGTAACTGGTGAAAAAATAAATTATGGCTTCAGCAAACTAGTAGTAATCGCCGGGCATGTTGTGGACAGAAAGCAAAGTTTCCTGAGACTGAAGCAAGATTATGTGCGTATATTGACGAAAAGAGAAATTCGGATGTGCTGTTACAAGTGAAATGTGCCAACTTAAAACCCAATCGATTGCAAAAGAAGTAGGTGTTACGGGATTCAAAGATAGCCGTGGATGGCTTTCAGGATTTCATGTTCGTCATGGCTATAGTTTTCGAAGAGAAACTACCATCGCACAGCGTCTTCCAACAGATTATGAAGATAAAATTCTGAATTTTCACAAATATGTGATCAATTTATGCAAGAAAACTCTTATATACTTTCACAAATAGGCAACGTAGACTAGACACCAATTTTTTTCGAAATCCGCTTGATTGTAGTGTAAACAAAAAAGGTGGATCCAATTCATGGATAGAACTGGCAGGAATGAGAAGCAAAGGTGTACAGTTATGCTTTGTGTAACCGCAGATGGAAGAAAACTGCCCCCATACGTCATGTTTAAACGAAAAACAATTCCAAAAATAAACGTGAAAGGCGTTATCATAAAAGCTCAACCCAAAGGGTGGATGGATAATAGCCTAATAGCAGACTGGGTGAAGCAGGTTTGGCAACGGCACCCTGGAGCATTACTAAATCTCAGAAGTATGCTTGTTTTAGATAGTTTTCGCGGGCACACTACTCAAGAAGTTCACGATGTTTTGACAAGGAGTAGAACGGACTTGTTAATAATTCCAGGAGGTCTAACATCCGTTCTCCAATCACTTGACATGTGCACTAACCGGCCTTTTAAGGCGGCAGTGAAACAACTGTACACAGGTTGGATGGCAGACGAAGCGCATGAATTTACCCCTACTGGTAAAATCAAGTGGCCAGAAGTGAGACAGATTTGCGAATGCATAAAACGTGCTTGGGATTCCATTTCTCTGCAACTGGTGGAGAAGAGTTTCAAGAAATGCGGGATATCTAATTCGCTGGACGGAACCAAGAACGATGTACTGAGGAAGAACGATGACTGTGACAACGAGGAAGACTGCGATTCTGCCAGTGATGACGAACGCTAAGAAGATTACAGGTAAGGGAGCATTAATGTACAGTATCTTTATTTCATTTATATTGTGTATTTCCATGCAGTTTTAAGATACACAATTACAATTCTGTTTTTCTAATGCAGGATGCCGGACGCTGCTGCTACAATCGTAGTATAATATTATGTTTGATTTTCTTTTTTTCTTTTTTTTTTTATGTGAATCCTGCACTTTGCTAACTTATGTACTATTTATAATTTGTATCTGCTACTGTAATGTATGTACTGTTTGTATCTTTTATTTAAGCCGTAATAAATCGTGGAGTGATATAAAATGTTTGTTTATGCTTATGTTACTCCTTCGATGCAAGGAATTTTAGTTCATTTCATTTTTTTAAATGATCCTTCCTAAAATTAGGGTGCGGGCATTATTCGTGTGAATACGGTAGTAGTAGTAATAATAATAATAATAATAATAATAATAATAATAATAATAATAATAATTCCAGTAGTGATAGGATGTAATGGTATTATACCAAAGACACTACACAGGAGCACTGAAGCTCTTAATCTCCACCCTCTCACTTACAGAAAATTACAAAAAAGCAGCAATCCTGGCCTCTTGCCATATAGTAAGGAAGTTTATTGGCATGAACCATCCACCATATAGCCTACAGAGGACTAATGAAAATCGTTCACTAATAATTTTGACCATTTATGTACGGTATAGTAAATATCTGTCAAGTTTATTTGTCAACAATGTAAGTATATACTGATATGTATGAATCATATGTGCGTATGTACTAAATAGTACTTCTTCCATGTACATTGTACCAAAGAAGCTCATAAACCCAATTATAAAATTGTGAATTATATATAATAAAATAATAATAATAATAATAATAATAATAAATTTTGAACCCTCCAGTCTTTACAGTGAAAAATTTGTACAGTAATAAACTTTGCAACTTTTCCCATTCACCCATTTGTCGCTACTAACAGCACATCAGCCTGGCAACAATCAACGTATACCATGGAATATGCAGCTCATTATTTGAACAACAGTATACCTATAGAGCAGGATATAATTTGTATCTGCCTGGTGGCTATCAAGCAAGACAGGTAAATACACCACTATTGTTCAGAATCACCCTGCTGTCCGAAATCACCCCATCTAATGGCACTAATATATTTCTTTATATACGAATACCGGTACTATTACAACTTGTTTTAACAATTTTCTAAATTTGTATGGATAATTGTACTTACACTCTCGGTCTCCCAAAGCATGCCCAATAATCACCTAAGATTTGCATATCCCAGTAGAAAACCTTCACTGGAGTTTTTCGAGATAGCATCTTTGTCCTGAAAGAGATAGAAAAGAAAAAGATACAAAATTATTTGTTAAAATGGAATTAATGGAATTCTAGCAAACAAATTACTCCATCATTCTTTAGATAAAAAATCTGAAGAACTGCCCCTCCACCATGGTCTACAGACTGCAAATGTTGACCAAGTCAAGAATCTCCAAGATGAGGAGTTGGGCAAATGTTCATCGTACTTTCCTGCCTTTCCTGAATATGAAAATTTTAACTAAGCAGTTCGTAAATTTTCTAATTTCCTAGCCCAGTCAATGCAATATCTCCCTGGTCCAGAACATCCAGCAACCAAGTATTATGAGGCACACAAAAAAAGGAAAGAAACTAATGTTAGAACAAAATGATAGAACTTCATCAAATACCATTTGGTTGTCAACAAGGATTTGACAGGAAAAAAGGGAGAAATATACTCATGTGAAAATCCAGTATATATTAAAACCTGTGATGAAAAGCTGTCAGTTCGATCATTGAATGAAATAAGCCATCGTGTAAATCTAGTAAAAGAATATTTTAATACCTTAATGGTGGATTTTCTAATGCTAACAGGTGTGTTAAAGAAGAACAGAGAACAACTTTGTGAGAATCACATTGGAAAATGTATAAAGAAGTTCCCTGTCTATTTCCTACTGGATCTGTAATAGGAGCAGACATAATTGTGATCCAGTGTCAATCACATCGAGCTGTGGTGGTAGATCCAACTGTCCGTTTTGAGACAGACTTTAAACAAGCCAGCGTGATCAGCTCTGAAAAGAACATCTACGAACCATACATCCCGTACCTCAATAAACACTACAACTTAATATTCGGTTGCAAAGGCAGTGTAACCATGAAGGCAGTCTCATGAAGGAGTTGAGTACTCATCACCCTACGTTAGAGAACGTCAGTCAGCAACCTAAATCACCATCTCTCTTCTACATAGGTCACAGCATCTTATAGATTCTAATTTGTGCTATTTCAATATTGTTGTGGGTCACTTTATTCTATAGAGTAGTATGTATCTTTCTAATATTTTGGCTTTCATTTAGAATTCAGTCTCATGATCACTCACAATTTGTGAACTGATGTCTTGTAACAAAGGCTGCAATGTCTTATTTAAATGAGAGTTATGATGCTATGATAACATCTGATGATGTATGCTGTGCTATTAATGCAATGAAAATCAATACTTTGCCAGGCACTGATCGAGTTATGAGATCATTAAAACATTGTAAAGTTGTAAGTATTTAGCACCAATTTACACAAGAATATTGATAACCAATCAATTATTACTGATCTGCATTTAGGACAGTCGCCCAGGTGGCAGATTCCTTATTTGTTGTTTTCCTAGCCTTTTCTTAAATGATTGCAAAGAAATTGGAAATTTATTGAACATTTCCTTTGGTAAGTTATTCCAATACCTAACTCTCCTTCCTACAAATGAATATTTGCCCCAATTTGTCCTCTTGAATTCCAACTTTATCTTCATATTGTGACCTTTCCTACTTTTACAGATGCCACCCCAACTTATTTGTCTACTAATGTCATTCCAAGCCATTTCTCCACTGATGGCTTGGAACATACCATTTATGATAAAGATATTGATATTACTAAAGGGAACCTGAAATATTTGTTCTGAATGGCTAAATTTATAATACCAGTATAGTTGGTCCGTTATTGGACATTATAAATTTTCCAGTTAACTCATTCCTGGTTGCCAGCGTTTCGCCCCAGTGTGCTAAGTTGGGCTCATCAGTTGGTAAATAGCACACCTACCAAGATGCATGGCTAGTGCATACCGTGGAGGTCACTGTGTAGGCTACTTGGAGCCACCGGCAGTGCCAATGCACTATGAGACAATTTGTCTCATTTTCAAAAATTGATACCTGCCTGGCCATCAGATGATAAAGATATTGATTCCCATAGGGAACCTGAAATATTTGTTCTGAATGGGTAAATTTATAATACCAGTATAGTTGGTCCGTTATTGGACATCATAAATTTTCCAGCTAACTCATTCCTGGTTGCCTGCGTTTCGCCCCAGTGTGCTAAGTTGGGCTCACCGGTTGGTAAATAGCACACCTACCCAGACGCATGGCTAGTGCAACCAGTTGCTGTTTATGCAATCCAAAATTCCACAGCAGGTGATATTTTGCCACAAATTTTAATCCAGATGGCCTTGCAACTGGGAAAAATTGGCACCAGAATGGTTTAATAAAAGTTTAATAAAAAGGTGTGGATATTTAGGAATATATGGGAAAGAAGGGAAGGTCATATGCTTACTTTGTAACACTTTCAATGAAAGTAAGAGACTTCGCGGCTTTTCAGATGATGTACATATAATTAAGGGCATCAGAAATAATTTCCATGAGAAAAGTCAAGTCTATTGCAATAGTGGAGCTGTGGACTTCAAATCTATCGATTTAAATAACTTCCATAAATTTGCAGGTTTGAAATTTTGCCACCAACTAATGTCTGCACATTTAGTGCACTTTATTTCAGTGCATGAATGTGACACTTGCTTTTCAGTTATTGCAAATGGTATAAAGTTTCTTAGATTAACTAAGAGAGATTGGAAGACAGTGAACTGACAGAAACTTTCACTCTGAAGTTATATTACCTAATAGATGCATTAAATACTTCTATACCAGTAGGGGCTCTCTATAAAGATTCAATAGGGCATCAAGCCTTAATTAAGTGGAGAGACAACCTCAGAAGAAACAAGAACACTTTTGCTTCAGAAAGAACTCTTGAATCCCTAAAAATAAGAAATAAGAGCACTATACAGGTGTCCAAGTATTTATGGAATAATGAATTTTGATATGTGCCCACAGCAAAATTTAATCAAGATCCACTAAAATGGCACTTCAGAATATTATGCTCATTAAGTTGTGATGATCACACTTCAACAGTAGATTTTCTGAATTTACACATGTTGAAGTCTATTTATATCCTAACAAAACTTGCCCTGTCATCAGGTAGTAATTGTAAGCCCAAATCTGAATTGCAATTGATATAATTCATCATTCAAATGAGAATACTGGCTAAGAAGACAGAGGGGGCAAGTAAAGCTGTAGCTGCAAAAGCACAGAATCAAATAAGACAAGCGCTAGATTTTACTAAGAACATGGATGACCTCTTACCAGACTGGGAGAACAATTTAGGCTTACTTAATGCTGATAGCCACACTCTTGTTAAGGAGCATTTGATTTATTTTCTAAGAGGATATATATTATTATATGCATCCAAGGTCAAAAAATGTGTCAGCCTGCTCACAGAAAAGCCTACAGAAGAAATACTTACTGCAGCCCTCACATTTATTAGGGATATAGCAATAAATACAGCAATGACAGCACATTCCTCACCCATTCTTCAAGAGATGTTTTTAATGTGTTTGTGCAAGTTGAAAATGTCATGGAACAAAACTCTCCCGTGAATATAGTCTATGGGGCGATATATTTTATGCATGTTTAGACAGTTTACACGGTATGACAATTAATTCCAAAGAATTAGGTTGCTGTGATTGGTACCGGTACATATATTGGAAATTATCCCTAAACAGTTTTTACATTATGAGAAGTGTCTGTTTTATTTTAAGAAAGATTAGAAAGGAACTGAGATCTTCCAAGACCATAAAGTCTAGCTGGAATCTGTCTAACTAACTGACTTCTGGAATGGTAAGCAAAACCATCATATTGTATATGCAATAATTGTCTTAATTAGTATGCTGACTTGTAAGCTCAAGCTCTATTAGCTGAGGAACAGGACACCTAGCAGAGGGACCAATAAACTAGGGGAGAGATCGCACTTTCTCTATGGTTCCAGTGTATGGGACCTTCACCAGGATTACTAAATTAAAGAACAGGAAAAAATCCGGGTGATTTTCAACAAAAGAGTAGCATTACAAAGATGTTGCAAAATTTATGCTGAGAAGACTTGGGTGAAAGGAGACAAGCTGCTCGACTAAGCAGCATGTTCAGAGTTATGAGTGGAGAGGTGGCGTGGAATGACATTAGTAGATGATTAATTCTGAGTGGTGTTTTTAACGTAGGAAAGATCACAATATGAAGATCAAATTGAAATTCAGGAGGACAAATATTCATCTAGTAGCCTCCGTGGCACAGGCAACAGTGCGCTGGACTCTCACCGCTGGGTTCCGTGGTTCAAATCCTGGTCACTCCATGTGAGATTTGTGCTGGACAAAGCAAAGGTGGGACAGGTTTCTTTCTGGGTACTCTGTTTTTCCCTGTCAAATTTCATTCCAGCAACACTCTCCAATATAATTTCATTTCAACTATCATTTATTAATTATTTCCCCAAAGAAGTGTGACAGGCTTCGGCAGCTAGCAAAATTCCTATCCTCGCTGCAAGATGGGGCTTCATTCATTCCATTCCTGACCCGGTCGAATGCAGGTTCAATCAATTTTCAATCACTACTGATCTGCATTTAGGGCAGTCGCCCAGGTGGCAGATTCCCTATCTGTTGTTTTCCTAGCCTTTTCTTAAATGATTGCAAAGAAAGTGGAAATTTATTGAACATCTCCCTTGGTAAGTTATTCCAATCCCTAACTCCCCTTCCTATAAACAAATATTTGCCCCAATTTGTCCTCTTGAATTCCAACTTTATCTTCATATTGTGATCTTTCCTACTTTTAAAGACACCATCCAAACTTATTCGTCTATTGATGTCCTCCCACGCCATCTCTCCACTGACAGCTCAGAACATACCACTTAGTCAAGCAGCTCGTCTCCTTTCTCCCAAGTCTTCCCAGCCCAAACTTTGCAACATTTTTGTAACGCTACTCTTTTGTCAGAAATCGTCCAGAACAAATCGAGCTGCTTTTCTTTGGATTTTTTCCAGTTCCTGAATCAAGTAATCCTGGTAAGGGTCCCATACACTGGAACCATACTCAAGTTGAGGTCTCATCAGAGACAAATATGCTCTCTCCTTTACATCCATACTACAACCCCTAAATACCCTCATAACCATGTGCAGAGATCTGTACCCTTTATTTACAATCACATTTATGTGATTACCCCAATGAAGATGTTATATTTATACCTAGGTGTTTACAATGATCCCCAAAGGGAACTTTCACCCCATCAACGCAGTAATTAAAACTGAGAGGACTTTTCCTATGACTGGAAACAGGCTGTGGATTTCCAAATATTCTTTTATAGGAAGAGTTAGAGATTGAAATAATTTACCAAGGGAGATGTTCGATAAATCTCTAAATTCTTTGAAATTATATAAGACTAGGTAAACAATTGATAGGGAATGTGTCACCTTGGTGACTGCACTGAATGCAGATCTAGGTAGATAGGTAGATAGGTAGGTAGGTAGGTGGGTGGGTAGGTAGGTATGTAGGTAGGTAGGTAGGTAGGTAGTGTCAACATAAGGTGCTGGAAGAGTGAGCATGATTTTCACTCCATTCAATTATCTAATTCTTTCTACCACAGGTTTCCTCATTCTCATCTTCCATTTCTTCTTTTTCTCTATTTTTGACCTTTTATTATCCATCAAATTGAGTCATGCTGTCAAGTAACTGAGTATCGATTTCAAAAGTTCCATATTGACATCTTCACAAATACTCAGTCAATACAAGGTCCACAGATAACAACCTAAAGAAATGTTGCTTCCAGTTCCATTGGATCGATAATCAGCAGAGGCCTTCTTTTCTCAACATGATTAATTTCTTCAATGAAGATTTTTGCAGGAAAGTGGCCAATTCTGGTCACATCTTCCAAAACGGTGAATACGGCCTGATACAACTAATCATAGTACACAAAGCAATGGGTACAACCTCACTCCTTATTTCCCAAGTACGCCTCTTCAATGACGGATCATCTGCAAACTTTAAACATTTGATTTCCTCACATGTTATTCTTTTTCCAAATTCTTTCATGTCCTTTACCATCTACTCTATACAAACGGTAAAAGTAAGAAGACTAATTGCAGCCCTGCCTCATCCTTCTCTGCTCTGTAATACAACATCGTAAGA
This sequence comes from Anabrus simplex, assembly GCF_040414725.1. NCBI lineage: Eukaryota > Metazoa > Arthropoda > Insecta > Orthoptera > Tettigoniidae > Anabrus > Anabrus simplex. The sequence goes on from NC_090265.1 coordinate 1,249,515,463, forward strand.
TAAGTCCAGATTGTCATTCTGAAAAACACTAAAATTCATTGCACATTTTTATGAACACATTTGTACAATAGCCTTCTTGGGTCTTGTACTTGAAGGTGTTTCCACTGGGTAATTTCCTTTTTTGTCTATTCCAAATGGAACCAGGTTTAATTGCATTGGATGACTTTGGCCCAAAAATCTGGTTCTCACTGAAGCCTCCCTCCTTCCATTGTTCACATGCCATCACACAGCGAGCTTTCTGTTCATCGTTTATCACACGAGGTGCCCACTTCATAACAACTTTGTGATAGCCAACATATATAACGTACATAATGTAGTCAACATTGCATATGAGTTCTTCAGTTGATCCATTACTGCTCCCTATGCAATCGATATACAACAATCTTCTCACACAATTACATCATTTGTGTTGACACTGACATCCATCTTCGAAGTTAAGGGACGTCTGGGGTGTGGGACATCTTTGAAGTCAGTTTTTCCCCTCCCTAAATCATTTATGCCACTTTTTCCCAGTAGGATGCATGCTGCAACATTTCCACAGTCTGTGATGGAGTTTTATCATGGAGAATGCAAAATCTAATTGATGCACACTGCTGCAACGTAAGTTCCAACCTGGGTGCAGTTAACATGTTCTTTCACTTTGACTGTTTCCCTCCAGCTAAAAACCTTCAGGCACATGAAGTGCATGGTATTGTGTCACTCAAGGTCAGGGCTCTCCAGTACTGTCAACACCAAATCCAAGCGTGGGAGCATTGAACAGCAATAAAATCATTCTGGTTTTTTCTTTTTTTATGCTTTATAGTTGTGGTAAAAATAAACAATGATACAAATTCACTACTGTTCTCTATTTCTTTAGACTGCTTTCAATTGCTTTTGAATGACTGTTTTCAATATGGACCCCTTACTGTTGTTTTTGAATAACTATTCTCACTACTAAAACTGAAAGAACGGTACTCCAACGAGGTCCTGTATTTACTATTAGAAATGGCCAGAAATCAGTATCATTGATCTTTGTTAACACAAAAACTTGTCTTAATTATTCCTACTAGAACCTGATTCTGAATTTCCAAACAAAATCATACAGTTGATTATTATGAGAAATACTAAGGAAATATTTCATATAATTACCAGTACATCAATTTTTAAATAAATTGTTTACTTACTCAGCTCGTGGACTGAATGATATGGGAGCTAATCCAGGAGGAGCTCCAAGCACTTTCTGAGAGCCTGTATAGATCACATCTATCTCCCACTTGTCAGTGTAAATTGGTACACCTCCAAGGGCAGCCACAGTATCCACAACAAATAAACAGTTATACCTGCAGAAAAGAAATGAATTGTACAACAATGGTACACAGAAACTATATTATTCTGATCATCAAATGAATATTAATTACACTGCTCAAAAGAGAAATTTAGTAAGGTATTTAGATGTCTCTAACTACATTGTACGAATGCATAGTGGGATGGTGTTTGGACTATTACAGCCATAACAAGTCCAGTTTACACAATAGAGAGCTCCACCATCATCTGGATGTTTGGGAGGTATCAGTGTCAGTTGAAAGGTAGGCCTACAAGTGCCTCAATTCAAAGTGTTTGTGAAGGTTGGCCTGTGTGGGGTGTAGTGTTCACAAGTCATGGCTAATCGTGCAGACCAAGATAGGCATCACAGGAAGCAGTAGCCATCAAATGAAGCTACTTATGCACTTGCACTGCTTCAAGAAGGCTACTTGCAGATGAAAGCTGCCAGAATGATAGGGTTCACTCAGAATACAATTTGTTATCTGTGGAAACATACGCTTCCAGGAGAATGGAAGTGTTGCCGGGGACCCTGGTATAGGCCACCAAAGGAAAACAACTCAATGTCAGGATCAGTTTGTGCATCAAAAAGCTGTCCAAAACAACCAAGTTACAGCAAAAGTGCTACAAGTTGACCTACAGCAGGCTTCTGGAGTACGAGTTTGTGACCAGACAGTCAGATACAAGCTTTGAGAGGTCATTTTAAGATTCCAACGACCTGTTTAAGTACCTGCACTGGACAGACGGCATTGTGGCAGGAGAATGCAGCTTAAGAGAGATCATCTGCACTGGTTGCTAAAACACTGGCATACTCTGCTGTTTGCAGATGAATTTCATTTCACGTTATATCACATTATATCAGTCAGATGATCATCTGCAAGTCTGGAGAAGACATAGGGAGAAATTTCATCGGACAGTTGAAATAAAATGCAGCCATTCAATCAATCACCACTGATCTGTCGCCCATGTGGCAGATTCCCTATCTGTTGTATACCTAGTCTTTTCTTAAATTATTGCAAAGAATTTGGAAATTTATTGAACATCTCCCTTGGTAGATTATTCCAATCCCTAACTCCTCTTCCTATAAACAAATATTTGTAGGATCTTCCATTACATACGTAGGTGGATCTGTTGTGACATGTGCATGTGTTGATAAAAAAACCAATCTCTGGATCATTTGCAATGGATCCTTAACTGCTCAATGGAACATTGATGAGATCTTAATGCTACAAGTGATGCCTCATGTGAGGCTACTTGGAGGAAATACAGTACCCACGCATAATAAATCTAGAGTTCCTGATGCCAACATTGCTCGGAGATACCCGCAAGAGCACCACATGCAAAAAATGGAGTGGCCATTCAGAAGTTTCAGCTTGAATGCAATCGAACAAATCTGGGACAGACTGGAGCAACGCATCTGAGCGATAAATCCACCACCCCAAACACTACAAGTCTGGGACAAACTGGAGGAATGTATCTGAGCAAGAAATCCACCACCCCAAACATTACAAGTCCTTGAAGATGCCCTTTCAGAAGGATGTGGACACTTGACTCAATGGATCATGCGGTGCCTTGTGAGAAGCATGAGAAGGTGTTGTGAACCTGTTATCAATGTGAGGGGTGGCAATACTCCTTACTAAGACACTTAATTACCATATAGCCATTTTGGTGTATGACCAGGGGCCACTTTCTTTATGACAGATCGTGTAATGACTTTGTGTATTGAGTGTCCAAAGAAGGCTTTTTCATTTCAATTGTTAACTGCTGCTGCGAAGAAGGCTAATTTTCACTGTGCGTCAATTTTCTTTTCAATATCTATGCATATCACGGAGAAATGAACATATAAAAAGTTACTAAATGTGTTTTTTGTGCAGTGTATACCATAGATAATGCAGTTTCATTAGAAATAATCTCTGAATCCTATTGGACAACTAGGTGTGATTTGCTCAATCACCACAAAAGGCTTTCAGTTTCCATCACGTTATAAGTATCATATATGTAAACAAATTGTATTTATGGCCTATTGTGTAATTTTGTGTATCAAATCAAATCAAAATCTCTTTATTTGCAAATGAGGTGTCTACCTCGGTAGCAAATGGTACACTAAAATACATTATTGTCAAGCACTAAATATTAAATTAACAATAGAAGAAAATTTTCCTATAATACAATATTATACAATTTATGCCAACAATATTTTCTATTAAACACAGCTCATCCTTAATAAATTTATATTGTTTAAGAAATTCTACTTATAATATCTCCTGTACTACTTACAAATATAGTCAACTGATATACAGTATGTGGAATGACTTCAAATGATACTATACAACTGGTATAAGATTAAAATTTACGTTGCATTTATATACTTTTTTTACCCATTCTGGAACCTAAGTAGCATAACGACTTGCTGCGTCTTAACCAGAGCCCCTTTTGCCACCACTTTTCAGAGTTCCTGATGGGCCTTCACAGCTGCCGTAGTGGTCCCAGGGCCCTCAAAGTCCCCACTGTACTTCATCCTTACAGGCAGTCCCCTACTTTGGCTGTCCAAACTCCTTAGACCAGGGGATGGAATTAATTTATTCACACACATTTTTTATTTACATTAACCTGCACTGGTCGAATGCCCTCTAACATTTCATTTATTTTCTCTGTTGCTGTTTATTCTCTTCTTGAATATCTGTAAAGATTTCGGAAAAGGATCAAACACTACCCCTGATAAACTGTTCCACTCCTTCACACCCTTCCCAATGAATTAAAATTTACCCGAATCGCTTCTGCTAAAATTCCTCCTAATTTTATATTTGTGGTCAGTCCTGCCGATATAGCCTAATTATTTTCCAACTGAAGCCTCTCACAGATATCTCCCCATGCTTCTTCTACTGTATAAGCTCTATATAATCCTATAAGTCTAGTTTTCTCCCTTCTCTTACTTAAAGTTTCCCACCCAAGTTCCTTTAACATTTCTGATACACTACTCTTTCTCCTGAAATCCCCTGTTACAAATCTTGCTGCTTTCCTCTGCACACTATCTATTTCTTTTATTAGGTATTCTTGGTGAGGATCCCAAACACTGTTTGCATATTCCAATAACGGACGAACCATACTTAAGTAACTTTTCTCTTTCAATTCTTTGTTGCATCCTTTAAGTAGCCTCATTATGACATGCAACGATCTGTATGCTTTCCCAACAATGTCATCCACATGACCCTTCCAGTGCAAATTACTTTCAAATCTCACAACTAAGTATTTGCACTTGCCATCTTTTGGGATAACTACCTCATCCAAAGTATATTCAAATTCAGTTTTAAAACTCCTGTTTGTAAATGTTGCAACAGTTGATTTGCCTCCATTAACCTTCATATTATTCTCTTCAACCCATTGTTGGATACTCTCAAGGTCCCTTTGTAATTCTGAACAATCCTCAATGTTATTTATTTCCCTATAAACAATTATGTCATCTGCATACAATCTTATGTTTGATGTTATATTATTCCCTAAATCATTTACGTATATTAAGAAAAGTAATGGACCGATTATACTACCCTGTGCAATTCCCTTACAAACTTTTTCTTCCTGCGATACATTATTTCCTACTTTGACATTCTGAACCCTTGAATTTAGAAATGTTTTTATCCAACGTGTAACCCTTACGTCCAATCCTATTCCCTCCAATTTCTTTAATAATATTCCATGTTCCACTCTATCAAAGGCTTTGGAAAGATCTATGGCTATGCAATCTAACTGGCTTCCTGAATCCAATTGATCTGATATGTCCTGCTGAAATCCCACCAGTTGTGCCTCACAAGAAAATTTCTTTCTAAATCCATACTGGCTCCTCATGAACCAATTTTTATCATCACATAGTCCTCTGATGTACTTTGATATTAAACTCTCCAGTATTTTACAAACTATACTGGTCAGGCTGATTGGTCTGTAGTTCTCTGGTTTCCTTTTATCACTCTTTCCTTTATAAATTGGTATTATTATAGATTCCTTCCATTCCTTTGGTATTACATTATTATTTATGACATAGACAAAGAGAAATTTTAAATAAGGCACTATGTACCACCCCATTGTCTTTAATACTTCCCCAGTAATTTGATCACTTGCTGCTGCTTTTCCTTGCTGAAGCAGTTGGATTTCTCTGAAAATATCTTCATTTGTGAATGAGAAGCTTCTTGTTTCCCTCTGTGTCTCTCCCTCTCTATCTTCTGTTTCAGTTTCCAACTCCTGACAATCATCTACTGAATCTCTGAATTCCCTACTAAATAGGTTTGCTTTCTCAGTATCTGTTAAATAGTGTTCACCCCCTTCTCCCACCATTGTAGGAATTTGGATTCCTTTTCCTTTTTGATTCCTGATATATGAATACAGCTTTTGCCATTCCCTTTGTGGTCATTACCCTCTTGAAGTATGCCATTCATATAATTCTCTTTTGTTTCCTTTTTCACTCTATTCGGTTTCCTCATTAGCTGTTTTCTAGTTTCTCTACTCTCCCTACCCTCTTTGATTTTCCTGTTTACTATTCTACATTTTCTTTTTAATTTTCTTATTTCCCTTGTATAATAAACAGGGTGGAAGCCTCCGTGGCTCAGATGGCAGCGCGTTGTCCTCTCACCGCTGGATACCGTGGTTCAAATCCCGGTCGCTCCATGTGAGATTTGTGCTGGACAAAGCGGTGGCGGGACAGGTTTTTCTCCGGGTACTCTGGTTTTCCCTGTCATCTTTCATTCCAGCAACACTCTCCATTCTCATTTCATAGCATCTATCAGTCATTAATAAACCACTTTGGGAGTGGCGACCCCATCGTACTAATAGCCTCTATCAGCTTCATTCCATCCCTGACCCGGTCAATGACTGGAAAACAGGGTGTAGGTTTTCATTTTCAATAAACAGGGTCTGAGGTCATTTTACCCTTCTTAACAGGTACAAATCTCTTCTCTCCTTCCCAAATGATTCCTTTAAATTTAACCCAAAGTGTATGCACATTACTCCCTTCACTTATCCAACAACTGAATTGTGAATTCATCAACTTTAGTTTTTCTGTACAATTTCTTGTCTTGTGTGACCCTCTTATTAAGCCTTTTTGGTAGCAGTCCTACATCCATTATTACAGCCTTATGGTCACCTATTCCTTCAATCACCTCAGTTTTATCAACAATTTCCCATGGTTTAACCAAGAATACATCTAGTAAGTTATTGAGACGAGTCAGTTCTTGTACTACTTGTGTAAATCCTCCCTCCCAAATTAACTTATTTGCCAGTTTCTGTTCATGGGCTTCACTTGCAGCTCCGTCCCATTCAACTTCAGGTAAGTTTAGATCTCCCCCAATTATTACCATATCATTATTATTATTGTTTTTATGAGTATAATCTATTATTTTCTCAAATATTTCCATGTCTCTTTCCTCTCTTCCAGGCCTGTATGTTCCTATAATTCCCACCTCCTTCATATTATCACAAACTAATTTTATCCCTAATATTTCATCCCTTCCATCGGTAAACCATTCATGTGAACAATAAGTTTCCTTCACCAGAATAAACACACACACACCCCCTCCCTTTTTATCTCCTCGGTCTCTATGATAGACTGTGTACCCTTCTGGAAATCTCTATTACCCACCCGTTCTCTCAACCACGATTCCACTCCTATCATCACATCAGTCTCATAAGATTCCATCAATGTACTGAATTTTATTTATTTATTTACTAGACTCTGAAAGTTTACCAAGAGCAATCTCAGACCCCCTTCCTCCCTAAAACTTGACTGTTGTAATTGGGTAACTTGAAATTCCTTACTTTTCTGAGTTTCATTTTCTAGTTGACTGAGCTAGCTTGAAGTACCACTGGCTCTTTCTACTAGTTTTCCTGGTCAGTATTATAACACAAGGGAATTGCCTTTTTTACCGTACATATCTTAAGTTAATAAAATCTAGAACAATATTTGCTATCTTTCGTTTACCTGAATTGTTTAGATGGAGGCCATACTTTGTGTAACAGTGTCTCTCGAAACTGCTGCTATCAATAATTGTGTGCTCACATAATATGCTGAAGGCAGTGTTGTCAACTATCCCATATTTCCTGGGAAATCATGTATTTCAGCCATATATTGAGCAAAATCCTGGATCCCATACTTTTTTAAATGTTTCCCATAGTTTTACTCTTTTATTTATATTGAAGTTGAACATGTATGTTTATTGGCACGATCAGTGATGCAAATTGACATAATAAGCACACCAGTTGTTTTAATAAAGTAAAGGCCACTAAAAATAATTTTGTGCAATTTTATTTGTCATCATTCACATTTAATAGGTAGAGAATTTAATTTTTGAAACATTCAAGAAAATTGTAGACATCTCCTAGTTTGAGTTCAGAACTTGAATTTAGACCTTTAAAAAGTACTTAACAGCACTGAAATGGAAAGTGTGAGTGTTATATGAAGAATTGTGTAACTCTATTCAGAGGAAGGCAATACTTGTAAAATGTAGGTGTATGTTTTCCCTACTTTGAAAAGAAATAAATGTTTGGTTTTGTGTTTATACTAGTATCTAATTCAGAGACAGAAAGATTTTCTTCTCTAGTGAATAATACTCTTACTGCAGCCCTATTGTCAATATAAGTGCCTTCGATTGCTTTTAATAATCTACCCTAAATACCATAATCCCTCAGTATGGCTAACATCTTTTTCTTTGGAACTCTGTCATATGCCTTCTCTAGATCCATGAAACATACTGAGAATCTGATCCTGACAGCCCTTCTGTAGTCCAAACCCCAGGGGTGTAGCCGAGGGGTGGGAAGTGTGTGGGGGGTGGTTACTGGGGGTTAGAATCCCCCTCATGGAAATTTTACAAAAAGAAAATAAACAAAAACTAAAAATAAACTAAATAAACATTCAGAGACATTATTGTAGAACCAACAGATCTATAGAACAAGAACAATACGATCAATAACACGATCAAGAACACCAATTGGATTACTTTTATATTTCTAACATTGATCGTTCTTTACTTTAGTTATGGAATTACAAGATATTAGAATCATTCTGCATTGACGGTTTTCACTTTACAAAGGTGAAAAATGAGAGTATCCTCCTAATTCAATACATTATATATTTCGTCATTAGACGGAGTAAACAAATTCAAACATGTTTTGGCTCGTTTGAGCCACCTTCAGTGAAAAATGAGGGAGGGTTGAAATAATTTACATAATATAAGTTGAAAAAATGCTAAAAAACATAATGAAGGAGCAAATGAAAACAAACAAAAGAGAGCCTAGTTATGGAATGCATAAACAAAAATCATCGCCACCTGCTGCAGTCTGAAAGCATATCAACCAGAGAAGTTCCACGAGAGAATTAGGTCTCTCTGCTTCTCTTATACTCCCCAGCTACATCCACAATTATTCTAATCAATCTAGCCATCTAACCATCAAGGACAATAAGATAATGCAGATACTGTATCAAAAATCAAGCATGTAAGATACGATAAGGATAATGGAAAAAGAAGGGGAAGAAGGAAAAGGACGCTTCAACAAGATCATTTTGGGCTTGAATAGCACATACTGGGAATATTCAAAATTTATTGGCTTCCAGTACTGAAATTATTTGCTAGGTACAGAACCGTACTCAAATCTTAACATATAGTAAGTACATTACTTGTGACAAAGTGCACCATATCCCTGTACTGGCTGGAACACTCCTGTCGATGACTCTCCCACAGTAATAAAAAACAGTACAGGCCGATAAGTTGAAAGTGCCCTTTCTACTTCATCAATGGTGAAGTTCTCTCCTGCTGGTTTCTCCAGTCTTTGTACTACAGCTCCTAAATTCAAAAATCAACAAATACATTGAATTTTATGGAACTGATTTTTAATCCTCAAGTAGGTCATCAAAGAGGAAGCAGGTAAAGAAAGCTTAAAAGTATTACATGTAGGCCCCTATACATAGGTTAAACCCTATTAATAATAACTAGGCATGGTGATTTTTACCATTTTAGCATTTTGATTTGTACAATTAGCATTATATAGCATATATACATTTGTAAGTTAGGGTATTACATATATAACATTTTAAAGAAAAACATAGAATTTTAGTTCATTCTGGTTAACAGATAAAGGGGATTTTTTTGTATTTTCATAAAACTGTCCAGCCCCTTGGCTGAATGATCTACATTGAGGACTTCAGGCTTGATTTCCAGTCAGGTTGAGGATTTTGATTGTTTCTGGTTAATTCTTATAACTCAAGAACTTGGTGTCTGCATTTTTTCCAATACACTACTTTTCATATTCATACAATGCACTACACTACAAATCACCAAAGAAACATTCAATAGTGAATACATCCCTCCACATAGGGTTGGTGTTAGGAAGGATGTCCGGCCATAAAGCAGGGCCTAATCTATGTGTTTGACACAGTTTACACCCGCAACCCCACAGGATGTGGGAAAAGTGGCAGAAGAAGAATTTATTGCAAACAGATATAGGCTGAAGCTTAACATAGAAAGAAAAAACAAATTTATACTGATTCAAAATCAGAATAACAAAATACAAAATTAAGTTAAATTCCATTCATGCATCCGTGACACTGTTGAAAGAATTCACAAAACATACCTGAACATTTTCTTCTGTCATTTGTGTTCACTTATAATTAAATTGTATTTACTGAAATATCTTTCAGTGACTACAGCCTTGGTAGGACCCCAGATACAGTACACTACACAGCTTTTTGGGCAAACTCAGTGAGCTTAACAGCCAAAAGCATTTGCAGGCAGTCCAAGGATGCACAAACTCCTCAAGAAGAAAAATACAGAACATGAAGAAAACTTGTTTTGAATAAACTATTGGTTTCACATTTACGTACATCACATTTTAGTATAATTTTTTTCACTTTATCTTGTTTTTCAGTACACATTATGTCGTTAACGTACAGGTCAAGGAAAATGAAAATACAAAAGTACAAGCCTTTTGCATAATATCGCTATTACAGAAGATTACTACCCTTAACGTCTGGCTCATGGCTAAAGCATAACATAGGAAGAAAGAACTGGCCTTTGGTCACAGGGGTCCCGGATTTCATTCCCGGCAGGGTCGAAAATGTTAACAGTAATTGGTTAATTCCGCTAGCACAGAGGCTGAGTGTATGTGTCGTCTTCGTCATCATTTCATCCTCGTTCCTACGTGCAGGTCGCTTATGGGCGTCAAAAAGCCTGCATCTGGTGAGCCGAACTTGTCCTCAGACACTCCCAGCACTAAAAGCCATACTTCATTTCATTTACCACCCTTAATAATAATTTTTTTCTTATGAGGGAGTGTGGAAAATCCTTCATGAGACACTTGTGAAGGGTTCGCACTCCACAAGTGTGTGTGTGGGATTGTTACCCACTAAAAACCACACACACTTTCCCTACGATGTGCATCTCCGCCGTGGAACCGCTCACACATTACTTCAGGCAGGTATTGTGCTTGTAACCTATCAGGCTTCTTTTCTATTTTTCTTCTTTTGTTCCTCGTATACTGACATTCATGAGCATTCAAATCCCTCTTTTCTGTCACAGGATACTTTCTGCATATGCAGCTATCAGATCCCAAGATTCCTGGTTCTGTAACATCTCCAGGACAATAGATTGTGGTGACAGTATTCTTTGGTCAATTGCTAAACATCTTCTTCATGCAGACCAATGCACACACACAAAAAAAGTACATATAATAATAATAATAATAATAATAATAATAATAATAATAATAATAATAATAATCCCGTGTGGGGATTTACCGGTTACCTCCATCGGGCGCGTCCCATTGGAATTGGGGAAGCTCGATGGCTCTGCCGCCAGCAGAGTCAGAGGGTAGTAGGGAAATAAAATACCACCGTGAAAAAAAAATTGGTCCCTTGCCAGGGTTACGACCAAGACTGGCAAATGACCAGAAGCCAGAAAATATCTTGAGGCAACCTCTAGAGCTAACAACCCTAGTTGTAAAAGGATGGGTACCCGTCCAAAGCAAAGTCAAGTCAAAAAGCATGATGGCACAACATTTCAAGAAACATACCCCAGGGGGTAAATCTTCGGATAAATCCCTCGTCGTGAACGCCACGGCGCACGAGTCTTGTTCGGATTCTGGGGGAGACTCGACATCATGCAAGAGATGAGTCGGAGCGTCTCGGTGTACCCCGAAGAGTCAAAAACTCAGGCCAAAATCTAAAACCTTTCTAGCAACTTTCAACATAAATTCACTTACACAAACTGGCAAGATGAAAACCCTCACCAAAGCTCTTCACAAAAATCAGATATCCATAATGGCCCTACAGGAAACAAGGTACCCAGATGAAGAGATTTTTGAATCCGAAGGCTACCGATTTTTCAAGAGCAAAGCGCAAAGAGGAATCCTCAATGGAGCTGTGATGCTTGGAACCGCGTTTGCTGTTAGAACCAAGATCCTTAAATCGGTTGCAAATTTCGAACCTGTGAATGACAGATTGTCTATACTCACAATTAAATGCGCGAACAAAACCTACGCCCTAGTTAACGCACATGCTCCTACAAACGATAAGAACAAGTCTGATCCAGATGAAGTTGATAATTTCTGGGACCTACTGGATGAAAAATTAAACAAAATCCCCAAACACCATGTCAAGCTTCTTTTGGGTGACTTCAATGCCCAACTAGGTCGTGAACAGAAGTACAAGAAAGTTATAGGAAATTACCCCGCTCACAAAAGAACCAATCCCAACGGCAAAAGACTGGTGTCCATTTGCGAAAATCACAACCTGCAGGTCATGTCGACCCACTTTTGCCATCTACCCAGAAAGCAAATGACTTGGCGTTCTCCCGTCCAAGCTCTCGGAGAGTTCCAAATTGATCATGTTGCAATCTCCAGGAGAAACAGCCCTGAGATTATGAATGTCAAGGTAAAGAAAGGCATCAATGTGGCCTCAGATCATTATATGTCTCTTATCAAATTCAAACCAATTCCCGCAAACACAAGGAAGACAACCAAACAGATCACACGCTTCGACAATGATAAACTTCGGCAAAGGGTCAAGGAGTTTCAGGAGAAGGCTAGACCAAATGACTGTGACTTTAACAACGCCAAAAGTCTCCTTTTTGAGGCCGCCAAAGACGTTGCAGAAATCAAGAGAAGCAAAAAGCATGCCTGGTGGAATAGTACCTGCGAATCAGTCCTCCAAGAAAGACTCAATGCGTGGAAACAGTACTACTCTACGAAATCAGAAAATGATTGGGAAACCTACAAAACCCAACGTGCCCAAGCAGCTAGGGTGTTCAGAACTGAGAAACGTAAATACGAAAAATCTCTCATTGAAAAGATAGAACAAAACTTTAGGAAGAATGAAAGCAGAGAGTACTACAGAGCCTTCAAATGAAAACTCACTGGCTATAAACCACCATCTCTATGCTTTGAGCAAAAGGACGGCACACTGGCGACGTCAAATGAAGAAAATTGCAGCATTCTGGCAGATTACTTCAAGAATTTACTTAATTGCTCTAAACCGCAAAGCGCCATAGAGACCAAGGAACCCTTACTCAGCTACCCAGATTCCAGACCACCCGACAGGGATGAAATTAAGCGCCACATTGCCAGTCTCAAAAATAACAAAGCGCCGGGGGAAGACTCAGTAGTAGCAGAACTATGGAAATATGCCGCAGAGGAATCACTTGATATCTTGCAAAAGTAAGTAGAAGAAATTTGGAACAAGGAGACCCTGCCCGAAGATTGGAAAATAGCTTTGATCCATCCATTACACAAAAAAGGCAGCATGAAGAACATCAACAACTACAGAGGAATATCTTTGCTACCCGTGACTTACAAAATTCTATCACTTGTCATCCTGGAGCATTTGGAAGCACAAGTCGAACATCAAATAGGTGAATACCAAGGAGGGTTCAGAAAAGGTTGCTCAACAGCTGAACAGATCCAAAATCTCAAAACGATCATCAGATATTGTACACTAAGGTCCAAGCAGTATGTGTCTGTCTTTGTGGACTTTAAGAAAGCGTACGACTCCATTGACCGGGAAGTCCTGCTAAACATCTTAAATGAATTTGGAGTTGATTTGAAACTGCTGGCATTAATTAGAGCCACCCTGACCGATACAAAATCCAAGGTGAAGTTCCACGGATGTCTCTCGCATTCCTTTGACATCAAACAGGAGTCCGACAAGGTGATGGGCTATCCCCGATACTCTTCAACTGTGTTCTTGAAAAGATCATCAGAACCTGGCGGGTGAGATTACAGGAAACCAACTACAGTCCATTGAGAATAGGAACCAAATCCAAGGGGATCGCAACAGACTGCTTAGCATTTGCCGATGATATTGCTGTTCTCTCAAACGACATAGAAACTGCTAGAGCTCAAGTTGAAAATTTAAAGGAAATTGCCGAACAAACTGGTTTGCAGATATCGTTTGAGAAAACAGAAGTAATGACTAACATCAAAGAGGCTCCACCAAAACTCCATACAAAATACGGGGACATCACCCGAGTACAAATACCTGGGTGAGATCATCATGAAAAATGGACTGGACAAAGAAGCACTTCAGGAGCGAGTACGCAAACTGGAAATAGCCTACCAAACATCCCGCACAATCTACAACAAAAAATGCCTTTCCCAAAACATCAAGATACGTCACTATGAAACAGTTCTGAAGCCAGTAGTTCTATATGCAGCAGAAACCCTGTCTCTAAATGCCAACAAAGGACTCCTTGAAGAACTGGAGAAAAGAGAACGCAAAATTGTGAGAGGAATCTTGGGATCAAAGTACAGAAATGAAATCCATCAAAAGAGATCCAACAAGGAAGTCTACAGCAAAATAGAGAAAATTACCGACACAATCAGAAAAAGACGGGCACGATTTTATGGTCATCTGAAAAGAATGGACAGAAGAATGTTAACTAAAGAAATCTTTCACTTTTTTGATTCAAACCCCAAAACCACAATTCCCTGGTTTAGAAATACCAAAGAAGACCTGCAAATGCTACATATCTCAGCTGAAGACTCCCTTAACAGAGATCTCTTCCGCAAGAAAATATTGACGAACGGGCTAAACCGAGACGAGCAGCCGAAGAGAAGACACGGTGCCCCTTGGACAGAGGAGCGTAAGCAGGCCCACTCGCAAAGAATGAGGGAAATTTGGGCTCTAAAGAAGGCCAAGTTCAGTGTCAAATGCAACAAGACTTAACGTGGTCCTTGATGGCCCCAGCGAATTATATAATAATAATAATAATAATAATAATAATAATAATAATAATAATAATAATAATAATAATAATAATAATGCCAGGCTGATTGGCTCAGACAGTTGAGGCACTGGCCTTCTGACCCCAACTTGGCAGGTTCGATCCTGGCTCAGTCCGATGGTATTTGAAGGTGCTCAAATACGTCAGACTTAGATTTACTGACATGTAAAAGAACTCCTGGGGGACTAAATTCCAGCACTTCAGTGTCTCTGAAAACTGAAAAAGTATTTAGTGGGACGTAATGCAAATAACATCATTATTATTATTATTATTATTATTATTATTATTATTATTATTATTATTATTATTATTATTATTATTATTATTATTATTATTATTAATGTTATTATTATTATTATTATTATTATTATTATTATTATTATTATTATTATTATTATTATTATTATTATTATTATTATTATTATTATTATTATTATTTCTTTATGTTCCTACTAACATCTTAATTTCATTGGCTACACATTTCCAGATCATCCTATATAGTCTTTTTTAAGAATATTATCATGTTGATGTTTGAATTATCAGTCCATAGACTGGTTTGATGCAGCTTCCATGCCACAATATCCAGTGCTAACCTCTTCTTATCTACATAATTACTACATCCTACCTCTGCTCTAATCTGCTTGTCATACCTACAGTTCTCACCAACTATACTTCCCTCAAAAACCTACTGAACAAATTTTGGGTGTCTTAACACGTTTCCTATTATTCTATTTCTTCTTCTCATCAAATTTTGCCAAATCGATCTCCTCTCACCTATTTGATTCAGGATCTCTTGATTTGTAATTCAGTCTACCTATTTCACCTTTAGCTTGCTCCTGAAACACCACATTTCAACAGCTTATATTCTCTTCCTTTCTGAGCTTGTTATCATCCATATTTCATTTCCATACAATGTAATGCTCCAGACAAAAATCTTCAAAAACATCTTTCTAATCCCTATATCATTGTTGAAAGTGAGCAAATTTCTTTTATTAAGAAAGACCTTCCTTGCCTGTGCTAGGCTGCATTTTCTCTCCTTCTTACTACTGCCATCATTAGTTATTTTACTATCCAAGTAACAATATTCATGTACTTCCACTGAGCTTGATAGCTGCAGTCGCTTAAGTGTGGCCAATATCCAGTATTCGGGAGATAGTAGGTTCGAACCCCACTGTCGGCAGCCCTTAAAGTGGTTTTCCGTGGTTTCCCATTTTCACACCAGGCAAATGCCGGGGCTGTACCTTAATTAAGGCCACAGCCGCTTCCTTCCCACTCCTAGCCCTTCCCTGTCCCATTGTCGCCATAAGACCTATCTGTGTCGGTGCGACGTAAAGCAAATAGCATAGCATGTACCAAGACTCCATTTCCTAACCTAATTTTTTCTGCATCACCTGACTTTGTTTGACTGCACTCCATTACTTTTGTTTTGGACTTGTTTATTTTCATCTTGTTCTCCTTTCTGAAGACTGTGTCCATACCATTCAGCAATTTCTCCAGATCTTCTGCAGACTCTGATAAAACAACAAAATAATCAGCAAATCTTAGGCTTTTGCTTTCCTCTCCTTGGATTGTGATTTCCCTTCCAAATTCCTCTAGATTTTCTTTACCACCTATTCTATATAAATATTGAAAAGGAGGGGGAACAAACTTCAACCTTGCCTCACTCTTTTCTGGATTGCTGCTTCTTTCTTAAAGCCCTGAATTCTTACCACTGCAGACTAATTTTTATACAGATCATACATAATATTCTTCTTTTTTGGTATCTGATCCCTATCACCTTTAGAATCTCAAATAGCTTGCACTCATCAATTATTGAATGCCTTTCCTAGATCTACGAACACTATGTACATGGGCTTGTTGTTCTTAATTCGGTCCTCTAAGGTCAAATCTATAGTCAGGATTGCTTCACATATTCCTACATTTCTTCTGAAGCCAAACTGATTTTCTTCCAACTAAGTTTAAGCTTGTCTTTCCATTCTTTGAATACATGCAGGCAGAGATACTAAACTAATGATGCAGTAGTTTTCACACTTGTCAGCACCGGTTTTCTTAGGAATAGGTATGACAACATTCTGCTGAAAATCAGATGGCACTTCTCCTGTATCATACATCTTACCTAAATGGAATAACTTTACCACTTTGGTTTCTCGTAGGGCAGTCAGTAATTCTCAGGGAATGTCATCAATTCTGGGTGCCTTGTTCCTATTTAGGTCTCTCAAAACTCTGTCAAATTCTGACCTCAAAATTGTATCTCCAATTTCGTCAGCATCAACAGCCTCTTCTGGTGACCATACGAACTTCAACATTCTTGCACTTCTCTTTCAGCCATTCTTCCTTAGCTGTCCTGCACTTCATATCTACTTCATTCTTAAATGACCTGTACTCTTTTCTGCCTTCCTCATTTTTTTTGCATTCTTGTACTTTTGTCGTTTGTCAGTCAGATCTAGTATCTCCTGAGTTACCCATTGATACTTAATTTATCTTTCCTTTCTTCCTAATGTTTCTTCAGCAGCCCTACTGAGCTCATTCTTCATGACTGTCCATTCTTCCTTTATTATGTTTCCTTCAGCTTAGATTCAGCTCAAATTTAGTCCTTGTGCAACATGTACCATGAAACAATCCCTCACATTCTTTTCTTTCAACTTGTCTTGATCCTATCTCCTTGCATTCCTTTCTTCGATTTCTTCTACTTCAGATGGCATTTCATGACCAACAAGTTGTGGTCAGAGTTCATGTCTGCTCCTGGGAAGGTCTTGCAATCCAGCACCTTGTTTTGGAATCTCTGCCTAATCATAATGAAGTCTATTTGATACCTTCCAGTGTCTCCAGGTCTTGTTCACAAATAGAGCCATTGTATGTGGTGTTGGAACCAAGTATTATTGAGGACTAAATTATGATCAGTGTAGAATTCAACCAGCTGACTTCCTCTTTCATTCCTTTGTCCCAATCCAAATTCTCCTACTGAATTTTCTCCTACTGCATTTGCTTCTCTTCTTTGGCCTATCACAGCTTTCCAATCTCCCATCAGAATTAGATTCTCTTCACCTTTCCCATGCAACATGTACCATGAAACAATCCTTCACATTCTTGTCCTTCAACTTGTCTAGATCCTGTCTGATTGCATTCCTTCTATCACTTCATATATTCTTTTGATTTCTTCATCAACTGCTGAACTAGTAGGCATATAGATCTGCACTAATGTTGTGGGCATTGGGTTGATGTCTGTCATGAAAACAATAATCCTTTTACTATGCTGGTCACAGTAGGTTACCCGCTGCCCTTTTCTTTCTTATTCATTAAACCAACTCCTGCATTTCCCCTGTTTGATTTTGTGTTGATTATTCCATAGTCACCTGACCAAAATTCCTGCTCTTCCTGCCAACGTACTTCCTTATATCAACTACATCTAACTTTAGTCTATCCATTTCCCCTACCACAACAATTCAACCTTGCAGAATGTCAGTACCGGTGTATCCATCTTCCAGATGATTGAAACTTCTTGTGTATTTCTCACCCGGAGATTCGAATGGGGCACTATTTTACCTGTGGAATATTTTACCTGGGAGGAAGCCATCATGAGTACATCATTCAAACATACTGAGAGAGCTGCATGTCCTCAGGAATTAGTTACAGCTGCAGTTTCCCTTTTGCTTTCAACCATGTAACAGTATCAACACAGCTAATACATGTTAAGTATTTTACAAGGCCATATCAATCATCTAGACTGCTGCCTTGCAACTTCTGAAAGGCTGCTACCCATTTTTCAATGAACAATTCGTTAGTCTGATCTCTCGGCAGATACCTATCCGATATGGTTGCACCTACGGCTCAGCTGTCAGCATTACTGGGAGGCACAAGCCTCCCCACTACGGCAAGGTCACATTGTTTGTAGAGGCTTATTATTATTATTATTATTATTATTATTATTATTATTATTATTATTATTATTATTATTATTATTATTATTATTATTATTATTATTATTATTATTATTATTATTATTATTATTATTATTGTACAGGAGGTACCCCAGCTCCGTACATTCAATCTAAGTGCCTTTTAGAAAGCCATTTGTAATACGAACAGTGAACCTTCTATTGGAAGAAGTTTGAATGTTTATTGTCAGATGTCTCTACTGTCGTCTAATGTGCTCCCGCTGGTGCGAAGATGAACAATCAATTTTCAAAGTAATTTTTTTGAATCAATATTTTCTCAACTGATTTGTTTGTATATTGTTTTCGGTGTTCTAAGGTTACAAGCACTTCCATCTCTTCCCGCCTGCTTAAAATTTTAGCCAATGGCAAATTTTGGAATTTAATTTCGTAACCAATCAAAATTGTGGGTGTGTATAGGGCTTTGCTCCAGAGAATTCTGGAACCTTCCTCTCCATTATAAGAGCTGGGACATTTTGGTCCATGTTGTCTTTCGATCACTCCAGTCAAGAGGTTTAGAGTGTGTTCGTAGAGGAGGCAGGGGGCTTGCCTTTCCATCTCTGGAAGGCCCACCAGCTCAAGGTAATGGCAGACATCTTTTAATCATGTAATAGTCTCAGAAAGCTAACCTGAGGGGAAGGTTTCAGTATCCTTTCTTAATGTAATCTTTCAAAATAAATTTTCAATCAGGTTTAAGACCTTAGACTAACTTAGGAAATAAAGAAGTCTGAACCCTCTTGTATTCCTCTTCAACTTGGTATTGAGGTGACTATGATTTCGTAAACTTAAAATGTTCCTTTTATAATTTAAAACTTTCTCTCCATCTAGTCACCTCCATAGTAGGCTTAGCCTCTGTAAATTTGGGCCATAAGCCTACATAGGGTTTTAAGTATTTTCAAGCGAATTTCAAAAGAGTGCAAGTGCTCACCTCCTAACATTTTGATTTTCGTCCAATAACTTTAACCTTTTCTTTTTTACTAAGGCCATTCTACATGAATGGGTACTTATTACCCCTGTTAAAGTTAACTACTCTAATTCAATTTCCTATTTAAATGTAACTTAGACTGTTGAGCAGATAATACAGTGTCTACTGGTTGTTTTCTTTGTAAAAGTTAGATTGTGCCTTGGAGAAGCTTTAATCTTGTAAATTGTGGAGAGTAGTCTCCTAATTAACTGTGTGGAGCAAAGATGTTCTTTGAATGTAGTAAATTTTGGGAGGAGCAATTGAATGGAGCAGTGGTGCTCTTGTAAAATTGGTAACTAGGGAGCTTCAAGCTCATTCTCTTAAATCGTTGTTCTCTGATTGTTCTAGGCTTTTCCAATATTGTCAATATTGTTACTCAAGCTCACATGCTAACCTTTATCTATCCAATTTGTTATTATTTAACAAAGTTGAAATCTGAAAAGAAACAAAAAATAAGGAAATGATTAAAATTTCGAATTATACTTTGGTGTTTTCTCTGCCCACCCATTCAAACCCGCACCTTTTTACAACTGTGAATTCCACGGTATTCCCAGAACAATTATTATTATTATTATTATTATTATTATTATTATTATTATTATTATTATTATTATTAGTATTATTATTATTATAGATATAATGGCAATATAATGAATCAGGTTCAAAATATTATTTCCACATTTATTAAAGCATTGAACGGAGAATTTTAATGGAAAGTGATTTTGCAGTTATTCATAATAATCACCTATCTTAATAACATTTTAAAAATACATTGACATTTATGAAAATTGCAACGCCAAGAAGGAACCACATGATTGAAATTACCTTTATACCACAGATTAGGCACATTACAATATACAAATTATTAAATTTACAGATCTGTACATGACCTTTCTGCTTGAGTACTTTGTGTCCTTTTTGTAATCTCCACGTGCTGCAATCAGAGCCTCTAAACGCCGTGGCATGGCATCAGAGGGGTTCTAGATGTGTTCCTGGGGAATCTCCCTCCATGAAGTTTGTATGCAAGTCCACAAATCATCGACACTGGTTAGTGGAGGACCGTGACGAACAAGTTGCTGACCAATCATATCCCAGACATGTTCATTGGGCGACATGTCAGACGAATGTGCAGGCCAGGGAAGCAATGGCACCCGTCATTCTTCTAAGAAAGCCTGCACATTCCTTGCCTCATGTGGCTGCGTATTGCCCTGATGAAATATGGCATATGGAATTTCCTGAAGGGGCGGGGAGTACCTCGGGCTTTAAAACCTCCATCATGTACCGGGTTCTGTACAGATTGCCTTCAGTACGTAGAAGGCAAGGTCGGTTGTTGTATCCAATGAAGCCCAAACCATCACGCTTGGTGTTCGTCCACTATACCCCTCAACAGTGCAGATTACAAGAATGCGCTCTCCACGGTAGTGTCGAACAGGTATGCGGCCATCACTGTTGGACAAGTTGAAGCGGGATTCATCTGAAAGCACTACATTTTTCCACGCAGCACGCCAGTGACGTTGTTAACGTGCCCTTTATAGTCTAAGACTTTTGTGGTTTCTGGACAATGGAAGCTATACGATCCATTAGGGCCATACGGACAAGGTGACGGTCATATTGCATGGTCCTGTACCCGCTAGTCGCTGCGTACGGCCATTTTCTATCCACTGCTTCCACCAACGTACCGTATCACTGTAGTTGAAACATGCCCTGTACAAGTCGAAATGTCACGGTATGACAAACTCGCTTGCCGGAGACCGATTATTCTGCCCCTTTCGAACTCAATCATATACTAATATTGCACCCTTTGACGTCGACGAGGCATACTGGCAATTACTTTCACGCCTCCACCTTGTTTGACAGCTCTTCACTGACTACATTTGACATAACACTGACATTGTCGATCACACAAGACAGGGCCATGCTGAGCCTACGTGTACCCCCATCTCTCTGCAATTCTAATTACCTACTGCTAGTACACTATCCTACACATTCACTAAGTTTGGAATAATTCGGGCCATTTTTTACGGTGTTGCACTTTTCACAAAAGTTAGTGCATATTGAAATCCTTGGATAATATATTATGTTTTGATAAATTAACGCAGGTTGTTAAAGAACTTGGACTGAATGGGAACTCTGAGAAAATATACAACTGCGACGAAACCTCTTTTTGCCATGACCCCTACAATACCTGAGTTGTAGCAGCTGTTAATGAGAAGAGCCAACGCAAAAAAGTGCTTCTGGAAGAAAAATACCACAGCATTGTTGTGCGTATCTGCTAATGGTTAGTTGATTGATACCTTTGCTTTGCGTTTTCAAGGGCAGATTCGTCGTGGAGAACTAGATAGACCAAGAAGTGCCTACACAAACAGCAGTATCTACTAGTAAAAGAGATTGGGTGGAGACAACATTATTTTTTCATTGGTTCAGAGATGTATTTTTAACTAAAATAGGCACCGAGAGACCAGTACTCCTACTTTATGACGGACATTCAACAGACATTTCTACACAGCTCATACGTTTAGCACAAAAGAACGATGTGAAGGTTTCAAAACTGCCACCGCATACAACACATGTTTTGCAGCCCTTAGATGTGACAGTATTTAGGGGCCTAAAGCAGAAGTAGGACAAAGAACTTTGCAAATGGCAAAGACAGAACCCAAGAAAGAAGTTCCCTAAGCCAGACTTTATAAGTCTTCTTAGTAAAACGGCCCAGTAAGTTTCTTCGTCTACTATTATTAATGGGTTTAGGGCAACTGGTATATATGAACCTGACCCAACCGAAAAGCAATTCCGAAATCAATATTTTCTCCCAGAAACCTTGAAAAATACAATAAACATCTCATAGTTTGTGATGGTACCAAGGAAACAACACAGGCAGGACCTTCAATAGCCGAGCCTGAGGATCCTGTAACAGTGGAGCACAAGCAGCCTCTGACATCTCGACATGAGCAGCCATCAACATCTGAGCTCGAGCAGTCATCAACATTTAAAAGAAAGACTTCTGAAGAATTGTTACTGGACCTTGTAAGAAATGACAAAAACCCGCACATGCCAAAGAAAAGAAAAACAATTGTTAATAACTGTGAAGGAGAAGAGAAGAAAGAAAAAGCTTTGATTGAAAAAGAAGATAAACATTTTAAAAAGGTAGAAAAATACAAAAGCAAGAAAGTAGAAAAGGTCCGAGAAAAAAGGAAAGAAAGGAAACCCGAAATCACAAGAAGTTGGTTACGAAAGTTCATTAAGACTCTTCTCGTGATGAAAATTATTGTGATGCTCCAAGAAAGTGAAGGAGAAATCTTCTCAGAGTATGAGGATGAAGATAGAATTACACTCGAACCAGGTGAGTTTTGCATTGCTAAAGTTTTGGGCAAAACAGAAAATAGCTTCAGATTATACGTAGCAAAGGTTTTACAAAAAGAGAATTAAGGCTACATGGTTCTTTTTTATAAAAGATATTTGCAGACAATGAAATTCAAAGAAACCAATGAATAATTCTACAACAGAGAGTTTGACATCGTACGGAAACAAGTAGTTCCGCTCGATTTAACAATATGATTGGTTTTGCAGTAGACCACATTGATCTAACTAACATCCACTAAGTCTTCCTTAATGTATGAGGATTCAAGTAGTAAATGTTTAAACTCAAATTTATTTTAATTTGGTCCAGTTACTTAATTTGTAATTTATTTTTCCTTTTTTTCTCATTTTTTGTAATTTCATGGTAAGAAACGGCTGTAATTTCTTTGAATGTGTTGTAATTTCGTGGTAAGAAACAAGTTTCTTTGAATACAGTTACAAATATATTACTTTTTATTATTTGGACATTTTTCTTTGCCCATTTTTTCAAATGATCTTATTAGGGTTCTGTTACAACGGGCGGAATCTGTACTTATATCAAACAATTGATCATACCAATATATTTTCTAAATTAATTTAATGTACAACAATAGGTCCATCTACCCCAGACATTTGCTGCAGTGCTCTTGTAGAATACAGCCTGGGGTGGTTCAGTCACACCACATTCATGAGGCAAGTGATCCAATATGGGGAAATAAATATATATGTATTAAAATATATACCGTAGTTAAAAACTTGCCTTAAATAGTATTGTCAGGTGCAATTCCGATGGTAGCTCCTTTCGGTACTTCCAGGAAGGGGCTAGTGACTAACAACGACCTGGGATCTCCCAATTAAATTAAAAATTAAGAGTGAAATATTTCCACCTTTTCAATACAAAATCAAGTAGTGTGGAAAAAACATTTATTGGAACTAGTTTCGACCAATTTTTTATGGTCATCATCAGCCAAATCGCGAATTGCACAATGTGTCTGATAGTTCATAGAAATTGTTAAAAAAAATCGTGAGAACACCATAAATGTGAAAAAGTCAAAATTGTTGTAAAAGTTTTGGATAATGCACAAAATGCATAAATCGATGCACTTAGCTCTTGAAGGAAGAATTCAAGAAGATTAATTTGGGCGTTGAAGATTCTTGAGGTTTGTATATATCACTCCTTATGAAGTTCTGATAGTTGCGCTGCGATGTGTTGGACGTATTGCAGGTAAGGTCAATTGGTGATCAAAGTTTCAGATGATGTTTAAAAATGCATACATCAATGCATATAGTTGTCGTTGAAGGATAACGAAGATTATTGAGAATTACGTATCACACAATGCGGAATTTTAAAAGCTGCAAATCATCAACGGTAGTAGTAGTAGTATTAGTAGTAGTAGGGCTGAGAAAAAATCCACGCACACGCAGTGAACAATGTAAAAAGTTTCCTTAAAAACCTGAAAAGTGAAAGTAGGGCTTGAAAGTAAAAAAAAGTTAAAAAATAAAAATGGAGGACAAGATTCTCTGTTCAGTGCGGAAATAAATGAAATGAATAAAGTTTTAACTAGTAACAAAAGCCAAATTAGTGAAATAGTAATGGAAAAGTTATAAAGAAAATATGTAATATGTGACTCACCTTGCGTTGCTAAGTGTTGGACGTATTGGATAACTTATGTGACGGGAAGCAAGATAAAGGAAGAAAAGGAAAGGGAGGAGAGAGAAATGGAGAATGAAAGGGGGAAAGAGGAGGGGTTAATTTAAAGGGAATGGAAATGGGGAAGAAAACGAACGGAAGAGGTAATGAAATATGTAATATGTGAATCAATTTGCGGTGCAAGATATTGGACGTATTGTATAATTTATGTGAAAGAAAGCAAGAATAGGAAGGTAAGGAAAGAGAAAATAGGTAGGATAGCTCAGAGATAATTGGGGAAGGGGGGTGGAAAAAACGAGAGAGGATGGGCTAATTAAGGTGGGGCTCAGGGATGAGGGAATAGGAGTAAACGCTGAGGAAAGGCGCCATGAATAGAACGGAAAATTGATTTTAGATTAGTTAAATTAAAATTTTTAAAAATAATAATCAGTAGGTCAAATAGAATGTTGGTTTTCTCAGAAATGTCATTTAGGTTATAGTTTGGGTTGAAATATTGATCTAAATGTATGAAACAGTTTTCTGTTATATCGAGTAGGGGGCCTTTGTTTAATGTTTTAAGGATTTCCATATCTTGATTTATGTTGGCAAAATTATGGTTGTAGTCTTGCATGTGTTGACCTACTGCTGAGAATTTGTTGTATCTTTGTGCATTAATATGTTCTGAATATCTTGTGGTGAAATTCCTTCCAGTTTGTCCAATATAGAAAAATTGCAATTATTACACTTGCTTCTATAAACTCCTGATTTTTATAACCTATTAATTCTGTTAACAGAACTGGAGTCGTATAAGACATCTGCATTTTTATTGTTTTAAAGGCTATTTTTACATTGTATTTCTTTAAAATGTTAGTGATTTTGTAGATGTCTTTATTAAAAGTGAAAGTGGAAATAAAGAGGGTGTGGGTTTTTTTCAAGTGGTTGCGGGGCGATGTCTGTATTTGTTAATTATCCTTTCAATATAAAAATTATTGTAACCATTGGATTTTGCGATGTATCGAATGATGTTCAATCCGTTACTTAGATCCTTTTTAGACATGAGTACAGTAAAGGCTCAGTGAAATAAGCTGTAGTAAGTTGCCCGTTTGTGAGTCTGTGGGTGCGTTGAATCATGACGGATTGTGGAAGCAGTTTGAGTGAGTTTTCTGAATATTTTGTAATTTAAAAATGATGGGTGTCTGGAGACGGTTAGATCTAAATAGTTTATTTTTTAGTCTTGTTCGGATTCAAGTGTAAATTTAATATGTGGATCAATGTTATTAAGATTGAGAAGGCTGGTAGTAAAGTTGACTATTTTCTCATCTAAAATAACTAAGACATCATCTACATATCTGGCCCAAAATAGAATGTTGTTAAAGTCTTGGTTGTTGTCAATCATATTATGTTCTAAGAAATCTAGGTATATTTCAGCTAGGATACCTGAGGCAGGCGAGCCCATTGCTAGACCTTTCTGTTGATAGATAACGTTATCAAAAGTGAAGAAATTGTTATTTACAACTAATTTTAAAATAGACATGAAATCAAGGATTTCTAATTTATTCAAATGACCGTATTTATTTAAATTACTTTCAATAATAGGGTAAAGTTTTGATATTTGTATACTGGGATACTTATCAACGATATCGAAATAGTGAAGGGAGTGATGGGGTTGAATATTGAATATATTCAATTTATTAATTAGATCTGAAGTGTTTTTGATGGACATTTTAGACATAAATTGATCATTCTTCCTCAAAATTCTTTGGATAAATTGAGATGTTTTATATAAAGGGCTTGGTCCAAAGTTGATGATTGGGCGAATAGGTACACCGGTTTTATTTATTTATGGAAGGGCTTTTGCAGTAGGAAGACTTGTATTCATTATTATTAATTTCGTTTTTCTTCGCTGTAAATAGGTATGGGGTTTGTTTGAGTAACTGTTGAATTCTCTGGGTGGGATCTTTTTGACTGTGGAAAATGAACTGTCCGAAAAGAAATTCTTTGTTTTACTAATGTACTCAGTTTTATCCAATACGACGGTAGTATTATCTTTGTCGGCTTTGGTGATGATAAGATCATTGTCACTGATTTTCTTTTTAAGTACGTATAATTGTTTTTGTTCGGCGCATAAATCTTTGTTATAGTTAAAGTGATTGTTTGAATTTTTTGGAAAGAAAATGTGGTTCAGTTTTTTTTTTTCTAAATTAATCTTGTTTATCAATTGGCATTTTGTTAATGGCTAGTTCGGATTCTGTGATCAGCGTAGTGGCTGTGTTAAGAACAGTAAGTTTAGGACAATTATGTTTAGGGCATTTAGCTAATGTTGAATTTTCATTTCTCTGGGATCTCCCAGCCGGCGTGTAGGGTGGGGCCGGCCTTTTCGTGTATTGTTCTCGTCGGCCGGCTTACCTGCGAGTTTCTTGAAGATTCAACGGGAATGTTCTGCCTCTAGTTACATCGCGAAATTTCTGGCTCAATACACGCGAGCTATAATAAGGGAGGCCATCCGCGGACACTCAGTTAGTGATCGGTATTGGGCTCAGAGTGACAGTTGGGTTCCGAGGCGGAGTCAGTGTGTTGGGGTTCGGTGGCTGGGCTGAGGACGACAGAGGTGTTGGATGTCCCTAGTGTCCCACCGAGGTCTGAAGACACGAGCTGTTGTTGTGGTGTCGGAGAGACGAGTGAGTGCATGAACTGGAGACTGTACTGTGGGTTCGTGTAATTCTGTGGAGTGAAGATCGCCGTGAGTCAGCGAGGAAACCCGCTATCGTGAGTGTTAATGTTCGCTGTTGTGAGTATCGTCCTGCTGTTGAATACTATTGAGTTGTTTAGTTTTTCGCTGCATGTGACTGTGTGAAGTACTGGACTGTCTGTGGAGTCGAGGCAATGAACAGTCTTCGTGTGTTGGCTAGCCAGTGGCACTGTGTTCAAATCCAGCGGTCTACGCACAGCGGCTGTAGGAGGTGACTGGACTAGGGGAAAGTGAAAGTAAGGGGTTTAAGCCGTCCCCAGGTAATTCTAACTAGCCGGGACTCCCTGGTGTGTGTACAGAAGAGAGATTTGTAAATACACAGTAATTAGTAAGTGTGGCCATTCACAGCTGGTTAGAATTGTGTGTGTTTATATATGTGTGCGTGCATTCATTAGGTCATACTGAAATAAATTAAAGTAATGAAACAGATGGAGTTTTATTCGTAAAACTATGTAATATGTTGGTCTGTTTATTGTTAAATAATCGCGCTATATTTTGCAGTCAAAAATTGCTTGTTATTTGTCCTAAATTACAGTTTTATGAAGGTAACTTAAGGTCATGTTGTAAAATCACGACCCAGTTACCCCGGAGCACCTTACCCGTAACAAAAGTGATCTGATGATCTTTCAAAAATGAGACATGTCCTGTTTTAAACTAAATGTTTTATTTTCCAGACATTTTCTGGTATTTCTTAATCTTGCATTAGTTCTGACAGATTGGAAAACTTAAAAGGTTAAATGAAGCTAAAAGTTTAGGTATGGTACCTCGGTGAAGTTATGAACCTAACATCAATGAAGAGGCAGTAATTGAAGTATGGGTGAGAAAGATGGAACAGGCGTTCAGACGTTCTCATCTTGTCAGGCCAAATTCAGACATCAATACGATGGTCAAAGCAGGATGGTTATGTGCCAAGAAAATCCCACGTAGCCTACTGTCGACCAAAATATTATGTGTAGTCGAGTTTGGAGGTTGTTTATGAAATAACAAATAGACTTACAGAAAATCCAGTAACCCCAACATTTTTCTCGATTCGTTTCACATCATATCATGTAGGTTTCGAAATTTGTATTTATATTTGAATATTTTTTATCGCTGTTGGAACGCAAAAAGGGTCCATTTTTAAGCATCTTTCAACCATGCGTCAATGTTAAGACATTGCTTCTCCAAAACCCAAATCCAAATTTTAAACTATGTTGGGATATTTTATACATGGTTTATAAATTTAAGCAAGAAAACGAATCATGCTTGATATTAATGGAAGAAGAAAAGGGTGAAGAGGGTGTTAGGCCATGAAAGACAACCTAGACTGCGCAAGCCAAATACCGTCGGTATCGGAAGAGAAATCTCCATGTGGATCAGTGTTAGATCGCGGTCCTCTGGAAGAGGAAATCGAATTCTTGAAGGACAGGAAAAAAATCCATACGGTATTTCGTATCGTAAGACGTTGGCATGTAAAAGATCTCTAGTGACTTGGTGTTTACCCGACAAAATTAATTAACTCAGGCATATATCTCCCAACAGAGATCTGTTTCTCTGCTGTGTGGTAGAACACGAGTTTCCAACTAATAAGGCCTCGAGGGCCACATTTGAAACCTTAGCCAAAATCGCGGGCCGCCCTTTAATAATAGGCCATGTGTGTACTGATTTTTAATGAATTTCATAGGAAAAACGCCTGGACACAAGTACGTGCTCCCAAACATTGAAGTCATTTTTATCCTAAATTGCCTTAAGTTTGAGTATTTTTTCTGGATAGCAGTTTCCTTTTTTTAATGTGATCCCTTTTCTTGTTTGGTCCAGATCTAAAGAACTTCCTTGGGAAGAGAACATGGATATTCAGTTGCAAGAGCTTGTAATGCCAGCAATGGACTTCCTTCCCCGAAAATGTCTTCGAAAGAGCAGCTGTGTGTGTCAGCCAGTACTGAGCCGTCTCCCATACCAATGGAAATGAAAGGGTTGGTTTTTTTTTTTTTTTTTTTTTTTTTTGGTAGGCTACTTACTGCATGCTTGGTTGCATATAAATTCCACGGCTGGGTATGGCATGGAGTTCAAGATTTTAAATGATCCCATAGTCATTTTTATAATGGTTAGGACCTAACACTAACATTTGTGAGCGTTCATTTTCCCCCACATGTTGGATTTAATATTTAAAAAGAAATCAAATATACTCTCTTTATTTCAGGTGAATATGTACAGTACAAACAGGAAATAATATTAAGGAATGAATTAGTTCTCACTCGGATCCTTAATGTAAATGAAAATTAATACTTTTTTGAACGAGCTGTGAAATATTTTTCGTAAATTTTCTTCATATTTCATTTTTTCAAAATGTAGAAACCCCTGTAGTAGAGTAAAATGGAATGCCATACAGGCAAGCTAGATTGCGACACTGTAACTGAGGCAATACGGTTGTATTGATATAATAATAATAATAATAATAATAATAATAATAATAATACTGGAAGAGAAAAAGTATTGACCAAGGAGAACAACGTGTAAGTCTGTCTCAAGTAAGAGAAAGTAATGCCAGGCTCAATTGTATCCTCGTGAT
Organism: Anabrus simplex; assembly: GCF_040414725.1. Classification (NCBI taxonomy): domain Eukaryota; kingdom Metazoa; phylum Arthropoda; class Insecta; order Orthoptera; family Tettigoniidae; genus Anabrus; species Anabrus simplex. The sequence goes on from NC_090265.1 coordinate 1,249,545,171, forward strand.
TGTTACACATGACTTTCAATCGAACCCTTAGGCATTTCTGCTTCACGTGAATTATGATGTTTAGGAGTAAAATATTGTTCTCAAGAAACGTTCACCTTCGATTGAAAACTTTCAGAAAATATGTAAAATTTGTGGACTGAGCGTGGTAAGTTAACAAATGGTAAGAAAGTAGGTTAGACACAGAAAACAACACTCACACTGGAGTTGGTAGCAGTTGGCCTTAACTTATCAGTGCTGATCTACCATATTAAGCAAGGAGGGATGAGTCACCACATCTGACCTCGCCGCACGAAAGACACTTCAAAGATGGATGCTGAGCGAAGAATCGCAACCAAATGTCCAAGTTAAAAAAAATGGACTCACCTTTGTAGCCAAGGCATGCTCCACAGCTTTGAGCTCCAAGATACTAATCCAGCGACTGGCTGGTGACAGTCGGTTAAGCGTCGATTTTGCAAACTCACTCCAGACAAATGTTGAGAAAGTACCTACCTTACTTCATTTCATACTGGTTATCGGTAGAGTCCGGAATTTTATGTAATATTACGCTAAAAGAATTACCATGAATATGCAACAGAATGCGCACTAAATATTCAATAACAATTGCATTAAAATATTCAAAAATAGGGATTAGTTAGTTCATGAAGATTAATTTTTAACTACATAGGCTATAGCTCTTGGTGCGAATCTTAAGTTAATCAAGGCATGAAGGACAAAGTACCACAACAAATTTTTCCACGTTTTTAGGAGTTAATTTTCATCCATGATTGGAAAATATGTTTTTATACACAAAATTCTCGACATGAGGTCACAGGTGCATTTTTCAACAGATGGATGTTGCTGACTCCAGTAGTGAGTTATATTGGCTGACAGCAATGTCTTCTGAAGGGTTCCGCGTTTCTCCGCTGAGAATCTAGTTAACAGTAGGTAAAATGGCATAACCCGAATTTCTTTGCAGGACGGCTTCGAATTTTTCATGACTTGTTCACCTACTGTTCCAGAGACAGCAATGAGCTTATTTTTTGCGTCGCATATGATGTCAGTTGGATTCCATGAGTGAAAGTCTGTATCAGTAGTCCAGTGGCAGTTGCAGTCGATATACACCTTTCTACACGCAATTTCAGAATTGCACATCCCTTACTGATATTATATAAACATTTGATTAAACTTAATTCTCTCTGCAGTATGTTTTAATTAAACAACATTTAGCGTGGATGCACATTTTATGTAAACATTATCACAAACGTACGTAGAACTGTGCAAAATATGTAAAAATATGCTGTGTTAAAATTGAATATGACCTCGGGAGCCTGATTCGTTTCTATTTTGAGGTTTTAGACAGATATATATACCTACTAAGGAAAAAGGATGTACTGTAATTTAATAAAAATACGAACTCTAGCTATCAGTCGGAAATGCTCATACCGAGCTCGCTTAAGTGCGGCCAGTATCCAGTATTGGGAGATATTGGGTTCGAACCCCACTATCGGCAGTCCTGAAGATGGTTTTCCGTGGTTTCCCATTTTTACACCAGGCAAATGCTGGTGATGTACCTTAATTAAGGCCACGGCCGCTCCCTTCCCACTCCTAGCTCTTTCCTGACCCATCGTCGCCCTAAGACCCATCTGTGTCGATGTGACGTAAAGCAACTCGGAAAAAAAAGGAAATACTCATCTCTGACAACCAAAGATCTCCCGAGCCACAGCCATCTTGCTACCTATCGAGTTCACCGTGACCGAGGCCCTACTATAAGATCTAAATATTTCAAGAGACTTTACAGGACCGGATAAAGGATGCTTGGACCCCTCTCCTATTATACAGTAGGCTATTATATGTGAAATCTACCGGAGAGTAATAAAATACGATATTTAAGGATTAAGGGCAGTTGATCATTGATCTACGAAAACAGCATTTGTAATGCTAGATTATGAGGTAAATTGTTAAAAATATGTCTTTTTTTTATTTTAGTAGGCCTATAATAATAAAAAAGATTAGTCTATGTAAAACCCTTAATCATACTTGGAATATTTAGTTAACGCATTGACATTTCCGGGACAGTTCCAGAATTAAGTTAGAACTAATATGAAAAAGATGTGCGATATTCGAACATACACAGATTATTATTACACTTTTTTTTGAAATAATATAATTGAATGTAAAAAAAAAAAGAGCAAAGCAAAGCCATCTACGTAAAGGCTTTGAAGGCCGTTGGAGGAGTGGAAGGTAAAGGCTTCCACTATCTGTAACCACGACACTAACAAGGAACACCTCCGGGTTCGAACTAGCAAAATTGCACCAGCGTGCAGTTGAAGAGCACGTACGTGCACCTGCTTTCAGAGGCGATAGTCGTTCGTAGAACTTCGCAGTCACGCACGAAAAGGCTCCGTTTCATCACGCTTTGCGCGCTGTCGAGATTGCGCCAGTGGAGTTATTGCACCTTTTGTCTGTGTATACAGAGAGACGAAATACAATGTGTAACAATCAGTCTAATGAAGCCCGACTCGTTGGTTGAATGGTCAGCGTACTGGCCTTCGGTTCAGAGGTACCGGGTTCGATTCCCAGCAGGGCCGGGGATTTTAACCTTCAATGGTTAATTCCAGTGGTTCGGGGACTGGGTGTTTGTGCTGTCCCCAACATCCTTGCAACTCACACACCACACATACCACTATCCTCCATCACAATAACACGCAGTTACCTACACATGGCAGGTGCCGCCCACCCGCATCGGAGGGTCTGCCTTACAAGGGCTGCACCCAGCTAAAAATAGCCACACGAAATTAAAAAGTCCAATGAAAGTTTTGCGATGGGTGGAACTGAAAATACGATGTGAGATGTGCAGTGAAAATGGTGCTGATGTGGAGGATGAGTCATTTGCATGTTTTCTTATGTCCTTGATTATGCGCAAATAGGACAATATCTTACAAAATGAAAGTGTGGTAACGTTAGATCTTATTGTTAGTTATAACGCTAAGCAGTGCATTGAATGCAGTGGGGATAGTTCCAGTTCGACAGGAGAAGGTAGCAGCCACAGTGAATATGAACTTTCACCTCCCAAAAGTCCGGCTCCATGGCTAAATGGTTAGCGTGCTGGTCTTTGGTCACAGGGGTCCCGGGTTCGAATCACGGCAGCGTCGGGAATTTTAACCATAATTGGTTAATTTCGCTGGCAGGAGCGCTGGGTGTATGTGTCGTCTCCAGCTTCATTTCATCCTCATCACGACGCGCAGTTCGCCTACGGGCGTCAAAACAAAAGACCTGCATCTGGCGAGCCGAACTTGTCCTCGCATACTCCCGGCATTAAAAGCCGTATGCCATTTCGTTTACCGCCCAAAAAGAGCAAAGTGTTTAGTCTTGGCAGAATACTTGAGAGCAAATATTAGACAATATTTCTGATGATTATCACAGCCGAGCATACAATACAACACATTATGAAACTGTAATGAAATGTAAAATTCAAGTGGTGTTGGAATATATAACAGGGAAACGAAAAGATGTAACCGTCATCAAGGAAAACCGCACTCAAGTAAAGATCGTCAAACAAAACAACAAACAACAGCCAAATTGTATACCACTACCTCTCCTACCCTCCCAGCCTACATTCTGATGGCGGTATAATTCCACCAGTGGGTCGAACCGGCTAACCACGGTGTCAAACTACGTGGACTTGACGCTTTAACGATAACGCCCAGTAGGAGGATTGTTGTATTTCAAAATATATACCTGGAAATATATTAAATGCCGAAAATCGCGTAATAGAGCACTATAGTTACGTCAACAAGTGATGATATAAGTAGATAGGAAGACGACAGTTGACATATCGATGGTCTGTAGTCTGTCGAGCGTAGTGAAAATACGTGTAGATATTGTTCTGTCTTTCCTTATGTTTTCAAGTTGCTTCGCGTCGCACCGACACAGGTAGGTCTTACTGCAACGATGGGATAGGATAGGAAAGGGCTAGGAGTGCGGAGGAAGCGGCCGTGGCCTTAATTAAGGTACATCACCAGCATGTGCCTAGTGTGAAAATAGGAAACCACGGAAAACCATCTTCAGGGCTGCCGACAGTGGAGCTCGAACTAGCTGTCTCCCGAATGCAAGCTCACAGCTGCGCGCCCCTAACAGCACGGCCAACTCACTCGATATATTGTTCTGCCATCATGGTAACAAACCTGCTGACGATGGTGGTGGTGGTTGTTGTGATTTTATAAGCAGGATAGCTGCGTGGTCATTAGCTTCTATTGATTAGTAAGATAGTAAAGTGAGTAGAAGAATGTGAAGGAACGATCAAGGATACAAGGAACCATAAACAGTGGTTGTTTCAACAGGGGGTTAGAAGCCTATTCCTCGAGGCCCGGTTTCATCAACACATGTTAGTGCTTAACAAGGTGTTAAATCGTTTTAACATACGATTTAAGAAAATTTGCGTTTCATCAACAAATGTTAACATTAACAAATGTTAAACTGCGTATTAAAGTTAACATCAGCCATTTCCAATGTTAAATGGCTAACATTAGCATTTAGCAACCTGTTCCAAAATGGCTGCTGTGAATCTCGCTTTCGAGGCGGAATTGCTCTATGTAGATCTTTTACAAAACAATCCTGATCGAAGAAGAGTTCAGCGACGTAATGACTTTGAAAATTTGACGGATCCGAAATTTCTTCATAGATACAGGTTATCAAAAACAGTCGTTGCTAAGGTTGTTGACGAAATTCAAGTGAGGTTAGAATATCCTACGAAGAGAACCTTACCTCTTTCTCCAATGTTGCAGGTACTGATAATATTACGAGTTTTTGCTACTGGTTATTTTCATATAATGGCTGGAGACAATGCTGGAATTTCTAAAGCCACTGTTAATAGAGTTGTTTGTCGAGTGTCTGCAGCAATAGCATCCATGAGAAGGAGGTATATAACATTCCCTTCAGTAGAAGAGCGTCAGCAAATTATCCGCGACTTCTATGAAATAAGTCGTTTTCCTGGTGTTTGTTCTACGTGCAATAGATTGCACACATGTAAGAATCCAATCACCTGGAGGCAAATGGGCCGAAATATATCGTAATCGAAAGGGATATTTCTCAGTTAATGTTCAGGTGATTAGTGAGCCTAACCTCCAAATCAGGGATATACTTGCTAGGTGGTCTGGTTCTGCACACGACAATACAATATTTAATAACTCCCATATTGGAGCACAGTTTGAAGTGGGCCAATTGATGAAGTGATTTTGTTAGGTGACAGCGGATACCCGCTAAAAAAAAGTATCTGTTTACCCCATTGAAAACCTCGCGGACTTTTCCCGCGCCTCGTCCTTTTCTTTTATCGTCAAGCCATCTGTGCGCTTGCACTCAGTAACTTATATATATTTACTAATTCAATTAACAACTCTTTGTCGAAGGAGGAAAAATTAGAACTATGATTCCGTTTCACTTTACGCGCCATACTTTACAGCTGTGCTCAAACAAAAGCGAATCGGAGCGCGTTGTAAAACAGCATGTTCGTACCACTGCCTCCTTGATTCGCACCAGTTCGCAATATTGGGAGAGTTAACAGTCGATTAGTTAATATTTCACAAGAAAAGTTTGATGAAACGCAAGAAACCTAACAAGATGTTAAATTTCTAACTCCGTATTAACTAACTACTTGTTAGTATATATTTAACATGTGTTGATGAAACCGGGCCCGAATGTAATAATACAGGGCGATCAGAAAGTTACGCAAGTCATGGAGGTATAATTCTCTCAATTTCCTCGCTAACGACCAGCGGCTCAAACGTTAAGCAGTACCAGCCCCTGACAGTAGTCAGATTTATGACTGTATGCAGTTACCTCTGTTGTAACCAATAGCAGACGGCTCTTGACCAATAGCATGCTTGCTTTGTCAGTGACACTCCACGTGGAGTAATTTCAAAAGCGTGTCTGTCCTGAAGCCGGCTCGATTGTCAGGTCTCCAGTGTTGCACAGCTGCACCTACTTCTGTCCAGTCTTGCTGTTCGCTCTCAGAGGCTTTGTACTTAAAGGTTAAGAGTTGATAATGCTGTATCTCGAGTTAGTGAAATCGTAGCTCTTCGCGGTCAAGGAATGTAAACACCAACAGCCAGCAAGGCTTCACAAGCTTGCCGGACATTAACGAGGAAATTGCGAGAACTATACTACAAATAATGTTGAAAATGAGCACCATCCACTGCTTCACACTTGTGCATCCTTCAGATCATGTTCGTCAACACGTCTCGTAGCGTTCACGTGAAATATTTTTTACAGTGCTTTGAATGTTGGTCTTTAGATCTTCCGAGTTCTGAGGATGGGTTATGAACACAGCTGACTTGAGGTACCACTGTAAGAAAAAGTCTGGGGAAGAAAGATCAGGAGATCGAGCTGGCCACAGTGGCTTGGAAATGATGTGGCCTGGTAACACCAATTCCATTTATTCCATGGTAACATGAGCAGTATGGGAGGTTACATTGTTCTATTGAAACCATGTCCTTTCCTTTTCCTTCTCAGTCGGAGTAGCAAAAAATTGTCTGTCCGGCGCAATGTAAAGATGGCTGTTGATAGCCGTGTCGTAGAAGAAAATGAACATTCTCTTTCGCAACATGGCACTTTATGCGACGATCTTTTGGCATGGAGGGGAGACTCATGCAGTACATGAGGATTTTCAATCGAGTACCAACGCGTATTCTGTGCATTCACGTGTCCCTCGAGTCGTCCAGCCAGCTCTTCCCCATCCGGCGTCACATGTTCCACGAACCAATAACAACACGACGGTTGGCATCACCTGGCAATTACTCATGAACAGCCTTCATTTTGTACGGAAACATGTGTAATGATCTCCTCACAGCGATGCGCGCTGTACCGTAAGATACACCACTCTGACTATACAACCTGCGCCAAGATTTATTTGGACTTTTCAGCATTACGGTTTATACTGTATATCCCTCATTTGTTCTCGGTGGGCATCTCCCACTTCAATCAGTCAATACTGATCTGATCTGCATTTAGGGCAGTTGCCCAGGTGGCAGATTCCCTATTTGTTGTTTTCCTAGCCTTTTCTTGCAAAGAAATTGGAAATTTATTGAACATCTCCCTTGGTAAGTTATTCCAATCCCTAACTCCCCTTTCTATAAATGAATATTTGCCCCAATTTGTCCTCTTGAATTCCAACTTTACCTTCATATTGTGATCTTTCCTACTTTTATAGACGCCACTCAAACTTATTCGTCTACTGATGTCATTCCACGCCATTTCTCCGCTGACAGCTCGAAATATACCACTTAGTCGAGCAGCTCGTATTCTTTCTCCCAGTTCTTCCCAGCCCAAACTTTGCAACGTTCCCAGTATCGTAATAACTTTTAATGCTTGATTTCTACCCAGGTGCCTTTTCGGGATAAGTATTTCGTGGGTGGTTGCGTAACTCAAACTGCGTATTTAATCTTCCAGTATGAAAATTATTGCCTCCAATATGTACATCATGTTTCTGTTGTACTCGGTATTCAATTATCAACGATAACCACCAGCAACAAAACAAACAGTACGGTAACATAAGCGTTACTCTGCCATAGGTTACGTCACTTTTCGATCACCCTGTATGTGATAGTGTACAGTGTCCTCAGACCCTACAATGACTGACTATTGTTGTTAGTTGAGGTGAGGTCTGGCTCTATCTCTTCTGCTGCCAGTCATCTCCGCTAGGTGGCGTAACTGTTGCCATTATCTAAAAACTAACCTGTCAACGACGTGTAAGACAGTTAGTGATCTAAATAAATCTGCCAAATTACTGTTGGGCACTTAGCATTTGTTCAAAAATCTTATTGGGACGATGACCTAGATGTTAGGCCCCTTTAAACAACAAACAAGCAAAATTCTTATTTTCTCCACAAAAAAAATAACATAGCGCCATTGTCAGATATTTTAGATATTACGCCTCAGTAAGTCCAATCAAATAACTCTCTTGTTTATTTCGTCCTAGTTGGTTGAATTATGCAAATAGTTATTTGTTCACTTCTGGTATAGCCTACATCCACTCGTACCAAGTTCATCACTTGTATCTATCTTATCCGACCTCCCTTGGTCAACTCTTGTTTTTCAGTAGATATTTTCTTTTCTATTTTATTTTGACAAAGTGAAAATTGTTTCCATATAAATAGGTTTTACAGCACCGTGCTCATTTTCTGGCTTGTACAATTCTTTATCTATTTCCACAAAAGTCAACAGAATATTTCTTAAATCCCCCGTACCTTAATCAACATCAGGAAATTGAACACGTATTATATCATCAATATCTTCCTAAAAAAGAAAGAAACTGGCGTTATCCAAGCACACTCGGGTAGAACCAGGAATGAAAATGAAATGAAATAAATTCCGTGCTTTACTCAAAGTTGTCGGGTAATGTCAGCTTTACCCGAGTAAAGTACGGATTATCCAGTCCCCTTGCTTTATCCGTAAATATGATGGATCAACTTATTGACGTACCATATCGACCTGCCATGTCAGCCGCACGTTCACCCCATATTCCGTTGACTGCAATCAGCACAGTGTCTCCAGGTTCAATCAGGTTACACATAGCAGCTTCCATTCCTCCATGACCAGAAGTGCTGATTGCTAGAGTCAACGAATTTTTTGTCTGGAACACGTACTGCAGGCCTTCTTTGATTTCATCCATGATCTGAAGATAAAAGAAAAGGAGTTAAGAATGACCATAAAACCTTCCAAGTGTTCCAAAGCGAAGTATCAGGCCTACTTCCAGCTAACTATAACGACGGGCATAATAATAATAATAATAATAATAATAATAATAATAATAATAATAATATGCTGCTGCGAGTAAATTAGAACAAACTAAAGAACCCGTGCTGCTCCGCAGCATTCGTTAAAAATAGGTCAAATAACGTGTCTTGATATAAAATTTTTCCATGCGCTGACCGGGTACTTTTTTGAATGTATACTTTTAGGATTTGTATTACCTGTTAATCTTGTGACAAGTGAATTATTAGGTCCACCTCTGCGGTGTAGTGGTTAGTGTGATTAGCTGCCACCCCCGGAGGCCCAGGTTCGATTCCCGGCTCTGCCACGAAATTTGAAAAGTGGTACGAGGGCTGCGGGGTCCACTCAGCCTCGGGAGGTCAACTGAGTAGAGGTGGGTTCGATTCCCACCTCAGCCATCCTGGAAGTGGTTTTCCGTGGTTTCCCACTTCTCCAGGTAAATGCCGGGATGGTACCTAACTTAAGACCACGGCTGCTTCCTTCCCTCTTCCTTCCCTCTTCCTTGTCCATCCCTTCCAATCTTTCCGTACCCCCGCAAGGCCCCTGTTCAGCATAGCAGGTGAGGCCTCCTGGGCGAAGTACCGGTTATCCTCCCAGTTGTATACCCCCGACCCAGAGTCTGAAGCTCTAGGACACTGCCCTTGAGGCGGTAGAGGTGGGATCCCTCGCTGAGTCCGAGGGAAAAACCGATCCTGGAGGGTAAGCAGATTAAGAAGACGAAGAAGGAGAAGAAGAAATTATTAGTCGATTGATATTTTACGAACTATTTTGTAGTTCTAGAATTATTGTTGTGTGTTTAAAGTTTTAGTTTTATATTATTTTGTTTTGTGTGGAACTTTGTCCTTGTGGCAGCCCATATCTAGTGGGAAGTAGCTCATTCTTTCAAATAAATAAAAAAATTAGTATAGTAATTGAAGGAATTTACACGTCGCACTATGGATATGATGTACACGATTCCTACTGTCACTGGTACTCTCACCTATCAGCCTATCAAACCCGAAAACCATTAATTCAATACTAATCTCGGTCATTCTGGACGAACTTAAACGGCATCCAGAGTGTCACAATTCATCTCAGTGATCGCAAAAATAATGAATTGACACTAATATTTCTCATTTTCGATTATTTGAACATGTCACTCCCTCCCAACCGCTAGTCGTAGGGGTGGTAATCTGTGTATTAAGTTTGGTTGAGAGCTATGCTGGAACATACACACACACGCGTACATATATTATCTCAGTCATTTTGGTCATTTTCTTTTTCCATCCCTTCTCACCCCCTATGCCGATTCACTGCCATTCGGAGTGTCACTATTCATCTCAGCGACCGCGAAAACTGTGGATTCATCACTAATATAGGTCGTTTTTTATCATTTTTACATGTCACTCCCTTCTTACTCCATCCCTAGAGGTGCTAGGTGTGTTTTACTCCCACGGTATTTCTCTCTAGATGGTAAGTCATATGTATACCAAGTTTGGCTGAAAGTGAAGGTTTGCTTATAGGAGGATGGTTGCCTAGTTGTACTTCCTCTTGGAACAATAATCACCACCATCACATCACCGTTTGCTTATAGGGTAGGCCATCGCCCGCAATTATTGGAGTGGTCATTTAATGAGTTGATTTTATGATTTCCCAAAGTGGACTGAACTTCGACACCTCTCAATGCCTCATGATTTACCGGCAAGTAATTCCGGAGAGAATCACATAAAAATGAAGCAAAATCGATCCAGTAGAACGGACGGACGGACTGGGTAAAGCTGATTTTAGTAAACTTATTCAGTATATAGGTAATGGGAGAGTGATTTACCGTCACATCAATTACTAGAGTGTCCCCGCTCCCCCAACTCAAGCTTTCATCATTTACTATGTTTTCTTACACAAACCTCAGCATAGCTGTGCCAATATTTTTAATTACAGTTTGATGTTTACCTGTCGATCCCGGGTGGCTCATGATCTGTTCTAGTAAACTCACTCCTTAACCCCAAGCCTAGACTCTTCTTTTGAGGACATGCCTTAACCGTATTTTACAAGCAACATAAAGTAAAAGTCGTACTGAATTATGTGACATCCGATGTAAGCTAATTTACTCCTCACTTCGTCAAGAATTTGATGCCTTAAAGTCTAGCATCCAAAGTGAGAATGCCTGTATCATCTGAAGTAAGGATATTAAATGTGTAATGTTCATATCTGTATAGTGACACGATTTGACTACAAATTAAATACGAAGTAAGAATCGTTTTAACTTGAATGGGTTGAGATAGCCTCAAAACACATAACCCTAACATTAACCCTAACACTCTGATGTCAGGTTTGATGACCGGGATATGTTTCTGGAGACTTGGTTATTTAATAAAAGTCTCCAATACTGCACTCATTACATATTATATTATTAATAATAATAATAATACTAATAATAATAATAATAATAATAATAATAATAATAATAAGGGCGTGTGGCCTCCACAGACGCCTAGTGTAAGTCTTTCAAGCTGACTCCCCATAGGCGACCTGAGCGTCTATGAGGGTGGGGCCCTAACTGTGATGAATTCTAATGATGAAGACGTCACACACACCCAGTCCCCGAGCCATCGGAATTAACCAATAAAGGTTAAAATCCCCGACCCGACCAAGAATCGAACCCGGGACCCTCTGGACAAAAGGCCAGTACACTAACCATGTAGCCATGGAGCCGGAAATAATAATAATAATAATAATAATAATAATAATAATAATAATAATAATAATAATAATAATAATAATAATACAGTAGAATCCCGCGAATCCGAACCCAGGTAATCTGCAAAGGCGGTTAATCCAAATTTCAAAAAATTAAAACACCGAAGTTGTAGTGAAATCAAACATATCTATTTCTGAACGAAAATTATTTGGAATTGTTTATTATTCATGTATGAAATCAATATAAACAAATATTGCACTCTGTACAGCGCTAGTATTTTGAGGCAAAAATCGAAGTAAAGTAATGTAACAAAGTCAATCGTTTTATAGTGTTTGATTATCAAATTAACCACAACGCTCCACAATATCAGTCAGTAATTATTTCTCTTTACAAATTACGTTATTTTCCTTTCACTCCAATCTTCTTAGTTGCGGCCCAATGCTACAAGAAAATTCTGATGATCAAAAAAATTGCCAACCCGAACAGGCCCCGGTGCTAGTTAGTTCAGATTTGCGAGACTCTACTATAGTAATAATAATAATAATAATAATAATAATAATAATAATAATAATAATAAAACGAAGCAATACACAGTGTATACATATTTTTAAAACATGGAAGAGGAGAACGTGAATGAAGTGGTGTTTAAGAGAAAGTAAACTAGTCAACCATCCTCTATTAACACTAATCCGAGAGGAAAAAATCGAAGGGGGGCCCGACACTTCGAAAATTGAAGATGTCGGCTTAAGAAAGGCAAGGGCTATGAAGGGCGAGAAAATGAATGACTCATTAGGTCTCGTAAACCTAATACCATCGGGTCGGAAAAGAACAAGAGTTGACTAAGTGACGTCGGATAGGATAGATGAAATTGATGAACTTGGCTAGAGTAAGCGGAAGCAATGTAATGACTCAGCTAAGGGCCCCGTGGTCGCTAACCCACGCTCCCAAATTGACAGCTCCTGGTCCTCGTTTTAGTCGCCTCTTATGACAGGCAGAGGATACCGTGGCAGTTATTCTACTGCCCCCGTCCACAGGGGGATGGTAAGCCAAGATTCTAAATAGATTGTATACGCCAGGCTTCTTTTTTTTTTTTTTTTTTTTTTTTCGGGAGAAATGTAAATAACCCCTTCCTTGGCTCAGATGGTTAGGTGGTGGCGTTTTACCACTGTATCCCGATTTCAGATCTTGAGGAGTCCACATGAAGTCTGTACTGAACAAAGCGGATGGTGGTGCTGGTCAATATTTTACGGGGAATTACAACTGCATAGCCATACTCGTTTAATTGTAAACGGAAAAGAAAGGGCTGGGTGACTAAAATGGTAGAACGCTGGCTTTCTTAGCTCAAGGTGGCGGGTTCAATCCCGATTCAGTCAAGTGGTATTTGAAGACGCATAAATACGCCGACCTTATGTCGACAGATTTACCGGCGCACAAATGAGTTAGTGTGTGACAAATTTCCAACACTTCAGGCTCTCTGAAAACCGTAAAAGTAGTCAGTGGCACGTAAAGCCAATAACTTTATTATATAAAGGAAAGCGAACGGTCCTTTCGAAGAGTAAAGGTAGAGGAAAAGTAAAGGAAGGACACGGTTGATCTCGGTCTATAAATATTGTTCTGTTACATGGTATACTCCGTTGGTTACATGCATGTATCGCACATTTTTCTGTAAAACTCAAAAGAAGGTTAAGATTTCAAAATGTGTATAGTATTTGCAAAGTTGGCATCAGTTCTTAAATAATAATAATAATAATAATAATAATAATAATAATAATAATAATAATAATAATAATAATAATAATAATAATTTTTACGCCTCACCAACTACTGTTAAGAATTTCGGAGACGCCGAGTTGCTGGAATTTTGGCAAATACCGCCGTATTGAGGCGGGATCTAACGTGCCGACTTGGTATCAGAAAACCAGCATTCCGTAATTTGAGCCATTCAGTTCGACATTCGGATTTTACTTCTGCGATGCAATGAAACAGTATTCAGAAATATTTTATTCAAAACACGTGAACGTGGCTTCGCCATTACATCCATTCTCGCCTAATCGAAGCAATGGTATATACTGTATTTCCATGATTTATTCAAACTGTGAGTAAACATCCCCCGATTCATTTCGTAAGTAATCTGCTGCCCTCAGATCCTCATACATACATACATACATACATACACACAGTACATCTTCATGAAATGAAATGGCGTATGGTTTTTAGTGCCGGGAGTGTCCGATGATATGTTCGGCTCGCCAGGTGCAGGTCTTTTGATTTGACGTCCGTAGGTGACCTGCGCGTCGTGATGAGGATGAAACTATGATGACCCCGTGCCAGCGGAATTAACCAATGATGGTTAAAATTCACGACCCTGCCGGGAATCGAACTTGGGATGTCTGTGACCAAAACCCAGCACGCTAACCATTTAGCCACGGAGCCGTACTACATCTTCATTATAGACTGTTATGCATTTCAGCGTTCACTCTTAAAGCCACTGTGAATTTTCTGAACGTCTCCACAATCATCTATTTGTAACTACTGTGGGGAGATCAGAAGAATGCACATGCCCGGTGAGGCACGGGGCGAAGGGGTTTTCACCAGCAGAGCCAGTGACGCAATGGTTACCATAGTAACTCCGCTGCTACCCAGGCGACTTTATATTAACTTCTACTGGCAGCTCTTCGCTCTTGTCAGTTGTAATCCACCAAACTGCAAAGTGTGAGTCAATGTATTCGTGTAGCAGATAAGAGCCGATCAGTCTGGGCAGAACAGGAAGTTCGTGCTTGCAGGCCACATTCCTCCTACCTGCATTCTTCTCATCTCTCTGTGGCCGCGTTTAGTTCTATACTCTAATTCCAGGCCTGTGGCAAAAAAAAAAAAAAATCACTATTCCCTATGTTATTTAATCTAGAGCTGGATAAAGCCAGTAATCAGGAGGTAATGTTCTCAATATCAATGTCATCACTGATCTGCAGGTGACAATTTCCTTATCAACTGTTTACCTAGTCCTATCTTCAAAGAAGTTAGAAATGTATTAATCCTAGGCCAAAAACATGTTGGAGTTGTTCACCTCGCCGTGCATTTCTCCATGCACCTCGCACCTCAATTCAGCACAACATACTGAAGCATTTTCCTCGCCGTACTTCCCGCCGTTTAATACATTCTTTATGCCTGTTGTCATTTCTTGATGGATACAGTACTTTTGCATCCATCTCTTGGTACGGGCCAGAGTAAAGTGTAGCTTCCACCGAAGTCCCAGTCAACATCCATGGCTGTGACAATATGGAAGTTGCTGGGGTATGGGTAGTGCTGAGTAATGACATTCAGAGCATGACTAGTGCATCTGAGTGTTATGAAAGGTGCTGCTCATAGGATCAGTCGTGCTGCAATAGTACTTTCTGACCCAGTGAGAAAAGCAATGGCAAACTAACTCACTCCTCATCTTGCCTAGTACGCCTCATTTTGATGCTGCCATTGGTTTTTGGGGTTTCCTTATAACCGCATAACCTTTGGTGGTGCTATTTGAGGATCCAACCAGCCTCTGGGCTGATGACCTAACAGACAGATGAATAAATACAATGTGTTGTCCAAAAATTATAAACACTTATTTTGTAAACGAAAAATACTGCAACTGCTGCTACTGACAATAATAATAATAATAATAATAATAATAATAATAATAATAATAAGACCGGGCGAGTTTGCCGTGCGGTTAGGAGCGCGCGGCTGTAAGCTTGCATCCGGTAGATAGTGGGTTCGAATCCCACTGTCAGCAGCCCTGAAGATGGTTTTCCGTGGTTTCCCATTTTCACACCAGGCAAATGCTGGGGCAGTACCTTACTTAATGCCACGGCCGCTTCCTTCCAACTCCTAGGCCTTTCCTATCCCATCGTCGGAAGGAGTCACCTCAGTATTCACCGTAACTGCAGCGAAGAAAAGCAGACAGTGGACCATACTGAATGGCCTCTCCGTGCTTTCAGAGATGACACAGAAGACCTACACAGCGTGACGTATGAAACTCTTCATTGGCTCTCACACTTCAATCTCAAACTGAAAATGCGGACTTAGTAAAACTGTACCTTTGTGTTTGTATATCTGTATACAGCATATAATGTAAATATTCAGTTTATCATATGCAAAATGAATAAACAGCTTTGCTCGCGTACACAGGCTATTAATTCGTCGGCCATCGGGTATTCTATGTCACTGCTATGCTCACGTAACGATGGTAACTAGTTTGAGAGTAAACTAATACGCAATTTTTCGCAAATATTATATTTTCAGTTCTACATTTTGAAATAAAACGTGCGAAGTCAGGTGATAGTTCCCTCTGAGAATGACCTGAAATTACGCCCAGCAATTAAGAAGTGATGTCGTTTCGACAGACAGACAGACATATTTCATTCTTAAATAAAGAGATTTCTCGATTTTATGCCGTTGTGCAAATAGCATTCCACAAGTGTCAAATAGCCAGCAACTTTCTTTACTCTTCACCTTCATCTCATATCCTCCATACTCCCATCTAGATGACTCACACACAGGCCAAGTGGTTTGGATCTGCATACGAGATCTGGAACATACCACCCAAGATTTACACCAACGTCAAAGCTTTGGTTTTGTATATTTTTCTTTCGCCTTGGTTCGGTATCTGCCTTTCTTTAAATGACTTTCACGACCTCATGCACCACATCCGGAACTATCTGCGCTAGAAAGAATTACACAGGACTCCTCAAAAGTACGTTCATCACACAAAAACAATAATAATATTTTCTTCAGCCGTAGGAGAACATTGCAAATTAAATTTCTCAATGTCGGGTCTCCCTTCCCTTTAAACTAAACGCTTTATTCTCTTTGCATGGGGACTGGATGGTAGTGTTGTCTCCAGCATTCGTGCAATTTACACACATTACGTAACACTTAGAGATCCATATTGCACCCGCTCATGCCTGAGTCCCAACCAGCATGTAATCTTATTGGTGTTACGGTTCGGTATATGGCGCAAATAAACAAATAATATCCAAATATTCAGAATCTCTAATTAAAACAAATAAAATCCAAACATTCAGAATCTCTAATTAAAATCATGGCGCAATGAAATCCGTACTAGATGAGTGAACGGGGCGTGCAAATTATTAAAATTAAGGCACAATGATAAAAAGCAAAATAAATAGACTAAAACACATCAAAAGGGAGAAACGGAAGGTTCCGTCCTAGGCAAGGGGACGGATATATTAATCGGTCACCAAGGGTTGACTAGTGTCTACAAGGACAAGAACCTGGAACTGTTTCCTTTGCAATACCATGAATATGTCGGCTATCATCTTCAAAATTACTTCTAGAACAAAACAGACATTGTTGACCCTTTGCTGCCAGTAAATCTGACAAATAAAGTTTTAGAAAAACAATCACAAATAGATTTTACAATTTGTTGACCACCCGTACACTTAGGTGTTTGAACCCATGATCGCCGAGGGTTGAAACGGCGACCCTTACGGTGATACCACAACAAATTTAATATAGTCGAGACCGTTTACCTATTGGAAAGGTGGGCGCGAGCACATAACTTATGTCATCGCCTCCATCTTTCCCGAGATGAGACCCACCCGGCATTGTTCAACACCATCGCGGGCTCCTAACCCAAGACATGCTACGGTTAACGGAAGGAGTGCGACAAAGGGACCCCAACTTAAAACATCTAGATGTAGAGATGTGCCATCAATAATATCACAAATCTTAGCTTTCTATTTACAGCATTTTGACATTTATTTCGTAATTTCGCCAGCTGACTTCTCTAGTCACTGTCAACATCATCATCCTAACCCTCTACTGCATGAATTATTTTTCGTTTCCGTTTGGTGAAGAAAATTTCAAGTTTTAATGTTCAACATGCGCTCAGTGTTTTAGATGTACTAGCAATTCTTGACTGGGCCTAATAGCTTAACACTCGTATGTGATGTGGATTGCCATATTGGAATATATATACATTCCCCTTCCAAAGAAAGACTCTGTTCCTCCTATAGTGGTAGTGGATAAATCCCAGTACCAGCGCCACTATAAATACCTCATAAGCAAATGCACTGGTGAAATTAGAGTAATAAATACGAGAGATGCCCTCAAATTTCATGCTGAAAATATTGAGGATTATAACCTGATGAAGAAGTATTTCGAGGATGCAAATGCCTCCTACTACACACACCAAATTCCATCAAACCGAATGCTTAAGGTTATAATCCGCAATATTGTGGCTTCTGTAGGTGTTGACTGGGTTCGCGAGGAACTCGTGGAGCTGGGATATGAACCCAGGGATATGCATCAATTCACCAAGAAGGATGCAACTTCCAAACAGGTGATTCCTCTCAGCGTCATGAGTGTAACCCTCCCGAACACGAAATTTAGTGAGACCATCTTCTCCCTGCGATATCTTTGTGGGGCTAAGGTAAAGATTGAGGCCTGTAGAGGGCGTGAGGGGCCCACGCAATGTTATCGGTGTCAGAGATGGGGTCACACCGCTAACTATTGAGCTATGCCCTTGAGATGTGTAAAATGCGGGGAAAACCACTCGGCGGCGGCCTGCCCCTTAGCTGCGGAGGCGGCTGCTAAGTGTGTAAACTGTGGTGGGGAGCATCCCGCTTCCTGGAGAGGATGCCGTCTGTTTCAGAATATCCTGGAACAGAAACAGACACAAGAGCTCAAGAAAACCCAGAAGAAAATTGCTCTAGCGTCCTCTAAGCCACTTGACCCCAACATTACTTTCGCGCAGGTAATGGGCGGCTCCCCACCTCCCGCATCCACGTCTACCTCGAACCCTGCACCGCAAGAACAGGCGTCACTCATCTCCGACCTATCGGGCATGCGTGACATCTTAGAACTCTGCAGGAGTATTAATTTTACAAAACTTAAGCCTATTCTTAAAGACACAATGCTAAAACTTAGAACATGCCAGACAACAATGGATAAAATTATGGTTCTGCTGAATGCAGCTATGCTGTATTTCACTGAACCTTAATTTAAAGTGCATTCTTTTCTGACATGGACTTGACAGTCTGTGCTTGGAATTGTCAGAGTATTGTTGGTCAGAAATATGAGCTAGAGGCTTTTATTTCTGAGCACAATATTGACATCCTGTTACTAGGCGAAACATGGCTAAAACCTAATATGCCCTTCAAAATTAAGAACTTTACAATGTACCGTAAAGACAAACTTGACGGTGAGCACGGGGGCGTGGCTGTGTTGATTAGGTCAAAGCTTACTCACGCTGTCATTGACCCCCTTCCTCACGGTGTTATTCAGTCCCTCGGTATCGAGGTTAGACATGAAAATTATCACTATCGTCTTTTTGCGGCCTATCTCCCCCCCAAAGCCCCGCTGCATTGTGCGGAACTAGATATTTTATTAAACAACCCTCTCCATGTTCCGACTATTATCGGAGGCGACCTTAATTGCAAGCATCCAGACTGGAATTCACGTGTGACTAATCCTAAGGGAAGAGTGCTACAACAATACATGAAAGACAATGATGTCGGTGTTTTTGCCCCGGTGGAGCCTACCATTTATCCTACCAACGGGGCGCGCCCCGATGTCATTGATGTGGCAGTGACAAAATTTTATAATAGTGACATTCATTTTACAGTACCTAGGGAATTAAATTCGGACCATGATCCCATTATTTTCAATCTTACATGGGTTAGGTTATCTGAGCCATCTTATCCATTGTTAAACCAATCTCTAAATTACAATAAGTTCTCTTGGCATGTAAATAAAAATCTAAAAACTTTTCCGGTCCACAGCGAAGATGATATCGACCGGGCCGTTGAGCATCTTTCAAATAAGATGCTGAACGCTCGTAGATACATCGTAAATGCTGCTAGAAATTCCTTTTCGGATGATAGGCGCAACAATGACAGTCGTACGCCCACACAACATGGCGGGAATGCGACTCGTCATAACTCTCCTAGGAATAATAATAATAATAATAATAATAATAATAATAATAATAATAATAATAATAATAATAACACCACTGGCAGGAGAGGTTGCACTAACAGCCAAGATGACAGTACCCCCGACATTATTCTGGACCTTATTAAAATTAAAAATGCCTACAGAAAAAGATGGCAAAGATTTCGAGACCCAGCTGATCGAGCCGAGTACCGCGAACTGGCTCGTGAAGTCCGCAAGCGCTTGCTGGAGCGTAAAATTGAAAAATGGGAGGAATTCTGCCGCACTTTAACTGAAAACGAATCAGACCACGATTTCTGGAGGGTTACTCGCGGTCTGAATCGCCCTACCCCCCCCCCCCCCCCCCCCAAGCGTGCAATTCATGGCCGCAATGGACTAGCATTCTCCCCTTATGATAAAGCTGAGGCTTTCGCTGACACAATTGAAAGTCAAAGTGTACCCCACGATCTTTCTGACGATGACGATGACGAACACGAACGACTGACCCGTGAGGTACACAGGAAAGTCTCAACTTTCAAGCAACAATGGACGCCTGACAATGACATTAATGACGTAACTCCTGCAGAGGTACGCAGGGTAATTAAAGACCTCAAAGAGAATAAGTCTCCCGGGGATGACAGAATTTCAAACAAAGAAATTAAATCCCTGCCGTATAAGGCAATCATCTTTTTGGCTACTATTTTCTCGGCTTGTTTTCACACGGGATACTTCCCCAAGGCTTGGAAGGTCGGCAAGGTTGTCGTCCTTCCAAAACCGGGGAAGGATAGATTATTCCCGCAAAATTACCGTCCCATCACTCTGTTATCCCATATTTCAAAATTATTCGAGAAACTTATTCTAAACCGCCTCAATGGGTACCTCTTGTCACGTGACATACTGCGACCGGAGCAGTTCGGATTCCGGTCGAGGCGCAGTGCCCCTCTAGCGGCGCTGCGCCTTGTCCAGTATGCTACAAGGTCATTTAATTTACGGCGTACTGTGCCAGCGGTATTTTTTGACGTAGAAAAAGCTTTCGACACTGTCTGGCACGAAAATCTTATCTACAAACTTTTGGATATGTACCTTGTCCCAGGCTACCTGGTCAAAATTATCTCATCTTATCTATCAAACAGGAAATTCTATGTCCAAGTTGACGGAGAAAAATCCACCCCTCGGAGGCTCCGAGCTGGAGTCCCTCAGGGTGGAGTGATCTCACCAATCCTGTACGCCCTATATGTAAATGATCTTCCGTATCGCCAGGGAGTAGAGATACAACAATACGCAGATGGCATAGCTGTTTACACCTCACGTAGGCGAAACAGAGATGCCATCTCCGCATTGAACTCGTGGATTTCCATGTTCTGGAAGTGGTGCCTTCAGAATAAGATCAAAATAAATCCAGACAAGACCCAGGCGATTTTATTCTCTAGAAGAAGGCCTACAGTTGATCGTCTTACTATCAATAATGCCCCACTGTCCTGGACCAATCAGATAAAATATCTCGACTCGACGTTAGCCCCTGACGGGACGTACTCGGGCTCCACCTCGATACCACGGCCGAACCCTTACGGAACACGCCGAAGATTTCCGAACGGCGCACTGGCGTTGAGTTGACAATGCAAAAGAACGAACTGTACTTATTCTCTTTGAACTGTAGGAGATCTGCTGAACGAACGAACGAACTATAGTAATGTTTATGAGGTACACTACGAATACATACGAAGAGAACCGGGCAGTGACGATTTCGTGTTTAAAGCAGGAAAGTGTATTTATTGTACGAGTGGTTTGAGAAGAAAATTACGTGCGTATATTTTCGAATATCTAGTTGTGCATAGTGTTCGTTACTGTACCTGTGGGATTAGTGTATTTCGTTTGGTGTGCCCAGCTATAGTGTCTATTTAGTTACGTGCCGCGTGTTTATTTAGTTTTTCTTCAGTTTAGGTAGGCCTACTTATAGCGTTATAATGAGCAACGTTAAGAAATACTCGTGTTCTGAATGTGGTAAAAGCTATGAGTATAATAAAAAATTTTGGAAACATGTTTCTAAGGCCCATCCAGAGAAACTAGATGAAATTGCGCCTTGTTTAAAGGGCGAGACATCTCTTCCGCACCAGTGTAAATTTTGTGATAAACAGTTCACGCACAGTTATAATTTAAAACGGCACGAGCGTCAGTGCCACACAAACTTAATTGGAGGACCTGAGACAGAGGATAAAAAATGTCCTTCTTTCTCAAGCTTCCTATGTGGAAACAGCACATTGAAAGCAAAACATGTTCACAGTATGTAAAGAAAAGGGGTTCTTACACTGCAACAGATAACACGAAGAGACATTAGAGTATGTGTGTCATCGATCAGGCTTTTTTGTGTCTGAAAATAAAGGCATCAGGCACTTGAAGCTTCAGGGAAGCAACAAAGTTGATGAGATCTGTCCAGCAAGTATTCGACTAATTGAACACGAAAATGGAATGTGTGAAGTAAAATATGTTCCCACTCACAGAGGTCATCAACATGATCTAAGCCATCTTGCCCTCACAGATGTAGAGAAGAAAACATTAGCAACAGATATTGCCAACCAGATTCCCTTTCAAGCTATTCTGGACAAAATTCACGAATCTGTGACAGACTCAAAGCTTGAAAGAATTCATTTAATCACAAAACAGGATTTGTATAATATTGAGCGTAGTTTTAACTTGAGCTCTAAATCTGTCAGACATCAGGAGGATGGTACAAGTGTTGAGGCCTGGGTCAATGAAGTTAATTCAGGTGACAGGCCCTTGTGTATTATTCTATAAACATCAGGGGACCACCAGTGAAAAGCATCCAAACCTCAGAAGTGATGACTTTATTTTAATTATTATGAACAGTGCTCAGAGTGAAATATTAAAGAAATATGGTAGTGACTGTATATGCACTGATGGAACACATGGGCTTAATAGCTACAGGTTTGAGTTAATAACGCTTTTAGTTCTGGATGACTTGAGAGAGACTTTCCTTGTGCATTTTTGATTTCCAATAGAAGTGACCAGAAAATATTGTCTCTATTTTTCACCTACATTAAGAATGAGGTTGGTTGTGTATCCCCAAAGGTCTTCATGTCCGATTTGGCAGAAGCCTTCTACAATGCTTGGAATGCAGTCATGGGACCTGCAACCATGAGATTATTTTGCTCATGGCATGTTGACAGAGCATGGAGAAAGAATATTCAGACCAAAGTAAATGGGAAGGAAAAACAAGGAAATGTTTATAAAATTCTGTGAACAATAATGCAACAATATTTAGATTTTTGTGAATTAAATAGGGGTGGTCTTGCACACCTAGTAGCTATGTCAGTGAGTGTATGGCATCATGAAACATTTGATTTAAAGTGGCTATGAACATTGTGCTTTGAGTGTTTCAGATCAAAAGCAGTTGTTATTTCAGTTAGGAATGAGTAGTTTGGATTGTTGTGATAT
Source organism: Anabrus simplex (assembly GCF_040414725.1). Taxonomy (NCBI): domain Eukaryota; kingdom Metazoa; phylum Arthropoda; class Insecta; order Orthoptera; family Tettigoniidae; genus Anabrus; species Anabrus simplex. The sequence continues at coordinate 1,249,567,978 of NC_090265.1, forward strand.
GATGATGATGCTTGTTTAAAGGGCCCTAACATCTAGGTCATCAGCCCCAAATGTTGTGATATCAGTGTTAGATGAGATATGTGTTTGTGGCCTGTTGTAAAGAAAAGGGTTTAGAATGTTTAGAAATATATAGTCAGTATGTAGGTAAACAATACACAGAATTAAGCAATCACTGTTTTCAGGATTTTAATGCAAAATGTAGGAAGTTATGAGCATCACTGTAAAATTCTTGTTTGTAACATTGATAATTAATCCTATATGGACTACACACACACAAAAAGAAAAGAAAGAAAAAAAGGAACATGTGATACAGATTTGAGGTCCTTTATTTAATCATGAATAAACGCATTTAGGCATATACAAACTACTATTTATTTCTTCCTGAATTGAAATCCTCAGAAGTATTGTTCTGAAGGATCACTAGACGTTATGATGGAGGTGGTGCATAACTTGGTGGGTATAATTATTTTTAACTTACTTGCTTTATAGTTGACCTTTCATAGGGCAGAAGATTGCAAGTTGGAAAAGAGGTAAAGCTTTTTTGTGAGATCTACTTAATATTACATTTGAAAATTTAATGTGATTGGACCTTTTACAATAGACTCGTGGGCTGTACCACTGTCTGTTAAGAGCAAGAGATTATCTTCTGGGTGCAGGAGTACAGTACTGTACCATCTTCCCCTACCAAAGTCTTTCTCATCGAAATCAACTGCAATATATCCTATTATGAATACCTAAGTATTTTAGAATAGGTATTCTAGTTAAGAAAAGTATAAGTGATGTTTACATTTGTTGAAAGAATCATACAAGGAACAGTATCAAAGTCATGATGGAGGAAATTCAGGAGACAGAACACTTTAAGTCACTTAATAAACAACAGCAGTCATACTTGGCAGAGGAAGGAAAAACTTATCAGCAGCTCACTGTCGGACCTGTGTCTGGAATTGAGTGAATAATCTGTACAAAACTCAAGGCTGCCCCTCAGTATTGATATACTAATTTTTTCTAAAATAAAACAAAAAGAAACACATTGCATATCTTCTTCACAAAACAATCTTTACATCACCTCTTACAGCAGTCTGTCATTTGCCCTTAATTTCTAATTTTTATCAGAATACTACCATAATACAATAAAAAAGTACTATAATCTGAATATTAGATCAATAACTAAAAAGGTTTACTATGAACCATTAAATTGCTATTTTTTCTGGAAAATGTTTGTTATAAGATAAGACATCCATCTAAGTTCTTCTGCATGCATTCTACTTCTTTATATACAAGCTTTCTCTTGTTTTAAAGTTATCATTCCATGAAATTCATTCCCTGAGCAACCTTTATATTGCCAAGACCATTTATTACACAGCTTTCGTTAACTTCAATTTTACTTCTTCAAAAAGCTTGTCACTAGTTGCCATTTCTTCACTTTTATTTCTTAAGTTTCTTGAAATCTTCAAATTCTTCAATATTTAAGTTGCATTTCTTATTTACTTTTCCAATTTTGATGCACTTTTCTTCCTTTCCATCAAGTTCATTTGGTGCTCATTCTGTCCTTTCTGGATGAGCAGTGTAGCAAGAGTGAGCAGATCTTGTCACTGTCAGTTGCTTCGTTGTGACCAGATCAATTGTGGTTTGTTTTACTGCAGTAATTTTTAAAAGCATCCTGAATATTTGTTCTTGTATTTAATATTCCTGGTGACATGGGCGATGCTTTGTCATTGATCAAATCTTGGCTCTTCTGAGAGAAAGCTCTCTACATCTGCACTCCTACAGGATAGAGTGAAACATATCTTAATTGTATTTCTTACTTCAGGATATTTCCTTTTCCCACATGGAAGTTTTAGATTGATATGAGGTTTCTGGTTCTTTTAACTTACAGATTTTTAATTTGCCTTAACTTTCTCAAACTTAAATATCTTCCATTCATCTTGAAGGATAATACTATCCATGGAGGAAGACTGTAAGATTGACTTAATTGGAGACGGCGCGAACAAATTCGTTATCTTGGAATTACCTTCAGGGATACTCCAGTGTTCAACGAGACTGCTGTAATGAAAAACCTTCACAATAAGCTCCAAATTCTAACATTGTCGCCACTGCTTAAGGAAGACCAAAAACTCATAGTACTGAATTCCTCAAGCTGTCCCACCCTGATGTACCCTTTCCTGACATGCAGTTTCAAGAAAATCGCACAGAAATTCTTATCCGATAGCAATAAAATGATTAAAAGTGCAACAAAGGAGATATTGCAGTTACCGACGGATACTCCAGATGGCATGCTGTACACCGAAAAGAAATACAAAGGACTCGCTCTTTTTAAAACCTCGTGGGAAGTTTACCTTTAATGTATTAATGCCTGTAACATCTTGCTTAAGACTAAACACCCACTCCGCGTCGCTTCAAGGGATTCTCATGCGGAGAGTCAGGAATGCGTAGAACGCCTAAAACTAACAAACGCTGATATCCAGAAAATAAGCGCCAAGAACGGCTTGTACTAAGAAGATCCGGCAAGAGCTACGAGAATGGGAATTCACCTCCTGGTGTTTACTGCCGCAAAAAGGACTCTGAGTACAACTGTACAAAGAGTACACACCAGTAAACTCTTGGGTGCGAGATCATACCGGACTGTATTGTAACGAGTGGAGAGAGGCTATAAAGATGACTGCTAATGTTTGTGCGGTGCGTTCGGTGCCAGGCAGGTCCCTGGACAACAACCTCTGTTGGCATTGCCACAGAGAGAAAGAAACTCTTGGTTATGTCCTGGGATTCTGCACACGCAGGGAGCTCCTAATAAACATGCGGCACCACCAGATCAGATCCCTCATTGCCGAAGAACTCAGAAAGAAGGGATTCAATGTACATGAGGAGATACACGGACTGGCCATAAACAGTAGTTCGCGGAGAATTGACATCATAGCCTTTAAAGACAGCAGCTCTCAAGGATTCATATTAGATCCAACTGTCAGATTCGAGCATCATAGCGGTCAGCCAGAGGAGGTTAATCTTGAAAAGATTAACAAATACAAATCCACTATCCCTTACTACAAATCTAAATACCACCTTCAGGAAATAGAAATACAGTAATGGTCGCGTTCGCAGTACCGTACCTCGTCATTTCGTCGCCATATGGAAGCGCTTCGAACTTCCAATGAAGCTCATCCCTGAAATTGCGACCCTCGTCCTCAGAGGCTCCATCAAAATCCTGAGACACCACCTCTACAGCTACAGCTCTGGAATGCCACACTAATTATACTGTACCTTTATAATTTAGAGTTTTCTTCAATTAATAGTTCTGTACAGAAATTTGATATGTTTTACCTTGTCCATAGTGGCAGATTGTAAATACAGGACGTTGTTCCTAAATAAATGGAAATGGAAATATTATTGTTGTGAAGAATATAAGTCGATATATCAATGGGAAGAACCTTTGCAACCTTCACCATATCTACACAGCAGTGATGTGAATTTTTCTCCTTAGGTTGTAAAAACAGGTATGTATTAGAAAATATGCAGAAGTAGATTCCTCCCCCCTCCCCCACAAGATGTTTGCAACTGGTGATATAGTGTTCCTGTACACTTTCAGAAGAAAAAAGGGCTTCTTTTTCTGGCAAGTCTTTCACAAAGTGCATAACTGAAATATCTCCTCCTTAATCCATGCTGTTTTCAGCCTTCATAATACATCAGTTTTGCAAACCTACAAATGATATAGTAGCCAAGATTCTTCAGCTCATCATACAGAAACTTGAATAAACATTCTCTCTTTTTTGGAAAGTCTCAGAGTAATCTAAACACCAAGCTTGATACTTGCTGTCGTTTAAGTGCGGCCGGTATTCAGGAGATATTGGGTTCGAACCCCACTGTCGGCAGCCCTGAAGATGGTTTTCCGTGGTTTCCCATTTTCATACCAGGCAAACACTGGGGCTGTACGTTAATTAAGGCCACAGCCGCTTCCTTCCCATTCCTAATCCTCTCCCGTCCCATCATCGCTGTAAGACCTATCTATGTCGGTGCAGCGAAAAGGAACTTGTAAAAAAAAAAAAAAAAAAATCAAACAAAGCTGCACTAGGCATAAAACTCAATTCACCCTTGTATGTTACATTTTTAAAAAGGAAAGTATCGATTAATTTGTAGTTTTCCAGTTGATGTTATGGATCCACAAACTGTACTGGTATGTTTGTGGTAACACTCACAAAATATTTTTGAAGAGCGAGACTTACTTCTGTTTGTTAGAACATGGTAGAAATTATTCAGTTCTCATGATGCTGTATGCATTTTTTATAATTTTTGAGTCAATAGTTATCAAAGTTCAAAAGCAAAATAATTTTCAGAAAATTTCAGCACTTATACTTCCCACTGAATATGGCTGTTGGCAATCCCAGCGAAAACTTACCTTATTTAAAGTCCACCATTAATGGTACCACATTCAATGAAAAATATGTGGCTTAATTAATGGGAAGTTTGTGTATGTACAGGAGAGTACAGTCTACACTGGAGGTGTGCTCAATGGGTTTGCTTAAATTATCAGCAGCAGCAAAAACTGTTGTGGCATCTTTAGTGCCTCTTTATTTATTTCACTTTTTTTTGTATCTGTCTCTTGGCACAGGCTAGAGCAAAGTGCAGCTTCTACTGAAGTCCCAATCTCATCCATGGCTGTGACAATATGGAAGCTGCTGGGGTATGGGTTGTGCTGAGTAATGACATTTGGAGCACAACTAGTGTTTGAGTATTATGAAAGGTGTTGCTCATAGGATCAGTCGTGCTAAAGTAGCACCTTCTGGTCCAGTGAGGAAAGCAATGGCAAACTATCTCACTCCTCATCTTGCCTAGTATGCCTCATTTGGACTCTGCCATTATTTTTTGCAATTTCCATATAACTGCATAACCTTTGGTGGTCCTAATTGAGGATCCAACCAGCCTCTGGGCTGATGACCTAACAGACAGAAGCAAACTTTATCCCTTACTCCTGTAAATATCACAGGTAAGGACCTAACATCCTACGCAAGTGAAGCCTGTTGTAACATGAGGGCTTAAAATTTGTGTGATAATAGCAGACAATAACAGAGTGAACCATGTAATGTTTAAGGACTTGTCAATATCTGCAAGTTATGAGTGTCATCTCTCAAACAATTTCAAAACTTTCATTTTTGACAGTGTGTATATTTTAAAAATTATCATAATCAGCTGAGCTTAATCAAACAGACTCTGCAAAAAGCTTTAATGTTTCCATCATTTTATTACCATGACAAATTAACAGCTGCCAAGTTCTCAGATATCAGAAGCGTGTACCCAAAGAAAGTGGTTGTTTGCTGAGAATGGCTCCCAAACTAAACTTCAGAATAGTTTTTCCACATAGGTACTCTTGAACAACAACTCTTGTGCAGTTAATAACTTCTATGAAACTACATTTCCTGTGATCAAACAAGAGTGTAGAAAGGAGTAAAGAATTGCACATTTTCTGCAAACTATGTCTCGGTAATGGAAAATAATGAATATTTAAAAAAAGTTATTGCATTTCCTTCTGGGAAAAATCAAATGGGCATAAATACTTTTCAATAAAATGTGTGATGCTATGTTGTCTAGCAACCATGCAGACTGTGATCTGAAGTATTGATGGAGAATGGACCATGACATTAAGATCCATGGTTTGTGCAGCTCTCAAGGTAATGTCGCCAGCTAACATAATGTCACACATTTTGTTACATAACAGTATTACATTACACAAATGTTTGAATAACCCTCAACTGTTAAGTCCAAATGTGTGGTTTATGGTGAGTTACTGTAGACATATCCTAGTGTGTGAACCATGGGCAACAGCTGAGTGGCAAAGTTAATCGTCTTCAGAGTTGGGATACTCATTGCTATGGAATTGGGGTGGACATTTTCGACATGTTCCAAGCTAGGACCCTCCTGTTGTTCTGGCAGCTAGAACTATACAATCAACCGGTGGTCTCTACCCTATAGGAGAGATTCTCACTGTGATTATGTGTAAGTAAGGCAGCATCCTGCTTCACAGAATGTACCAAGCTCAGAATATTTTAAACAAGCCTTGAACCTATGGGAGTAACTCAGTCCCACTTCTATTTGACAGGGGAGGGACCCCTTTTAAACTTACGTACTTAGTTATATCCTTTTACTCTTTTGGAGAGCATAGGGCTTTGACAATGAAGCGCCAAAGTATCCTATTTTGAGCTAGGGTTTTCAGTTCTCCAAAGGTCTTCCCTTCTTGTTTTGCCTCCTCCATCACACTGTGTCTCCATGACTTTCTGGGTCTACCTCTCTTCCGTTATCCTTGGGGTTCCAAAACAGAGCCTTTCTCTCCACTGCATCCTGCTGCTTCTGCAGTGTGTGACCGATCCATTTCAATTTCCTCCACTTTATTTGTATGCCAATGGGCTCTTCTGTTTGTTTCCAGAGATCTTCCTTTGAAAATACTTTTGGCCAAAAATGCCTTAATTCTCCTTTAGCATCTATTTATAAATACATCTAGTTAATGAGTGATCTCTGAGGTAACTTTCCCAGTTTCACAACCATGTAACAGTACTGTTTTTACATTTGTTCGAAAAATGCAAAGTTTGGTTTTCATTGAGATTTCTCTGGCCCTCCATATCGGATAGAGTTGTATGAATGCCACATTTGCTTTGTGGATTCTCATTTTGACATCAGCAGCTGCTCCTCCATCCTGAGTAACCATACTGCCAAGATATGTAAACTCTTCACGTTGATATTCATTGCTTTTGTTTTCTGGGTATTTACCTTGGAAACTACTTGGCAAATAAAATGGAATTCAATGCGGATCCATCAATATCAATGAGGCTTATGCAAGAAAGAAAGTAGAACTGGCAGAGGTAAGTGGAGATAATGAGGAAGAGATAGATTAGAAAATGTTCTTAACAGGTGTTAAAATGGGAAGGACTGTTAATCAGGAGTTCTATTGCACACAACATAATTTTGGTTAGGCTCGTAAATGAGGAGATGACTTGGGTAGATTTAGCCATTGGAGGAATTAGGATGAGAACTGTCTGCGTGAACCGTGGCAGCTAATCACACTAACCACTACACCACAGAGGTGGTCGATTCAATACTATATCATACAATAAAACTTTCACCAAAGGAACAATATTACGCATTGAGTACAATTAAATAAAGTACGGTGTGATTATACAATTAAAATCATTTAGTATTTGACTACACGCTAAGAAACTAACAGCTACTAAAGAGACTGCCAGACTGAAGAATGCACGCGGTAAGCGGGTGAACCATACCTCAGTGCCCATGACCTTGGCAAAAAATATACCCTTGCTACCCTTCCTCATAGCACATGCAGTGTCCACTACTTGCTGTGGCGGTATACAAATCGGTTATTCGGGACGAACGACATTCTGTGCGTATTTCCTCTAAACATTTTGTTAATAATTAAATAAGATGAGGGAAAAATTAGCCGATAAGACAACAGGGCTTGTACAAATTGCTTTGTTTAAAAATAATTTCTATAATTCCTAGTTTCAGCTGGCTAAAATGGAATAAAAATGTAATCTTTTATCCACAAAGTGAGGGGGCAACTGCCCCCTTCCCCCACAATCGCCGCTACTGCCCTGTATAAAAAGGAAGACGGGAAGAAATGCAGAAATTATAGGGGCATCACTCAACTTTCTAAATCAAACTTTTGGAGATCATTTGAAAATGAATTAGGAATATAGTTGAACCGTTATTGGAGGAGGAGCAACGCAGGTTCAGGAACAACTGAAGCACTACAAACCTGATATTTGCCATCAGAATGATAACGGAGAAGCACTGGGAATAGGCTATGTTAAGAACTTAGTGATAGTTTTTATGGACATCGAGAAGGCCTATGACAGTGTTCCTAGAGAGATAATCTGGGAATACCTAGAAGGTATAGGTCTGCCAGACATCCTGATTGATAAAGTAAAGATGCTCTATCAAAAGTGCTTAAGCTGTGTCCAAATATTGGATGGAAGATCAGATTGGTTTGAAACCAAAACAGAAGTCCAGCAGGGAAGTGCCTTGTCACCACTCCTGTTCATCATTGACATGGATTGGATCATAAAATCCAACAAAGAACATTGCAAAGAGCCTAACACTCTAATATTTGCAGATGATGTTCTGATCTGGGGAGAAAATGAAGCAGACGTACAGGAGAACCTAAATCCCTGGAATAGCAATTTAAAGAATATGGACTAAAAATCAATAAAACAAAAGCTCTTTAAATGACTATCAACAGTAAAGGCACAGATTCAAACGATTTCCTGGAGGGAAGTCTATTGCAGTCTGGTTCTAACTTCAAATAGGCTACCTTGGAAGAATCACTTCAAAAGATAACCCATTAAATTAAGAAATACTTAACAGGACTCAGAAATCTTCTCAATTTCATTTTCAAGTGAGAAACCTACTCTGGGATGATAAAATACCCCAGAAAGCAAAACTGACCATGTTTTATACCTACTTCATTCCATTTCTCACATATGGACTTGAAACATGTACCCTGCATAACAAGGCAAATAATAAAATCCAGTCAACAGAAATGAAATTCACCAGAACAATGAACCAAAAGACCAGGAAGGACAAGATTAGAAATGAAGCAAATAGAAAGGAGGCTGGCATCAAAATGCTTGTTACCAAGCTTTTAGGAAGAGGCAGGCTACAATGGTTTGGACATGTTATGACGATGGACAGAACGGGAACAGCAAGGAATTATTTTGACAGAGAAGTGAAAGGGGGAGGCCAAGGAATTGATGGATAGAGACAGTGAAATCTGAGGTCAGCAAGAGGAATGTCAAGTGGGAAGATATAGAGGAACAGAAACTAAACTGTAACAGGATGAAGTAGCAAGCGCTTGTACTCCACACCTGGGAAACTGGAACTTGAAGATGATGATGTATGGATGTAAGACATTTATAAAATTTACTTTGCACAGGAATCCTCTGGAAGTAAATTTCAGTTATGCAAATGACACCTCACTTTTCTTTCAATTTCTGATCATGGCTTAACAGTTGCAGAACTCTTAAGTTGAGCCCTGGCACACTAATGACTGACACTTTCAGCAGTACTACCATGTACCAGCAGGGAAGCTACAAACCAACAATCTTGAGAACAGATTTAGCTGTTACCTGCAGCTTTCAGGAAGGTAATTATCATATATCAGTCACACAGTTCATGGAGTGTGATAAAAAAAATCATACCATAGTACATCATGCTCGAAAATTTCATGTGATTTGACCTTTTTTTACAATAGAAACAGGAGTGTACCACTGACCCTTTAGGATGAGAGATTATCTTTAGTGCTGTCACCCAGGTGGCAGATTATACTTTAACTAGAAATACTGTTATAAGTCTCAATTAATACAGTATATGGTATTGATAACAGTAGCCAAGAGATTAATTATAATACAAGGTAGTGGAACTGAGGCTGTACTTGTATTTCGGTATTGCTGATCTTGAAGGATAGCCTATATCCATTACGGTAGTGGTTAGCGAATTTGCTTGAATCTTATTATCTCACGCTTGGCAGAAAAAAAAAAGAATACCCTTCAATATCAGCTCACTGTCACTTCTGCCTACGGAATTACATAACCTCTTCTATAACCTAGAGGTACTGAGTTTGATGGGATTATATTCAACCTTCTCATTGTCACTTTCTTCTGACTTTCTGATATAGATTCAAGCAAATTCACCAACCACTAATGGATATACCCATCAAGATCAGCAATACTGGAATAAAAGTACAGCCTTAGTTTCAGTACCTTGTACTATAATTAATTATCTTTTGGCTAATTTTATCAATCCCGTAGGTCTATACTGTATTAGTTGAGACTTAAAAGTGAAAGTATAATCTGCCACCTGGGCAACAGCACGTAATGCAGATCACTGATTATTAGTGCAATTCTTATTGATTAATGAAACTGTATATCGGTATCTAAGGTAAAATAGGGCATTCATTCCAATATATAATTTGAGGTTATAATACTCGATGCAATATTGAACTGAAATATACAATATAGACGTCAAATATAATATTAAAAAATACACAAATTTTTTAAAAATACATTTATTTATATAAAGCCTGTACATTTTAAAAGACTGTGCTTGCTTTAAACGGGTTGTAGATCACATGTACCACTCGGAGATATAACAACAAACAGTAAAAATCATTGAACTCCAGAGACCGAAAGCACTATCCACAAATACAGTAGAGTCTCTACTGTATTTGCTATCCAGTATCTTCTCACAAGCAACGGGTGGTCGATCACATGTACCACTCGGAGATATAACAACAAACAATAAAAATAACTGAGCTCCAGAGACGGAAAGCACTATCCAATATCTTCTCACAAGACATTCTCAACACACGAGTCACATTTATATACACATATGCTAATACTCTGAGCATAAAATAATAGAAATAGCGCTGACCATGTGAAGCTGCAGTAGGTGAAAATAAACATACAGCAAAGGTCTTCAGAATAGTTCAGTTCAGAGATCAGTTAGTGATTTGAACTACTCGATTCATGATGGCGGCGTACGCCATTCGGAGAGCTTCGGCTTGCTTCGTAAGGCTTCGGTAAAGCTTCAGAGTGGAGCCGTAGTACGCCCCGTCAGGGGCTAACGTCGAGTAACGTCGAGTGGGCTTCATCGCTGTCACACTCAAACTTGTCTGCTATCACTTTCACTGCCAGTAAATAAACTTGTATCACTTTCTGAAGCTGTATCACTGTCAGATTCCTCTACAATGTACATTCCAACTTCGAGAGAGAAGGAGCATATTCTCAGCTTTCAAACTATACACTGCATGTTATGCCATCTATGGACAGATGGCTTGATCTAGTTGCAGAAGGCTACCTCTTCTTAGACTCCTTCCATGTGTGTGTGTATGACTGGCCATGTGAGGTGACTGGAGGGGGATAGGTTGCCTGGGAGAGTGGTGGACTCTGCTATGGAGGGTAAGAGAAGTAGAGGGAGACCAATACGACGATGGTAGACTCAGTTTCTAACAATTTAAAGAAAAGAGGTATAGAACTAAATGAGGCCACAGCACTAGTTGCAAATAGAGGATTGTGGCAATGTTTAGTAAATTCACAGAGGCTTGCAGACTGAACGCTGAAAGGCATAACGGTCTATAATGATGATGTATGTATGTATGCTTTACGTCGCACCGACACAGATAGGTCTTACGGCAACGATGGGATAGGAAAGGCCTGTGATTTGGAACGAAGTGGACGTGACCTTAATTAAGGTACAGCCCCCAGCATTTGCCTGATGTGAAAATGGGAAACCACGGAAAACCATCTTCAGGGCTGCCGATAGTGGGATTCGAACCCACTATCTCCCGGATGCAAGCTCACAACCGCGTGCCTCTCACCGCACGGCCAACTCGCCCGGTCTGAAATTGCTGAGAAACACCTTCAACCTATAAAACCTACAATACGGGTCCGGAAGTCAATGGCAACACACAACACAACCTCTACATACATGCCATCTTCTTCTAAAAGAATACATTTTGAACCGCAAAGAAGACTATTCTCCACTAAAAAAATACTTTATCAAAGAACAGCCTTATCCTTGTCAAGACCTACGTACTGTAGACGAGCAAGAAGTAATCTGTGCAAATTTATTACTCCGCTAAACTACATATCACAGCCACGTAATAAATGTATGTAGTAGTTTCTTCCCCAGTTTGTTCCACAATATGTTTCTCATGTTTCAAATAATAAAAATTGAAACGCTACTCTTTTGTCGGAAATCACCCAGAACAAATCGAGCTGGATTTTTTCCAGTTCTTGAATCAAGTAATCCTCGTGAGGGTCCCATACACTGGAACTACACTCTAGCTGCGATGTTACCAGAGACTTATATGCCCTCTCCTTTACATCCTTACTACAACCCCTAAATACCCTCATAACCATGTGCATTTTGAGTGTGAACAATAAGTTATTTACAGAATCTGTGCAAAATATGTCAGGTGATATTAAAAACTAAACTATAAGTGTTGAAACTGTGGTCATAAGTCGTTTGACAGGATTGAGCGTGAACAATAAGTTATTTACAGAATCTGTGCAAAATATGTTAAGTGATAATAGGAAATAAACTATAAGTGCTGAAACTGTGGTAAAGATCGTTCGACAGGAACAATAAAATGAGTTTCAACAATTCTATTCCCGGCGCTTCTGGAGATGTAGAACGAATTTGGTAAGCCTACTTTCATCATAAATAATTTTCCAGTATATATAAACAGTTGTAAGAGGGAGACGTCTCATCCTAGCAAAGGAAAGTTAAAAGTTTTATCAGCTCGCTCCTCTTGCAATATTATATGGGCCTCCATAGTAACGATATGATATGAATATTTGTAACTAGGTATGCATTTCATAATAATATTAGCCGCTTATATCCTTTTAATATGTTAGAAATAACAAGTAGCATTAGAACCGGTTATAAACTGGGCACGCAATAGCATTGTGAGCGTTCCCAAGCAGAGGGAGGATGTGACTAAATATCGGGCCACGACTACCATTCACGAACTTCGCCGATGATGGCTCCTGAGTGCCAGGCGCTAGACAAAAGTACGATCGGGGCACCATGTTAGCTAATATCGATAGCTGCATTAAGGTCTGATATATTGTAGTTGGTCTTGGTTAGGTTGATAACGAAATTTCCTTCCATTTCAACTTTCTCATTATGTCAAAAACTTATCATAGCATAGACAACGTTCCTTTCCTTTTCGGAGCAGTTTTGCAGATTTTCTTGCTTCTTAGAGATCCTAATTGAATTCTATACGTAAGAACTGGACGAAATAAGACCGTATTAATGAAATGCTGCGTTCGTTATTTCACACAAACTACGGTACTTTATTAAATGCATATTTCGAATACGCGGCAATTCCACTTACAGTAGCTGGCATTATTCAAATTTCTTTACAATCCTACAGAAAATAAAAACATGCATAACTTAATCTCGCAAACGTACTAGTAGTGATTTTTCACAACACGGAAGTGGCCATACGTATAATCTCGCAAGTCACGACTAAATTATGACTAGCTAGTGCCAACATGCGAGATCCTAGATTGCGTGCCAAAAACCTGGATTAAATTCCAAACCTCTCCGCAGTGCTCATATGGAGTGAGGGCATATCACGCTGTTGATGGTGATTCGTCCGTCGGATGGAGACGTTAAGCCTTGAGCAGACCCCTTGGTGCTATCCGACAGGAGTAGGCTATGTGCCGGCACCGCGTTTCACCCTCTCCCTACTATCATATATCACGTCATTCATTTCATCTCATTAACTCCTCTGATGAGGTTGACGTCAGGAAGGGCATCCGGTCATAAAAACCCGCCACGACAGATTCATCCCACCTCATACCCAACCCCGTAGGAAAACGGGACAAGGGTTGGAAAAACGAACGACAGTGCCAACATGCGAGATGAACGGTGTATGTAAGATGTCGTATCGGCAAGTAGGGTCCCAAAACTGGATGGTTAGCAACACTGAATCGAACCTAACAGCAATAAAGTAAGTAGTCCTACCCCGCGGTGTAGGGGCCAACGCGTCCGCCCGCCACCCGGCGGCCCCGGGTTCGATTTCCGGCCGAGCCACGGGTTTTTTAATTGTAAATGATTAATATTCCTAGCCTGGTGACTGGGTGATTGTGTTGTCCTTAATGTTCCTTTCCTCCAATTCAACACTTTACACATCCGCCATTTCCAAAATACACGCAGGTTCATAAAATATGGTGCAAAGCAAGGGCAAAAGATCTTCTTAGGTCGACGCCCGGAATAAATAGCATTTAAAAAGAAAAAGATAACTATAAATTACTACCTTCAGTATTAATAGGGTAGGGGATAAAGAGTAAGGTTTTTCCTTTAGTGACTACGCTTGCATGGTGGGGAGTTTAAGAATGTTTGCTGTAGTGCACTCTTACCTCAGGCCCAATGTGTGCCAAGGGAAGAATTTCCTAGAATTTACATTTACCCTAAAGATCTTTTATGATATATTTGTATTATTTTCAGATTATTTACATCAAGCAAATCCGACAGGGGGAATCATTGATATCATTTATTGTATTTAGGATTTCTGTTTCATTTAAGAAACATACATTTGTATTCATAGATTATTTATTCGCTTTTCCCCTTGTGGGTGGGGATGACAGAATACATCCATGGTATCCACTGCCCATGGGGGTAATTTGAGCATTTTGATTGGGGAGGGGCCAGGGATTATCGGGGGGTCCATGGCTCCTCCGTTTTGAAAGCAATTTGTGATCACAAAATTATTGCTAATATTATATTTCTTTTAACATTCTATGTTAATCCCTTTAATTTAATAAACAAACCTCTGTAAAGTACAGAACAATCACACAAAATTAAAAAGTAGACCTAATTCATATGTATTTGTTACTTGGACTGTTTTTATCCGTAAAAGTCAAGTAGACATCGTGGACAAAAAACAAACCTTTTCTTTATTTTACATAATCTGATCACACCGTATTTTTACACAAAATGAAGCCTGTCTTTCGATTTTCATTAAAGTTAGTAATTACTTTTGAAATGACAACATTTGTGCCACTTTTGATAGCAAAAAAAGCCAAAGAGGATAACCTTTCCTGGACGGTCGTGTTCCAGCTGTATGTTTTTTTAAGCGTTGGCAAGCATGAAAAATACCTCTCACAGGTTGCCGAATTGATTGGAACTGTTAAAAACGTATGGACAAATTTTAAAAATGAAAGTGAATACACTTTTCAAATACTTTTCTACAAAAACTGCAGCTCTTTCTTGGATATATTTGTTTTTTGGTTCTTCCATTATGTAAAAGTAAAAAAACTACATTTATCACAGACATCAAAACTGCCCCATATGAACTCAAAACTGGCTCCAAGCACATTTCTGGAGTGAAATAATTTAAAATATTCAGGTGAATAGATTACTGAAAATTGTAATGAAAAGAGATATATTGAATCGCGACTCCAGATAGGCTAATGGAAACTGAATATCAGTTAACAAAAAATAATTACAACAATTAAAGTCCCTCCTGGAACTGAAACATCTGACACTATACTGCAGTAATCAAGCCCGCATCAGAAACTCTCAATCTCCTACACAAACCACTAAAAAGACAATTAGAAGTGAAAGAACGTAAAATAATGAAAACAATCCTAGGGCCGAGATCAAAGATGGAGTAAATTTTCCAAAACCAAATGCGAAAATATACAAAAGAATCTTCAGAATTACAGACACAATGCGCATACGAAGAATGCAATTCATGGGACACTTAGAAAGAATGGACTCAAACAGACTAACTCACGGAATTTTCACATTCTTAAAGAATAAAACCACTATATCAAATTGGTATAAACAGAAAGAAAAAGACCTGAAGGAATTAGGACCACCAAATCTACTGGACCGAGATTAAAGCAGAAAAATCACACTCACACGAGGTTTTGAGGATGATGAGAGAAGACTGAGCGACATGTATGGTCCCTGCAACGAAAACACACCCATTCACTACGTATGAAGGAATACTGGAAAAGAAAAAGCCAACAAATATTGATTCCGTGCGTGGTCCTAAGTGACCCATTCACGACGAAGAAGAAAGAAAGAAAGAAACACTGCAGTTCATACAGAAGAAGTTTCTTGTCCAAAGTGTAATGCTTACTATCATATTTTTCACTGACCACATCTACTTCGCTTCTATTTATAAGTTCACTTAAAAGGTTGAGAACATCAAAGATATTTTCTTGAAGCCTGGTCTCTATCTCTTGCTTAAGTATGTCAGTAACAGGAAACAGCATTGTAGCTTTGTAGTGGTGTTGCATTGTCTTAAATAGAGCTTGATTCTTACCACTAATTTTCGCCGGATTGTTGCCCTTTCTTGGCAACTGCGTTACCTCAGTGCAGTGATTGAACAACATTGAATACAAAGTTATTCAGTTCTAAAAGCGCATAAAACTTCAAATGCCCTATTCTTCACTGATTTTACAACTTCGTGGTCACACTGCTGGACTGTAGAGTTTTTAGTAATGAGTCAGAACTCTTCTCGGGAAAAGCAAATCAAATAAACAACTGGAGAGGAGGACAAGTACTTCGGTGCTGTACCTGTTATACTGTACGGGGGCCTTGTGGGGGATGGGAAGGTTGGAAGGGATAGGAAGGAAGAGGGAGGGAAATGGCCGTGGCCTTAAGTACCATCCCGGCATTTGCCTGGAGAAGTCGGAAACCACCCACTTCGAGGATGGCTCAGGCTTTGCTACGCGTCTTCAGAAGAAAATTTCGTCTGTTCCCGAGGAAGGCTTCTCTAATAATGAAGATTCTAATTGAATACTTTACCGTTGGTCTATAGTAGTGGTACTCTCGTTCGTTTCTAGATGTCCTTCCGAGCGCCACTTAAGATGTTTCTTGTTTCGTCATCGGATGTGCATACGAAGTAAACAGCAAGGTCATCAGATGAATCAGTGAATAATGTGGTAGAAGAAATAATAAATTAAAATAAAAATGAAATAAAATTAAGTGCAATGAAAGACTGGCAGAATAGAATAGAATAGAATAGAATAGAATAGAATAGAATAGAACAGAATAGAATAGAGCTGAAGATGGATAGAAAAGTGTGTTGCAGAAGAAATGAGAAACATGTGTGAGTCAGGTGGGGAGGGAGGAGAAGGACATAATACAACGAGGTTGAAGACACGGGAGTGATAAGAAGTAAGAATAATACAGTAACAGGTAATGAAATGGCGTATGGCTTTTAGTGCCGGGAGTGTCCGAGGACATGTTCGGCTCGCCATGTGCAGGTAGGCGACCTGCGCGTCATTATGTGGATGAAATTATGATGAAGACGACACATACACCCAGCCCCCGTGCAAGCGAAATTAACCAATGATGGTTAAAATTCCCGACCCTGCCGGGAATCGAACCCGTGGCCCCTGTGACCAAAGGCTAGCACGCTAACCATTTAGCCATGGAGCCGGACGAAATAACAGGTGTGTACAGGTTATGAGTATAACCCATAGCACATAGCACGCCGTCTAGAGTGAACCGTCTAGTGATGAGGAGAGTACGAATTTGGAAAACACCGGAACGAAATAGAAATAGGAAAAGGACAGGAAATAACAGGTGTGTACAGGTTATGAGTATAACCCATAGCACATAGCACGCCGTCTAGAGTGAACCGTCTAGTGATGAGGAGAGTACGAATTTGGAAAACACCGGAACGAAATAGAAATAGGAAAAGGACAGGGAAATAGAACTACTTACGTAAATCCTTAATGGCTGGCAACAACGTATTACTTAATTGATAGCCGGTGTTACTGTTGAAATGATTAGGATTTTGATAATCCTAGATCTGTAGTGTTCTAGTGGGGGTAAGAGCTCGAACATCTTGGCACACGACATCATGACCCGTCGATAGGGCGTGCTCACCTATTGCTGACCTGTCTGGCTGATTGAGATGGATATTTCGTTGGTGTTCCTTGATACGAGTACCAATGGACCGGCATATCAGGCTAATGTTTTTTATTTTTGCTATTTGCTTTACGTCGCACCGACACAGATGTCTTACGGCGACGATGGGATGGGAAAGGCCTAGGAATTGAAAGGAAGCGGCCGTGGCCTTAATTAAGGTACAGCCCCGGCATTTGCCTGGTGTGAAAATGGGAAACCACGGAAAACCATTTTCAGGGCTGCCAACAGTGGGGCTCAAACCCACTATCTTCCGACTACTGGATACTGGCCGCACTTAAACGACTGCAGCTATCGAGCTCGGTTCAGGCCAATGTATACCTCGCCGCAAGTACAGGAGAATTTTGTACACCCCAGAGTGTAATAGTCGGGACAATTTGTCCTTGCTTAAATTGGAATATTCTACCGAGCTCGATAGCTGCAGTCGCTTAAGTGCGGCCAGTATCCAGTATTCGGGAGATGGTAGGTTCGAACCCCACCTTCGGCAGCGCTGAAAATGGTTTTCCGTGGTTTCCCATTTTTACACCAGGCAAATGCTGGGGCTGTACCTTAATTAAGGCCACGGCCGCTTCCTTCCCACTCCTAGCCCTTTCCTGTCCCATCGTCGCCGTAAGACCTATCTGTGTCGGTGCGACGTAAAACAACTAGCAAAAAAGAAAATTCTTCTGAAGACGCGGAGCGAAGTTTTCTGCGAAACGTAAAGAATTTCACCTCGTTTTCTAACACGGAAAAAGCCCAAAAGCTTATTTTCATGTTTACAATTACGAGCCGTGAAAGCATCAATCTAAATATTATTATTTTATCTTTCCTTTTGCAATTTGTTTTACGTCGCATCGACACAGATAGAGATCTTATGGCAACGATGCAATAGGAAAGGCCTAGGAGTGGGAAAAAGTGGCCATGCCTTATTTAAGGTATTTTCTGGTATGAAAATGGGAAACCACGGAAAACCATCTTCAGGGCTGCTAACAATGGGGTTCGAACCCACTATCTCCCGGATGCAAGCTCACAGCTACGCACCCCCAACCCTACGGCCAACTCGCCCGGTGGGAATATACTTCAGATATTTACTTTCTTTCTTAATCTGCTTACCCTCCAGGGTTGGTTTTCCCCTCGGACTCAGCGAGGGATCCTGGAACGTGAGACATTCGGTCGGGGGATAAAACTGGGGAGGATGACCAGACCTCGCCCAGGCGGCCTCGCCTGCTATGCTGAACAGGAGCCTTGGTAGGGGATGGGAAGATTGGAAGGGATAGACAAGGAAGAGGGAAGGAAGTGGCCGTGGCCTTAAGTTAGGTACCATCCCGGTATTCGCCTGGAGGAGAAGTGGGAAACCACGGAAAACCACTTCCAGGATGGCTGAGGAGGGAATCGAACCCACCTCTACTCATTTGACCTCCCGATGCTGAGTGGACCCCGTTTCAGCCCTCGTCCCACTTTTCAAATTTCGTGGCAGAGCCGGGAATCGAACCCTGGCCCCCGGGGGTGGCAGCTAATCACACTAACCACTACACATAGAAGCGGACTCAGATATTTACTTCTGTTCTATAATTAATGTTTGATTTAGGACTAAGCCAGAATTACGACAGGGCCAAATGAACCCACACTATGGAAAAGTACGAAAGGTAAGACTGTCCTCAATTAATAGACTATGTTTGCCAGGATTACGTGGAATACAGTTGGTCTATTTTATTTTATTATAAAATGCTAATTTTTGGGGGCGTCGACCTATACAGATCTTTTGCCCCTACTTGCACCATATTATATGAACCTGCGTGTAAGTGGAATTGCGGAAATGTAGTGTGTTGAATGTGAGGAAAGGAACGTTAAGGAGGACACAAACACCCAGTCCCCAGGCCAGGGATATTAATAATTTACAATCAAAAGCCCCTGGCCCGGCCGGTAATCGAACCCGGGGCCGCCGGGTGACAGGCGAACGCATTGCACCCTACACCGCGGGGCTTCCGCTGTCTATAGTGCTCGGTCTCTTACATCTATACAGAAAGATATGCTTTCGAAATACACAGTCATTCAATCTTTTAAGGTCAACCGTCCGGCTCCATGGCTGAATGGTTATCGTGCTGGCCTTTGGCCCAGCGGGTCCCGGGCTCGATTCCCGGCCGGGTCAGGGATTTTAACCTTAATGGGTTAATTCCGATGGCTCGGGGGCTGTGTGTGTGTATGTATGTGTGTGCCGTCTTCATCATTAGAATTCATCATAAGTAGGGCCCCATCCTCACAGACGCGCAGGTCGCTTGTACGGCTTCAACTCAAAAGACCTGCACGAGGACTCACGCCATTATTAGATGTCAACCAAAGTCGCCCTCATTTCTGATGCCCAAAATAGTCTATGTTAGTGTCGGAAGGTTAGTCATAGTGTGTCGTTACTATTACAACTGTTATTACCGTCTTCCTATTCAAACGAATAAAGCATTATGACCTTCTCGTAAGTAGGTCAGGAGCCAGGCGACAAAGGCTTTTTATATCCCATTGTGTACTCACCGTCGTGCACTCTGGATGCAGGTGCCCAAGCACTGGAAGGCCAAGGGCTTGAAGCACTCTAGGTGGGCAATTCGATGGTCCTGGACCCATCAGTAATTTGTTGGGAACCACCAACGGCTTCATTAAAGAAGAAGGTCGCTGAACAGTCAACATAGCTTCGTGTTTTAACTTGCAATAAAACTAGGGAAGTCACTAAATTGTCGTCCTCTTAGCACACACGAACACTTACTGAGTATAGTTATACAAGGACGCGTCTAATACTGACATGTTTACATGGCTTTGTCTCTTCTGCTATCAGCAACCTTTGCTCTCCTCGAAATTATACAGCTCAGTAATAGTGCCCTCCTCTGATTTATAGTAACCAATGTTTCCTTATTAACTGCTTATCACAGTCGGAAGATAATGGTTGCTTCGCAACTAATCCTTCGTTATTGATCACAGCGAAACCGTCAACACTTGACTGAACTTTCCTAAAGGTCTTAATTAATAAAGCAAAGTTTGTGAAATATAACTCATGCAAATTATGAGATCATACTGCAGAGACGTACTGTACACTAAAATAATCTGGAGGGGCGCGAAGCTGTGAGCTTGCATTCGGGTGATAGTGGGTTCGAATCCCACTGTCGGCAGCCCTGAAGTTGGTTTTCCGTGGTTTCCCCAATTTCACACCAGGCTGTACCATAATTAAGGCCACCGCCACTTCTTCCCCACTCCTAGCCCTTACCTATCCTTTCGTCGCATTAAGACTTGTCTGTGTAGGTGCGACGTAAATCCAATTGTAAAAAAAATGTCCGCCTCTGTGCTGTAGTAGTTAGCATAATTAGCTGCCATCCCCGGAGGCCCGGGTTCGATTCCCGACTCTGCCACGAAATTTGAAAAGTGATAGGAGGGCTGGAAGTGGGAAGTCAACTGAGTAGAGGGGGTTTGATTCCCACTTCAGCCATCCTCAAAGTGGTTTTCCCTGAAGACCATTTTTTGAATATTGTCCCTAAGCAACTTTCTATTATGTGCCTTCTTAATGTCAATGTTATATTATTATTATTATTATTATTATTATTATTATTATTATTACGGAGTTATCCGTGGAAGGCAGAGGTGAAAGAAGGTGCGGGCTGGAATGGGTCTAACTACAAGTTTTAGAGATGAATTTAAAATTTAAATATAGGTTATATTTTCAACAGATAACAACGGTTAACAATTCTCACTAGGTGAAATAACAAAGAAAAATCAGGTACAATGCAACTTTACAAATTCTTGACTACGAGCCCAAAAGTCTGAGCTCTCAGCTCACAACCACAAATACCAAAGGGCAGAAAACCCTTAATTACATGGAGCTCTTGCTCCCGCTTAGTAATGTCAAGCCTCCTAGAGGCACCTTCCTAAATACCAGAAAGAGCTGACCTGCTCTCAATTTTACAAGCCTATCAAAGGCCACAACAAACTTTACTTCTAACTGCCCTCAAGGCACGCTTACAAAGAAACAGGGGTATTTGTACCCAACCTACAGGGCCTTCGCATGAAGAAAAAAAAGAACATCAGGTTAAGTTACTGGCCCAAAGTACAGAAAGGACTGGAGGCGTGAACTTGCACTCCTAAATACACATTTTAAAACCTAAGTGGCGCTAGGCCGATACACAGGGGCTAATCCCAAGCTAGGGAGGTGACTCGTATGAGTAACTTTAATACATTAAGGAAGAGAAGAAACGGTCACGAATACGTAATCACTTCAATTTCAAATGAAGGGGAGCTCGAGAGGGTAAAGCACTCTCTTTCCCCGAATTAAAGTTCAAGAAAACTGAAGTTTACCAGGAAAAGTGTTTACATGTTTAATAGTTTTCATATTAAAAGTTTCGAACCTTCCCCGACAGTTAAACTGCTGAGCTAGCAAGAAATAAAGATGTTAAAAGGCCATTACCTTGTTGAAGAGCTGCTGCCTGAAGAAAGAGGCGCTTCCCTCCCCCTGCTACATATTCATACACTGAATTAGATGTTATACGAGTGGCCCGGAGACAAGAAAATCAGCAGTGTTTATACCCTCGTGGAAAATTCGAGACATATCAGGAATGAGTAGACACACCCACTCAATTTTTATTGGTTGACTAAGAGTTACACATGGAAATTCGAAGAAGAAAGCAATGATTGGAGGAAAATTAATTACAGAAATTACTGATTGGCTAAATTCAAAACAGGCGGAAGGAAAGGATTTATATTGCCAGCCCACAAACCACAGAACAAAATTTAGTAAAGACAAAACTTATGAATACAACATTTCTCCAAAAAGGTTCAGTCCTTTACACCAGAGTGCGTTATCATAGTTTTTGGTAGAGACATCTGTTAGAGAATGTCCACACTTCTTGATCAATGAAAAACAAAAGCAAATCAAAAAAACACAGTGACATCTTCTGATAACCAGTAGAGTTGATTCCGTTTTTAAAGTTCAGAGCTTCTCCTGTAGAGGCGTTTCAATTGGCGCAAGAATTGAACTTGCGTCGTAGAGGAGTACCGCCTGGTACAGACCTCCCCCCCCCAAAAAAAAGTCCTTCCAAGGGGTGACACAGAAGAATGTTGAAAGAAAAAACGATTTTCCAAAACAAAAGTCCAAGTTTGTTGCTCATTAGTTGAAGAAGAATTTAGAAGAGAAAATACAATTTTTCAGTAGTCGGAGGTCTCTTAATAAGTTTGATATAGATGGGTGGGACTAGTTTAAGTCCAGTTTTAGAATTTCTTTGTAGTAGTAGAATTGCGAAATAAAAACATTAATTCATGGAAGTAATATTTTTCTAAGTCCACCAAAGGTTGATTTGAAGCAAAAATGTATTAATTGCAGAAATAGAGTGTCCATGTAGCTGAAGAAGTACATTAGCTGTCAATTAATTTTGACGGCAAGACCTGTCGCCGCTGCCAAAGTTCTGTCGAGGTCGCCCGGACCCCTCAAGTACCCTGAGATACCTCTCTTCCGCTACTATGAGAGGGGTAGTCGTGGTGAAGCACGCCGCCGATGCGAAGTTTGTTTACAGTCCTCGAGTAGCTTGCGGTTGGTGCGCTGCACATCAGCCTTTGCCGGAAGGAGGGCTCCGGCGCGCCGTACACTGGTTGACCTCACGGGAGTGGAGTGGGCCCGTACCCCACCTCAGTGGTGGTACGGCGCCGCACGGCTGCGGGGGCACTGAAACAGTAAGATCTCGGCGGCAGAATTTGTATTGGACATTCACGTTTTAGGGTACTGTCTTTGTGGTGAGGCTGAGGGGCCAGCGGCGTGGAAACGTTATTTTATTTGCCACTGGTGTGGTTTAGTAGGAGACGGGAGCGTGGACAGCAGAGATACTATGAGGAAAGATGTACAAGGTAAATGAACAAACACAGAGCAGAAGGTCTTAAAAATAAAACCCCCAAAAATATAACCTTTGGGGTTCTTACAAAATGTTAAAGATCCAATAAGCAAGTAATTTACACAGGTTTCACCTGAGACAGGTGAACCCTAAAGATCCTCTCGGTGGCTGGATTGCTCACTAACAATGTGACCGGCGTAGGAAAATCTAAAATAATGCACGGCCCATGAAATCTGGGGGCAAGCTTGCCCGCGGGAACAAAATTCTTGACCATAACTTGGTCTCCTACCTTTAAATTGGTGGGCCTCCGTCCACGATCATATCTTTCCCTAATCTTTTCATGAGAAATTTTAAGATTGGCCTTAGCCTTCTTTCAAAGATCTTTAATATTATCTGGATCTATTGTCTCAGGTAGAATATCACTAAGAGACCAAAGGTTAGAGAGCGGCGTGTTGGGAACAAACTTAAACATCAAGGAAGCTGGAGTAAACTTATGAGATTCGTGAACCGCCGAATTTAAAGCGAAAGCTAACCAATGCAAGGACGTGTCCCACCTAGACTGATCATCATGATGATAGGCAATAAGAGCCGACCTCAGATTACGATTGACCCGTTCAGCCAGAGATGGTTGAGGGTAGTATGCAGAAGTTGTTACATGTGAGATAGATAGATCAAAACAGAATTTACGAAAGAGATTAGAGGTAAAGGCTTTAGCATTATCAGACACAATATATTGACACGGACCAAAGGAAGCAAAGATAGAATATAAACAAGAAATTCTGGACTGAGCGGTAGCCAGCTTAGTCGGAAATAACCATGAGAATCTAGTGAAGCCATCTACACACACAAGGATGAACTTGTTGGCATTCCCCTTTGACTGGGGGAAGGGTCCTACGTAGACGATGTAAAGACGTTCCATGGGGCGCGACGCTTGGTGAGAAGACAATAGGCCTAGCTTAGTGGACATGGTGGGTTTACTAAGCCAACAAGATTTGCAAGCTTTTACTAATTCACGAATTTCGCCGTCCATACCTTTCCAGATGAACATTTCTCGGATCTTTTCTCGAGTTTTAAAGATGCCTAAATGCCCCCTAATGGGGTCTCATGATAGTACTTGAAGATCATGGGCACGAGAACAGCTGGAACCACAACTTTCATCTTCTTATCATGCCCCGACGGGCAATATAAAACACCATTCCTCAATAGATAGGGGACGACATGTTCCCCAGAAGAAAGGGTTTCCATAATAGGAGTCAGCACTGGATCTTCACGTTGATATTTTTCAATATCCCTAAATAACATGGGAGCATCCGTTAGAATGGCATTTACACCAGGCGATATGGACTCGGGAAGTGAAGAACTGTCTTCCTGTTCAGAGGTCTCTACATCATTAGAAAACATACGGCTAAGTCCGTCCGCCACAACATTTTCAGTACCTCTTATGTGCCTAACATCAAACTGGAAGGCAGAAATTCGGATGGCCCACCGGGCTATACGACCAGTACGACGCGGTCTAGCTAACACCCAGGTTAAGGCTTGGTTATCCGTTTCCAAGTCGAACTTGACATGTTCCAGATAGAGGCGGAACTTTTCTAGAGTAAATAAGACTGCTAAACCTTCAAGTTCATAGATGGAATACTTGGATTCTTGGGCCGATTATGTCCTAGAGGCATAGGCGATGGGTCGCCTCCCTAGTTCAGTCTCTTGAAGAAGGACTGCAGCTACCGCCGACGACGACGCGTCGGTTTGGACGATAAATTTCTTCGAGAAATCCGGCATAGCAAGAACAGGGGCATTACAAAGAGCTAATTTCAGGTCTTCAAAGGCGGCTTGTTGATAAGGCCCCCACTCCAATTTGACACCTTTCCTACGAAGTAAGTTCAAGGGTGCCGCTCTATTAGCGAAGTTAGGAATAAATTTCCTGAAGAAATTCACCATACCAATGAATCTGGCAATTCCTTTGGTGTCCTTAGGAGGTTTGAAATCACGGATGGCCTGTGTTCTGGAATGATCTACAGCGACACCATCGGGCGACACAATGTGCCCTAGAAATGACATGGAAGGGTTAGCGAAAGCAACTTTGGACAGCTTAACTGTTAACCCTGCCTTACGAAGGCGATTAAGGACCTCTTTCAGATGATCAAGGTGTTCTTCAAAGGTCTCAGAAAATACGACGACATCATCAAGATAATGGTATAGATACTCAAATTTGATGTCGGAGAAGACCCTGTCTAGCAGTTTCGTAAGCATGGCTGCTCCCGTGGGGAGCACGAAAGGCACGCGATTGTATTCGTAAAAGTTCCAATCAGTGGCAAACGCTGTCAGATGTTTAGATTCTTCCGCCAGAGGTATCTGATTATAAGCCTGATTAAGATCTAAGATGGTAAAGAACTTAGTTTTCGAAACCATGAAAAACAAGAGTGAAGGTCGGGAAGGGGCACAGATTGTAACACCACCTTCCGATTGAGAGCCCTATATCAATCACAGGCCTGAAGCCACCTTGGGGTTTCGGGACTAGAAAAATAGGCGAAGAATACGCCGACTTAGAGGGTCGAATAATACCATCCTTCAACATATGATCTATGATTTCCTTCAAAGCCTTCATTTTAGGTGGAGATCGCCTATAAGATGGAAAACGGACTGGAATCGAATCCGTAACCTCAATCTTGTATTCAATGAGTTCAGTAACACCAAGAGTATCAGAAAAAACTTCTGGAAACGACTGACACAACTTGCGAATACTATCAGCCTGCTCCTCAGGTAGATGTCTAAGGCTACCAACATCTCATCCTGGGTAGGCAAAACAGATGAACATGATACAGAACTACATGATAAACAGGGGATTTTGAAACTACTAGCAAACTTGAAAATGCACGACTTGCTCTGAATGTCGAGCACTAGACCGGTGTGAGACATGAAATCGGCTCCCAATATAATGGGGCAAGACAAGTGCTTAGCCACAAAAGTTTAACTTTCCAAGTAAATTTAGAAATACGAATTTTGGCATACAGGAAACCTAAAATTTCTAATGGAGAGGAGTTTGCCGAAACGCATTGAACCAAAGACGAACAATAATCCGGAAGTTTACACACAGATTTTAATTTGAAATACCATTCAGCCGAAATAATGGAACAAACACTGCCTGAGTCTAAAAGAGCAGTTACGGGCTCATTATTCAATTCAATTTTGAGAAATGGCACAGGTGCAGGGGTATCCGCCGCAATCCTAAGACATTCTTTGGGACCTTCGAAAGATAAATTAGAGGACTGAGTTTTTCCTGAGATTTCGGCAGGTTTACTTGGGGCTGAGCCTCGGAAAGAATAGTTAGTCGACTCAGCCGAAGCCACTAGTCATTTTTGACTGTTGGAGGAAGTTGAGCCCGAAGTTGAGCAGGAGGGAGTGCTATTCGAATTCGGGCAATTTTTGGCAATGTGGGAGAAAGCGCCGCATTTAAAACGGCCTTGGGATGACCCTGCTCTATTCCTTGTCCCGCTAGATTTAGTTAATGGACACTTGTTCCGAAGATTGTCAGACGACCCGCAAGCGTAACATTTACGGGGTTTGACGGGTCGGCGAGGTGGAGGCCGAAAATTACCAGAGGATGGAGGGGGTTCTTCCGCGACACGTAGTGTGTCGGCATATCTGACCCCTTCGGCTGAAACAGCCATAGCTTCCAACTCGGCAAAAGTTTGCAGACGCGACGCAAAACACAAATATGACCTATAAGATGGTGAAATTCCTTCTACAATAGCCTGAACAATTTGATCTTCGGGAAAATGGAGAGCAAATACTCTAGTGTAGAATTTAATGTTTTGGATGAAGTCGGCAAGATTTTCATCCAGCCGCTGTACTCGGTAATAGTACTTCTGACTTAGTGATGACCTAGCTCGAGCCGGAATAAAATTAGCTAACAGATGGGCGTGAAATTCTTCTATAGATGATTGATCAGCAATTGCTCTTACTATTTTGTCAGATAGAACACCAATTGAATAGGGATAAATGATCTGCAAAATTTGACACGGAGAAAGAGAAAAAACAAGAGCACGATCCTGAAACTCAACGAAAAATCTTAGAAAAGCAATAACATCACTGGTGGAATTGACGGAGAACTTCGAAATACCTCTGAGCAACATTGCTAAAGGATGGGGCAAACTGCTGAAGCCAGGTGACATAGTAGGTAGAGGCCTAAGTGGCGGAGAAGCTGTTTCAGAAGGTGCATTATTCAACGAGGTACGACGTTCGGATTCATTGTCTAATGGGGCAGAGGTTTGTTGAGCTCCTACAAATTTCCTATTTTCTTCTCCTTTAGAAGAGTCTTCCTCGCTAACTACGTTTACCAGAGTGGGTTGGTCGGTTTCGGGGGGTACAGCTCCAGTTAATAATAGGCTAACCTTACTGGACAATTTGGAAAGGTTTTCGAGAAGAGCACTAGCCTCCTTCCCTTGAATGTCATTCAACTTTAGAGACAATAGATCGTTAACTCTATTGGAAAAATGGTACAATCTAGCTTGTACACGTTTGAGTTGATTAGGTGAAGGATCCCCTCCTTCAAAAAACTAACTACGGAAGCTAGCTCAGTAGTATTGTCAGTGATCGTGGAGAGAGAGTCGTCAATCTCTTTCTCTCCCAACGTTGGGGTGGTAATCGGCAAATCAAGGGAATCTTTAAGCTTAGAGGTATCGGCCACAACCGTACCTCCAGATCGAACATTTCTAATAGTTAATTCATAGATCCGTTCCTCCTTGCGCAAATAGCCGGGATGAAGGACATCGCGAGGGCCGGGCATGATGACAGACACTTTACAAATTTAGAAAAATCGAAAAATACCAGCGACTGAGAAAATTGTTAGAGTTCAAAACAAAGCAAGGTTTAGCCGTCAAAAGGGGCTAAATTGAGACCCATTCAACCACGCTCTGCTACCACTTGTTACGGAGTTATCCGTGGAAGGCAGAGGTGAAAGAAGGTGCGGGCTGGAATGGGTCTAACTACAAGTTTTAGAGATGAATTTAAAATTTAAATAAAGGTTATATTTTCAACAGATAATAACGGTTAACAATACTCACTAGGTGAAATAACAAAGAACAATCAGGTACAATGCAACTTTACAAATTCTTGGCTACGAGCCCCAAAGTCTGAGCTCTCAGCTCACAACCACAAATACCAAAGGGCAGAAAACCCTTAATTACATGGAGCTCTTGCTCCCGCTTAGTAAAGTCAAGCCTCCTAGAGGCACCTTCCTAAATACCAGAAAGGGCTGACCTGCTCTCAATTTTACAAGCCTATCAAAGGCCACAACAAACTTTACTTCTAACTGCCCTCAAGGCACACTTACAAAGAAACAGGGGTATTTGTACCCAACCTACAGGGCCTTCGCATGAAGAAAAAAAACATCAGGTTAAGTTACTGGCCCAAAGTACAGAAAGGACTGGAGGCGTGAACTTGAACTCCTAAATACACATTTTAAAACCTAAGTGGCGCTAGGCCGATACACAGGGGCTAATCCCAAGCTAGGGAGGTGACTCGTATGAGAAACTTTAATACATTAAGGAAGAGAAGAAACGGTCACGGAAACGTAGTCACTTCAATTTCAAATGAAGGGGAGCTCGAGAGGGTAAAGCACTCCCTATCCCCGAATTAAAGTTCAAGAAAACTGAAGTTTACCAGGAAAAGGCTTTACATGTTTAATAGTTTACATATTAAAGGTTTCGAACCTTCTCCAAGAGTTAAACTGCTGAGCTAGCAAGAAATAAAGATGTTAAAAGGCCATTACCTTGTTGAAGAGCTGCTCCCTGAAGAAAGAGGCGCTTCCCGCCCCCTGCTACATATTCACACACTGAATTAGATGTTATACGAGTGGCCCGAAGACAAGAAAATCAGCAGTTTTTATACCCTCGTGGAAAATTCGAGACCTTTCAGGAATGAGTAGACACTAGGGTTGGGCAGACCAGAACATTCACTTGTTCCGCAACATTAGGAGCTTGAGGCGGAGTGTTTCGGTACAGAGTGCCGAGACACGGGACACAGGACACAGGACTGTAACTGCGTCCTAGAGAGAACTTCGAGAGGCAACAGGACATGCTCCGCTTCAACTGGAATGTCCCTGAACCGAACGTGCTGTGCCAAGGCCGCACTAGATAGATTAGTTGGCCTTGGCTGTGTCTGCCTGTCGATACCGGCTGTGTGCCACCCTGTGTTGGAGTGTCAGCATTTTTTCATCCAGTTATATCTTTAATTCCAAAGCGATGACCCATGTTCTTCCTGGGCTTAAAAGTTTCCTTAAAGTCCAAATTAATTTTTAACGTCAATCCCCGAGAAAGTGTTGAGGGAAATTTTCGAGATATTGAAGAAAATAAATGGAAGTTGAGAGGGAAGGAATTCGAAGTGCAGAGAGCATAACAGCACGAAAGTACATCGATGTTTTCATCCAGTTATATTTTTAATTCCAAAGCGACGACCCATGTTTTTCTTGGGCTTAAAAGTTTCCTTAAAGTCCAAATTAATTTTTAACGTCAATCCCCGAGAAAGTGTTGAGGGAAATTTTCGAGATATTGAAGGAAGTATGTATGTATGTATGTATGTATGTATGTATGTATGTATGTATGTATGTATGTATGTATGTATGTATGTATGTATGTATGTATGTATGTATGTATTTTCGTGAGAAAATGGCTGAACAGAATTTAATGAAAATCGGTATGTAAAATCGGGGAATAAGGCACTACAGTCTAGGCTATAAATCATTTTATTCACTCTGCGTAACAAGGTAGTTTAGAGAAAGGCCTAAAATGTAATCCACCGAGCAAGTGGCCGTGCGGTTAGGATCGCGCATCTGTGAGCTTGCATTCGGGAGATAGTGGGTTCGAACCCCACTGTCGGCAGCCTTGAAGATGGTTTTCCGTGGTTTCCCATTTTCACACTAGGCAAATGCTAGGGCTGTATCTTAATTAAGGCCACATACATACATACATACATACATACATACATACATACATACATACATATATACGTACATACTGCATTGCAATCCACATGATTCACATAGTACCTACAAAGCATGGTGAGACTGAATGGCTGTGGTAATTTTCTCCTCCATTTCTTAACTAACTGCGTGACAAGTGCGCAGGAAACTGTGTTTCGAAGACTGCGCGTGGTGGGCGGAAGTAGGTGCAGAACCGGCCTGCTCTGCTCTGTCCTGCCCTGTCTGTCAACTTGCGATGGTGCAATGATTTGTGTGGATTACACAAATCTGCTCTGCGCTGCGCTGCACTGCTTTAGCTGCTTCGCCGGCGTCCCAATTTACTTCCTTCAATATCTCGAAAATTTCCCTCAACACTTTCTCGGGGATTGACGTTAAAAATTAATTTGGACTTTAAGGAAACTTTTAAGCCCAAGAAAAACATGGGTCATCGCTTTGGAATTAAAGATATAACTGGATGAAAAAATGTTGACACTCCAACACAGGGCGGCACACAGCCGATATCGACAGGCAGACACAGCCAAGGCCAACTAATCTATCTAGTGCGGCCTTGGCACAGCACGTTCGGTTCAGGCACATTGCAGCTGAAGCGGAGCATGTCCTGTTGCCTCTCGAAGTTCTCTCTAGGACGCAGTTACAGTCCTGTGTCCTGTGTCCCGTGTCTCGGCACTCTGTACCGAAACACTCCGCCTCAAGCTCCTAATGTTGCGGGACAAGTGAATGTTCCGGTCTGCCCAACCCTACAAAGATCTAATGCTGATTATGGAGAGCATCATCGCCAACTCCGTCGCCGTCATCCATCATCACATTTATGTGAAGAGATAAATACGGAAAATCATTTATCATGTCTTGTCAAATATAAATGCAAACGCGTTCACAACAGATTGTCAATGTTGATCGATTTTAGTATCATGTGTCTTGTGACAACTAGATGAAAATCTAGCAGTACATTTGTAAATACATATTTTTCCCTCTCCCCCACTGCGATCCTATTAATTAATTTACCATGCAAGTTGGTCGTGCGGTTAGGATCGCCTTGCTATTAGCTTGCATTCGGGAGATAGGGGGTTCGAACCCCACTGTCGGCAACCGTGAAGATAGTTTTCCGTCGTTTCCCATTTTCACATCAGGCTAATGCTGGGTTGGCTGTACCTTAATTAAGGCCACGGTCGCTTCCTTCCCATTCCTAGCCCTTTCCTATTCCATCGTTGCTATAAGACCTATCTGTGTCGGTGCGGCGTAAAAAATATAAAAATATAATCATGAATTAAATTTTTTGCTTAGACCATATGAACGCCGAACATCGGTAACATAGAAATATTGTTCAGTCTTGTAAACTGGCGAAGGTGGTTGTTTTTATTGCGATTGTCTTAAGCTGAAAAACCGCGTTGCCATCAGCACAAGGGAAATTGTGAAGATGACTAACAAAATGAGAAAAATCGCGAATGCGTGAAAAAAAAGAAAAAAAGAGTCTCTTTATACTGGATGCCCCAGTATCACAGAGTCTAAAGAAAACATGTGATTTCTGAAAACCGACGAGACCCTGCGTGGCAATGTGCGCTCACGTCCACTTCGCAGTTTCCTAAGCTTCGCGCTGTTCTGCTCTGCTCTTCCCTGCTTTGCGGCCAACTGCTTCTCAATGTGCGCCCGGCCTAACAGCACGAAAGTACAACAATGTATTCATCCAGTTATATTTTTAATTCCAAAGCGATGACCCATACTTTTCTTGCGCTTAAAATTTTCCTTTAAGTCCAAATTAATGTTTAACGTCAATCCCCGAGAAAATGTTGAGGGAAATTTTCGAGATATTAATTACTCACTAATTACTCACAATACAGACCAATACATTCATCTGGTGAAAATATTCTTGAATTGGTTACTTTTAAACACCTGCACTGCCATTGTAACCATGTTATGTGTATTTTATATTGACCGGAAAAATCTTAACCTAAAAGCAGCCTTTAAACGTGATTAGTGGGCGCGAATTTCGGTGTTCCGAGTGTTCGTTCACGTTCCCTGCAGCTTTATGCTGGACCATGGCCATAACTACACACAGGCACACACCACACAGCACGTTTCGTACAGGCACATTCCCAGTTCCCACTGGTGCGGAGCATGTAATGTTGCCTCTCGAAGTTCTCTCTACACTGCGCAGTTACAGTCCCGAGTCCCATGCGCCCGCTGCACAGTTCAGCTAGTATGCGAAGGGCAGTGCATAGTAGCGCTTCTGATGGGACAGTGAGTCAGTGTCTCCGGCTCGCTTGAGAATGTTTCGGAACAATTGACACTCGGTGTTCTGGAACAGCGGAACATAACTGTGCACCGGCACATTGTGCCGAAACAGGGACATAGTGCCCAACCCTAGGACACACCCACTCAATTTTTATTGGTTGACTAAGAGTTACACATGGAAATTCGAAGAAGAAAGCATTGATTGGAGGAAAATTAATTACAGAAATTACTGATTGGCTAAATTCAAAACAGGCGGAAAGAAAGGATTAATATTGCCAGCCCACAAACCACAGAACAAAATTTAGTAAAGACAAAACTTATGAATACAACATTTCTCCAAGAAGGTTCAGTCCTTTACACCAGAGTGCGTTATCATAGTTTTTGGTAGAGACATCTGTTAGAGAATGTCCACACTTCTTGATCAATGAAAAACAAAAGCAAATAAAAAAAACACAGTGACATCTTCTGATAACCAGTAGAGTTGATTCCGTTTTTAAAGTACAGAGCTTTTCCTGTAGAGGAGTTTCATTTGGCGCAAGATTTGAACTTGCGTCGTAGAGGTGTACCGCCCGGTACAATTACACTGACTGACAGAGCAAATGCAACACCAAGAAGGAGTGGTCAGAACTTTATGCCAATTGCAGGGTAGACTGACGTCACTGAGGTATGCTCATGATGTGAAATGCGCCGCTGTGCTGCGCACGTAGCGAACGGTAAATGGGACACGGCGTTGGCGAATGGCCCACTTCGTACCGTGATTTCTCAGCCGACAGTCATTGTAGAACGTGTTGTCGTGTGCCACAGGACACGTGTATAGCTAAGAATGCCAGGCCGCCGTCAACGGAGGCATTTCCAGCAGACAGACGACTTTACGAGGGGTATGGTGATCGGGCTGAGAAGGGCAGGTTGGTCGCTTCGTCAAATCGCAGCCGATACCCATAGGGATGTGTCCACGGTGCAGCGCCTGTGGCGAAGATGGTTGGCGCAGGGACATGTGGCACGTGCGAGGGGTCCAGGCGCAGCCCGAGTGACGTCAGCACGCGAGGATCGGCGCATCCGCCGCCAAGCGGTGGCAGCCCCGCACGCCACGTCAACCGCCATTCTTCAGCATGTGCAAGACACCCTGGCTGTTCCAATATCGACCAGAACAATTTCCCGTCGATTGGTTGAAGGAGGCCTGCACTCCCGGCGTCCGCTCAGAAGACTACCATTGACTCCACACCATAGACGTGAACGCCTGGTATGGTGCCGGGCTAGAGCGACTTGGATGAGGGAATGGCGGAACGTCGTGTTCTCCGATGAGTCACGCTTCTGTTCTGTCAGTGATAGTCACCGCAGACGAGTGTGGCGTCGGCGTGGAGAAAGGTCAAATCCGGCAGTAACTGTGGAGCGCCCTACCGCTAGACAACGCGGCATCATGGTTTGGGGCGCTATTGCGTATGATTCCACGTCACCTCTAGTGCGTATTCAAGGCATGTTAAATGCCCACCGCTACGTGCAGCATGTGCTGCGGCCGGTGGCACTCCCGTACCTTCAGGGGCTGCCCAATGCTCTGTTTCAGCAGGATAATGCCCGCCCACACACTGCTCGCATCTCCCAACAGGCTCTACGAGGTGTACAGATGCTTCCGTGGCCAGCGTACTCTCCGGATCTCTCACCAATCGAACACGTGTGGGATCTCATTGGACGCCGTTTGCAAACTCTGCCCCAGCCTCGTACGGAAGACCAACTGTGGCAAATGGTTGACAGAGAATGGAGAACCATCCCTCAGGACACCATCCGCACTCTTATTGACTCTGTACCTCGACGTGTTTCTGCGTGCATCGCCGCTCGCGGTGGTCCTACATTTTACTGAGTCGATGCCGTGCGCATTGTGTAACCTGCATATCGGTTTGAAATAAACATCAATTATTCGTCCGTGCAGTCTCTGTTTTTTCCCCAACTTTCATCCCTTTCGAACCACTCCTTCTTGGTGTTGCATTTGCTCTGTCAGTCAGTGTATTATTATTATTATTATTATTATTATTATTATTATTATTATTATTATTATTAATTTCATGTGGCTATCCTAACCTAAACGTGGTCCATAGAGGGCTCAAACGAAAGTAATAATATTAATAATAATAATAATAATAATAATAATAATAATAATAATAATAATAATAATAATAATAATAATAATAATAATAATGGGTCCTGATGGGCCTTGGCCTACCAAACGATCACTGTTCAGACCAAAGACCTGCAGATTATGAGGTGACGCGCGGTCAGTACGAGAAATCCTCTCGGCTGTTATTCTTGGCTTTCTAGACCGGGGCCGCTATATCAAAAATGCTCCTAAATTGTTCTCGCATAGACTAAGGGCCTTACTACACAGGGCAGCCAGGGCTGCCCAACCTGTCTTGAGCGGAGCGACTGGTGGAGCAGCCAGATAGTTCCATGTTGCTCAGTGTCTGTTTGACCAGTGATGAAGACACGAGTGTTCGTGAGTTCGATTATTTGCTTTATTAATTGACTAGTTGGGATGAGTGATTAGTATATGCTTCTCCTTGTACTATTGATGAAGAAAAGGAGGAGAAGGAAAAGAAAGATGCATGTGCATCCTATTCTAAGACAGTCTAAAGGATTGTACTATACTCTTTTTGATGAGCTTTGTGCAGACGACAACACTTGCCGTCAACAAAACAGTGCGCAGTAGCACGTGGCTATACGTAATTATACTGTCTTCGCCGCTCTCTGGCTACCTTGTGTAATAAGCCCCACTTCCACAACAGTGCATGCCCGATGAGTGGCTGCGCGACTTGGCTGCCCTGTGTAATAAGGCTCTAAGTGGACCTCGAACCAGCCCTCAGATCCAGGTAAAAGATATGACCTTGCCGGAAGTCGAAACCGATACCCTCGGGTAAGGTGCATACTCGCTACCCGTCGAGCGCGGGGCCGAGAGACGAATAATATGGCTAAGTTACACGAATTGTCAACAAGCCAACAACAGTGGCATAGAGAGGTTTTTGACCATCCTGTCAAGTTGTTCAAAGGTACGGTAGTAGGTATTTCAGGGCAGCTACGACGTTGATTTGACCTAGAATACCGCATATACTCTGAATGAATGTTACTTGATACTCGTAACCAGACCAAATGGAGACTGAATATACATAGGAGGTTGTAACGGCCTGCCATAACAGCACAAACACGTTTCCGGTGCTATTTTCTTCTTTTTCTTTTCTTTGCTGGTGGTTTAACGTCCCACTAACACATCGGACGGTTTTCTGCGACGTAAGGAATAGGAACGGCCTATAGTCCAGTCAAGATGTACATCCGTGCTTGCAAAAGGTCCAGTCGTTCTGAATTTTTTATATGTTGTTAGGACCTAAACCAATAATAAAAAAACAGATTTGCAATTTCCAAAGTGCTGTGCGAGCGGCGGTGTACCCAAAAAACCATGAAATTTTCGGACTTTTTTCAGGTTTTGCTCAATACCTTAGTGAAGGAAGGGTCTGACTGGAATAGTCACTCTATGTGCTTTTAAAGTAAACTAAATTGTCTACAATTTGAGACCAGGGCGAGCTCTATGCAGCCATTGGTTCCCAAGAGACAGTTCTTTCAAAATAGGTCATTTTTTCAAAAAAGTGAAATTTGTTTGAATTGGTCATTTATTTTGTGAAATATCTTCTAAAATATATATCCCACCCCAAATATTACATAGAATGAAGTTGTAGTAAATTTAATTAGCTTTCATTTGAGACCAGATTGGTACCTGTAGGCCCAGCGGTTCTCTCAAAAACGGCAGATAACAAAAGACATTCATAAGTGGGTTTTGGGGGAAATGCAAATAAACTGTTCTCACGTCTTTTTATGGTTTTATTTATCAAACAGTTAAAATTTATTTATTTTTGTTATTGTTGTTATTTTTATGGTTTTATTTATCAAACAGTTAAAATTTATTTATTTTTGTTATTGTTAGAAAAAAATTGATGAAAAAATAAAAAGATAATATACTTATCGGGAATTACGTCATCATCAAACATTGTTTTATATACATACATACTAAAATGCTTGTACAAACATCATGGTACCTACTATAAGGAGAAGTTACATGTACACAAAAAAGAAAACTAATATAAATCATGTAGGTATAGTGTTTTGGTTGCCAAATCATGTCTTTTTGTCTTAGATGGCCCTGGCATGTGCTCGCACGAAACGGTGTCTCGATGGCTGTAATGGACGCTAAGAGAAGCGCCCAGTCTGTAGTCGGGTCATCTTCATCGTCAGAACATTTCAGCTCCACATCCGGGACGTTAATGCACAATTTGCCACCGCATGTCTGGCAGAGGACTGAACAGTGGAGCCCAGCCTTTCTGCACGAGCAGCTCCCAGAGCACCCTTTCTTGCATTTACATGAAATTTTTCGCAGAAGGGCAGGAGGTGCGGGATCCATGGTGGTGGGAATGGGGGTGAGTCCCTGAGAAGACAGCTTCCACCCCCAATCAGTGGGATTCAAATTGACTCCCCGCCACTTCTGCACTTGGAGGTAGCACCTTGCTGGATGGCGGCCTGCGGCATCTTCCGTCGGTGGAAAACGGGCGAGGTTTATTCTCGTTGAAGTGACAAACACCTTATACCTCAGGAAATCCAAAGTATCCCTCGTGATGTCACCCCCATATAGAGCCACAAAGCACTTGATGCCTGCTTCTCTCACGGCTTGTGGGGTGGAGTCTGGCCGAAGGAAGACCTCCACTTGCTCAGCAAGGTGTTCACTCTTGCTCAGGAGTATGGTCATTTTGGTCTTTCCTTGGCCAAACGGTGCTGAGGTGGTATCGCACCCGGTAAACGCGTGGATGAGTAGTACCGTCCCTGGCGATCTCTGGGAGCCCTGGTGGTTGT
Organism: Anabrus simplex; assembly: GCF_040414725.1. Classification (NCBI taxonomy): domain Eukaryota; kingdom Metazoa; phylum Arthropoda; class Insecta; order Orthoptera; family Tettigoniidae; genus Anabrus; species Anabrus simplex. Next base: position 1,249,605,352 of record NC_090265.1, read on the forward strand.
AGGAGGTCGTAGAGTAGTGACAGCAACCAGCTTCGCCCTTCGTGCTCTTCTGAAGGTAGACGTTTGTCTCTTCAGCGCCTAAACCATTGAGAAGAACGAGCAGGTCGACGTCTTCTCCCACTATGACGACCCGATCGGCTACTGCTTTTCTTGAAAGCGCTGTCATGACGATCTCTCGATCCGCATCTTCTTCCGCAACAGCCACTTCTACTCCCTCCTTCTTCCATGCTTCAAGGAGGCCACGCTTGTTTTTGAGAACAACAGTCTCAAAAAATAGCTGTACTGACTCAGGGATGACAGAATCAACATTGTTGAAGAAATCGTCCGAGGGGGGATACTGACTGGTGTCATACACTTGCGTGCGGATATCTTCCACGATGATTTCTGCCGCTGCCTTCACAACTCTCAACCGCTCTTGCTGCGCATCGCCTTTTTGTTCCTTGTACCAATGATCATACAAAATTTTGTGGCCTGTGTTTTTGAAGCAGACGAGTGTCCCTTTGTTGGAACCCATCTCCACTATGACTATGTCATCGCCAAAACGTTCTTGGAGGTGAGTTTTCGCTGTTCTGACATCAGGGATACAATCACCCTTAATTTGCTGCAGAAGGTGTGATAAAGAAAATTGGCATTCATCACTGTTTTCCAATAGGTAATCGTACACACACTCCATCGCTTCTTCAGTATTACTGGCTGGACGATACCCTCTCTTATTCCAAGAAGCAGGTAGTATTATAAACAGTCTCCTATAGCACAATCTGTGGTACGTCCCGTCTGCAGCAACCAGGTCGTCAATGGCGAGGAGGCGCTCCTCAATGGCCCTTCCCCAGTCGTCACCTCGGCGTTTAGCAGCATCTAAAATAGTTTGCCTCGTGACCAACTTCTGAACTGTATGGACCACATTCCTTCTTGCCAAGGGCAGTTTGCTTTGTTGCTGGAGAAATGCTTCAGTGATTGCATCACCACACAAAAAGCAAATCCCTCTCAAGGTAGGAGACAGTTTACTTGATAATCTTGTCGATGGAGTCTTCGGTTGGGAAGCAGAATCCCCTCCTCTACAAACTGAGGCTTCAACGTTACACACAGCTGTATATCTCTTCCTGCATGCATCATGAACGCTGACTTGGTTGCAATTTTGGAGGTAATTTTTATTTTCCGTGAGACCACGTTTTTTACTCACTTCAATTAGTGTTCGAATTCCTCGTTCTTTGATTATCACAATAGGACCTGTGTCGAGGTCCTCACGACACAAGAAACACACGCCCGGACGGATAGACATGTCGCAACACACTGAGAGCTGCCCTGGAAGGGCCGGGTGCGGGTAAGGAGGTCAAGGGAGGGGACAACGAAAACACTTGGGGAATTCCCTTTGAGGCGGGAACACCTGCGAGGGCTATTTCCTCTCTCTGTCGCCTGTCTGTCTTTCTCACACCAGTACGAAAGATTAGGACTGGTTCTACTACGCGTCCTAAAATAGCCTTCCTTGCAAGATTAGCAGATCTTCACGATCCAAAAAGAATGTTATCGCCACGGGGTCCTTCATTTGTCTGCAACTGTTCCCAATTGGTTCTGTAAAAAAAAAAACTCCTAAAATTATGAAGTTATTAGTCACATGGATTGTACAGTCTATCCGACAGGTCTCAAATGCATTTTTAACAATAACAAAAATAAATTTTAACTGTTTGATTAAAAACATAAAAAGACGTGAGGACAGTTTATTTGCATTTTCCCCCCAAACCCACTTATGACTGTTTCTGATGTTTTGAAGAGAACCACTGGGCCTACAGGTACCAGTCTGGTCTCAAATGAAAGCTAATTAAATTTGCTACAACTTTATTCTATGTAATATTTGGGGTGGGATACATATTTTAGAAGATATTTGACAAAATAAATGACCAATTCAAACAAATTTCACTTTTTTTTGAAAAAATGACCTATTTTCTTGGGAATCAATGGCTGTATAGAGCTTGCCCTGGCCTCAAATTGTAGCAAATTTAGTCTACTTTAAAAGCATATAGAGTGACTATTCCAGTCAGACCCTTCCTTCACTAAGATATTGAGCAAAACCTGAAAAAAGTCCGAAAATTTCATGGTTTTTTGGGTACACCGCCGCTTGCACAGCACTTTGGAAAGTGCAAATCTGTTTTTTTAATATTTGTTTAGGTCCTAACAACCTATAAAAAATTCAGAACGACTGGACCTTTTGCAAGCACGACCCCCTTTTCATGTTTAACTTGACTGGACTACTAGGACTGGCAAGGTAGCAGCTGTGGCCTTAATTAGGGTACAGCCCCAGTATTCGCTTGGTGTGAAAACCATCTTCATGGCTGACGATGGTAGGATTCGAACCCACCTTCTCCCGAATGCAAGTTCACACCTACGCGACACTAATCGCACGGCCAACTCACTCGGTATTAAACTTCTTTCTGTAGTACTAATTATAATAGACTCACTTCATTTGAGGTAGACTTCTCATAGGCGAGAGACCAGTATTTCTATGAACAGTGTTAAGGAATATGACCAACTTAAAACGGGGAATTGTATTGTTCTGTCGAGCCATTCGAGGCTTGACACTTTGAATGGAATTCCGTGAACTGAGTCAGAGGCTTTGTCTGCGTCAGTTAATGGTTCAGATACGAAAGGTATGTCAGGTACAAGAAATATCCGGTAGTTCTTAAGCATCTCTTATTGTCATTCGGGTATCGATGAAAGGTCATTGGTCCCGGATGTATTCTGACATGTTTGATATTTGTCATACTCTTCACACTAGCTTTACAATCGAGGTACTGCGCCAGCACGATGTTTTTAGTTTTGCAGGCTGTGGAAACTGGATGTAGGGAACAGTTCGGATTCCATAAAGGATAGTTCCATTACTACCAAGCGAGTTGGTTACGCGGTTTGGGTCATGTAACTGTTAGTTAGCATTCGGGAGGTGTGGGTTCGAACCCCAATATCGGCAGCCCCGAAGGTGGTTCTCCGTGGTTTCCCATTAGCACAAAGACAAATGCTGGAGCTGGTGTCGGGGGCTACGAGTCCGCCTGTCAACCGGCGGCTCCGGGTTCGATTCCCGACCGGGTCAAGGGTTTTTAATTGTAATGATTAATATCCCTGGCCTGGGGACTGGGTGTTTGTGACGTCCTTAATCTTCCTTTCGTCGCACACAACATTCCACACTACCGCCATTCCAATTACACGCAGGTTCATACAGTATGAAGCCAGTAGGGGCAAAAGATCCACATGGGTCGACGCCTCGAACAAATAGCATTTTTTAAAAAATGCTGGAGCTGTACCTTAATCAAGGCCTCGGTCAATTTCTTCCCGGTCCTATACAATTTTCTACTGCATTGTCGTAGAAAAAAATCTGAGTTGTGCGACGTCAAAACACTAAAGTAAACTCGTGTCCTCATCCCGAGGTGGTGCAGCTCTTTTCAGGCACACCCCCATTGGAGGTGAGCTGCGTGTACCATTTCAACCACAGACCAGCCCTCCTGCCATTCTTAAATTTCTGGCAGTACCGGGAATCGAACCCGGGCCTCCGAGGACAGCAGCTAACAACACTAACCGTTACGCTACGGAGGCGGACGTCAAAACACTGAGAAAAAAGTTATATGACTGCACATAAACCGGTCTAGTACCATCATTCGCAAAATGATGTTGCATTAAGAAATGTGTCTATCGATAACGACGAAAGTGACTGAACGGTTTCGAAACTTTCAACCATGCTACAGTAGGGATGTTGCGATAATATCTATATGAGTAAATATCGTTAAGTTCTACCGATATTCGACATTTTAGTATCGATCTTTGGCTTCGATATGTTTGAGTATCAATGCCATTGAATGATGTTACTGATATCGAAACGATCGTTTGGAAAAATTAAAGAATAGTGGTATTAATCGAACAATGGTTACAAAATTATAATTAAGAGTAAATTTCATGAACCGCACATTACCCTAAAAGAAGGATGGGAAGTATTTTAATATATAGGGTATCCATTTAGTTGTGTATGTGTGTGTGTGTGTGCTCGAGCAAGTAAATCTGAATTAATCATTGCATATAATGTAATGAGGGGTTGTCTGGCCGAGGCGGTAAAGGCGTGCTCGGTTCGCCAAGAAGGACGTGGGTTCGTATCCCCGACAGGGAGTCGTAAAATTTAAGAAACGAGATTTCTACTTCTGGAGGTGCACATGGCCCTGAGGTTCACTCAGCCTACACCAAGAATTAGTACCAGGTTAATTCCTGGGGGCAAAGGCGGCTGGGCGTAGAGCTAACCATTCTACCCCATCAGGTGCCGAGGTTACGAATAGTGGAAGCCTTTACCTTCCACCACTCCAAGGGCCTTCATGGCCTGTACGGAGATGACTTTGCTTTGGTTTGCTATATAACGTAATGTTTCCGCGTTGATGGTTTCTCGTGGAAGTTACTTTCAATTGCGGAAATGGTTTCAGAGACTAGTACAGTGTCGATGTATTTGACAAAAATAGACGGTTAAGTGTCACAGTGTAATAAATAATGTTCTAAACATGTCGAATCCCGTACAAACTTTTGATCATGATTTTTCATGCAATATTTTGAACATTATATGTATTTAGATTCTCTGAATGATCTTGTTTTTCTTGGAACTGCCATTATCCCAGATTTATATTACTTAAACTTAACTTCAAAAGCTTGTACCATTTTGAAACAAATCATGTGAAATCAGGAGATATCTATATTTTTATAATGGCGGCATATCGATGCTATCATTATCGAAATCGAATGTAATATCGATATTTTAGTATAGCCTATTGGTACGCCCCTAAGCTACAGTTCTACCGGCCGTACCCTTCTATTTACGTCTAACGTAAGATATGTTCCTTCTGACTGTTACTGCGCTATACTATCTGTAATTACATTGGAAACTTGAGAGTGACTTAAATTGTAAGTCAGTGGATATTTTGATAGCTTTAAATTTAATCGAACGACTTTGTTGTTGCAAAAGCTGGGTGTGCTCAGGATACCTTATTCATAAGCTGAAAATAACAAATAAGAAAGTATCACAAACCACCGCTGGTGAAAATAAGTGGAAACAATAGCAGAAAGATACTCGGAATGAGGAGATAAAGGCTAAGTAAGGAATTAGTTTGATTGATGAAGCAGTGTACATTGACCGGCTTCGATGGTGGGATTATGTGAACAGTCGATGGTAAGTTACCTAGGAGAAGAATGAACTTGACCATGAAAGCTAAGAGCAAATAAGTAGGTTTGTAGTTGTACGTGACTGTTGATATCGCCAAAGGGCCTCCATTTTTTACGTGGAATCCGAACCACAGGGACGTGACTTAAATTACAAAAATCCCACTTCCATCGGCAGGGATAAGAACCGCGACCGCTTTGGTGAGAAGAAGTGATTGTGCAGCTCTGCTAAAATGCCTCCGACGCACGAAGTGGAGTTAAACGAACTCAGGAGGTAGACTATTTTAAGTTCAAGAGCTAGACCCACTGCCATTACATTGAAAAGTACTGAGGGAGAACCAATTGATTATAAACGGAAAATTCTCCCGACTTAAACTCCCACAGCTACATACGTAGTGATTCTTAACATCGTTTTTATTGGTTCACTGTGCAGTGTGTTTGAGATAGGCCTAACCTTCCATAAATCAGTGCCATCATGACGAATATAAGAATCAAGTGTGATGACTCATCGAGCGCTAGAGTTTGGTAGCTCCACAATACCTATCAGCTGGTCTTAGGAATGGTGACACAGGAAACGTATTATTCCGTAACTGATAAGTGTATACACTGCCTTTTATAAAAAATGAGAGATTACAATTAAAATACCACGGCAGATAGCAATGGAAAAATATCATACACGGAAATCACATGTTGCGAAAAGCACAAGTTACTCGAGTGTATATATACATAAATAACACAACTCCCAGCATATTAAAAAAACACCCATGAACTATTTAAATGTAATACTCTACTTACCATCTCAGTTTGTCGGTTACTGGACTTTCGAAAGCTTGCGTGAAGATTTGGCGGATGTTCGAGATTGTAAATCTCGCCGGATTTCTTTCCTTCTGAAGAAAAATCGGCACTTCAGATAATGATAAACAAGGCTGGGGATTATATCCATAACATGTTGAAGACAACAGCCAGCACCTGAAGGATCAACTGTAATTTTGTCTATAGAACCATACAATCAAAAAATATTTCGCTCCACATCGATTTTGAGTTCAGTTCTCCACTAAATACTTTCTCGGCCTGGAAAAGAATGTCACATATACTTTTCGAAGGGCGTGTTAAAAACACTTCATTATTGCTTGAACCGTACCGGTAGTCTTTTATTTCGGAGAGAACTGAAAATGTACTATGATTATTATCACGTAGAGAATGGGCACTTAATAAATTTAGAAGAGTGCTTAACAACGTGCCCAGCCAAATGGTTTCGAACTGTGTATTTCTAACCCGCTTCTCCAATAAATTTTGCTGAGTTCAGACTGGATCTAGCTCGATTTAAATTTCGATTAGCATTTTTAGGCGCCTTTTGAGCGATAATATTGTCTTTTCGGCATCAGAAAGCACACTAGAATAACCCAAATTTTGATCAACATTAGACTGACCTTTTAATTCTCCACTTGCTGCTACACTCCCGTCTTCAATCTTCTTTCTTCTTCTCCTAGTGGTGTCTAGATTCTTTTTTCCTGTTGGGAGTTTCACGGGACTTAATCTCACTTGAAAGGTATTTCGGCAAATTCGGGAAAATGTGAGGCACTGCTCCTGGATGTAATTTCTATCTCTCACGAGGCATAACCACTTTTTCACCATTCACTATAAAGTTATCTGATTTTACTATCAAATCATCAGAGAAATGAACTTGACAAATTCTACTATTCCTTTCGTGGAATAGCTCTGGCCCATTTTTCAAATTTATTTCTATCCTTCGGTGGTGAAAATAATTTTATACCATTAACTACTCTACCATAGCCTGACTTACAGCCAGGCACAAAACAGTACGGCATATTGAACTATTAATTTAATCAGGCCACATAACACACGTGCTTTAAGTGCTCAACACACAATGAACTGAGTTTAGGAACTAAAAGCAAAGGAAATTCAACTTGTTGACTTGAAATATCTCGTACAATAACATCTCCCGCCCTTTCCAACAGATGGTTTGCCGGTCTATTGAAGCACGTGTTGGACACCGACGTTTGCAGTGCTCCCAATGGCGGGTCCACAAACTACCACGCTATAACAGTTGAGTCATCACACTTGGTTCTTATATTCGTCATGGTGCCATCTTACAGTACTAAGTTACTGCAGTGAAACCCATCGCTTTGGACACCCCTACAGCCTGGACACTTCTCTTGATTGGACATGTATTGAATGCACCGTTTAATTCCCTACACATTTAAAAGTTAAAAATTCTCTGTACATTGGACAGCCATTAAATGAGAGTCTGGACAGGTTCGAAACTATTTTCATTTTGCTGTTTTGTAATGGTTTAGTTGAAGCAATTTTAACATTGTCATTGGAAATTCTGCATGTCCAAGAGCATTTAAAAACAAGACAGAGAGTTTTCCTGTTGGCTGATAAGTGTACCACGCGTCAAGTTGCAAAACAATGATTGGAATCACTCGTAACATTTTGTAATGAAGATTGATGGTAATTTAATTCTTTGCACATTGTGCGTATTAAATAAATTATAAGTGTAACAATGCAATCGAATTTACACGGTCCTCGGCGCAATTTTCTGGATCCCTGATGCCTGGCTGGACGTGTCTAAAGAAACAATTGCGAAATGCGTTAACTGAGCAATTGAGAAGTCTCCCTGAAATCCCTCGCAGTGAACTGTGAGACGTTGGAGTTTTTGGTGATTTTGATTATGTGCTGGAAGTCCACGATGATATTCCTGTTGTTACATAAAGTGATTTCTTCAGAAGGATAAGAATAAGAAGAAACCGTTTTTGTCCCCTATTCATCAAAAATCTGTGCAGTGTATTAATGAGTTGGAACGTTATGAATGATTGAAACTCTATTTCGATTACGTAGGAAAATTGATTTAGAATGAGCACGTACAAAACTGGAAAATCAGAACAGTCTTGTGACTAAATGTTTTGCTAAGTAGTAAAGGGTTTAACTGTACAGTAGAGTATACAAAATAAAACTTAAGACAATACTGTAATGTACCGTACCCAGGGGTAGTAACCCTCCAGGACGTTGCCTCCATTCCTGTATGAATATCCGACTAACTCAGGTTTGGGCAGAGAAGTGGGTTGGTTGTCGATGGGCAAATCTAAAAGTCGAAGTTTCTCACTTAATTGTAAGTAAATGACGGGAAAATGGAGGTATGACTCGAATGAGAAACAATAATATGGGGTAGGATGAGTTTATTCACAAAATAACCCCGAATCATACCAACATAAAACAAGAAAATCTATATATATAAAATAAGAGTTTTGTCTGTACATTGCTCAGAATTTGAAAATAATGGTATTTCTGCATCGGTCATGTCCATAGTAACAAGAAAATGCACTTTTTACTTTTCCGTAATTTCTGTCTGTCTGTCTGTCTGTCTGTATGTATGTACACGCATCACGAGAAAACGGTTGAAGAGAATTTAATGAAAATCGGTATGTGAAGTCGGGGGATGAACCTCTACAATCTAGGCTATAAATCATTTTACTCACGCTGAGTGAAATGGTAGTTTAGGGGAAGGCCTAAAATTGAATTCTCAACTATTTATGTTATTAGTGGGCGTATTTTAAAGAAAATGAGTATACAAAGTTGGGGAATAAATTGCTAGAATCTAGACTGTCAATAATTGTATTCACGCTGAGAAAAATGGTAGTTTAGGGGAAGGCCTAAAATTTAATTCTCAAATATTGTTGTTATTAGTAGTTCTATCTTGATGAAAATCGGCATGCAAAGTCAGGAAATAAGTCGCTATAGTCTTGGCTGTAAAATATTTTATTCACGCTGAGTGAAATGGTAGTTTAGGGGAAGGCCTAAAATGTAATTCTCAAATATTTCTTATTAGAAGTGTAGTCGGTGAATGCTAGATAACTAAGGTTATATAGTATTAAATTTCCTATTATTCATGTCTTATACATTGTTACCGTACTGGCTATGATCACCAAGATATTCATGAATTTGAATTTTTGTTACTAAGTCCATATCAGCGCCGAGTAACGAGAAAATGGGTAAACAGTATTTAATGAAAATCGGTATGTAAAGTCGGAGAATAAGAAACTACAGTTTACGGTACAAAATATTTTACAAATCACAGAGTCAAAAGAAAACTAAATGTGTAGGCCTACAATATAGAAAGCTCATAACACTGATCAACAATAACATTACATTGACCATTGTTTGTCGTGATGTTTGTGTCTTCTGTTGCCCCTCATCTCAGAAAGATAGGATTACTGCTGCGTACAGAGTAATTTTTATTTGATTTCCGTCGTACCGACATAGATAGGTTTTATGGCGACGATGGGATAGGAAAGGGCTAGGAGTGACTTAGGCCTTAATTAAGGTACAGGCCCAACACTTGACTGGTGTGGAAGTGGGAAACCACGGAATACCATCTTCAGCGCTGCCGACAATGGGGTTCGAATCCACTATCTCTCGGATGCAAGCTCACAGCTGCGCACCGCTAACCACACGGTCAACTCGCCCAGTCGGACAGAGTGTAACAGCCTGCCTGAATATTGATGGGAAGTAGCTGGTGAGTTAGATAACTTTCTTCTTTAGCATGCCATTCCCCTGGTTTATAAATTTGCTGATACTACTGGTACGTAACACACTGGATCATCATAGCATTCGGGCTATTCAATCCCTACTCTGAGGTACTGATTGGAATGAACAGTGTGCATATTTAGCAGAATAATGACAGATGAGTGTTCATGGCAATCTGCGGCCTGGTCATCCCAGCTCTGGAACTTTGGACTATTAGATCGGCACCGCAATCTAACCGCTGCACTGTTCGTTAAAAGTGATAAAACGTGCGGCTTTCCATTTGATCGAGTATTTTATATGATAGCATTGCTCTTAATCGCTACATTCATACTTACGTTTTTGTAATGACCTATGTTGATTTCAGTTAGGGAAACCACAAAGTCAGTCTTTCTGAGAATCCCGTAGCGAAGCACGGGTACATCAGCTAGTCAAATAATAAAAATGATAATGACATAATCTCAAAAATTGAAAAGAACTGGACATTAAAACGTTAATTATTCAAGTAATTTAATGTAAAATGAAAGTTCAAGCACAACATTGAATACTTGTGAACTTTAAAAAAATATACTTCATCTGATTGTCCGAAGTTCATATTTATAATAGTATACGTGTGTGTATACAAGTACGTATTCGATTCGCATGGAGTAACACGACGTTAATTATCACATTGATACGGGTTTTAATTTTAGAGAGTCGTCGCAAAAATTAAGACGCAATGGGACACGATATGAATTATGAAAAATACTAGTGGCATTTCCCTACGCTATATTTACAATGAACACAAAATAAGCAAAGTATCTCACATATCTACATCGGATAAAGAAAGGGAAATCTTACATACTACACTGACTCGACGTGAAACGCGGTTCACCAAAAGATCTAGTGAGAACTAGATTGACCATCAATGTTCAATCAGCACTCGGGCTGTTCCCCATTAAACAACAAGACAACATATCCAAACAACATGAAATATCACAAAACACCATCCTGTAAGAGAAAACATATTATCATCCTTTATTAAACATATGGAAAGCAATGGGCAACATTGCATTCTTCTGCTGCATTTGCGCACCCAAAAGCCCATTCATCCGTCACATATTTCCTGCTGTGCTGTGGGCTGAAAAGAAATGTCAGAACTCAACACTGCACTGAGGCTCGATTGCTGTTCGCCAAGATTGTATCACGGAAATAACATCTCATTCACGCTGTCTATGTAAACACGGCAGATAAGTAAACCTGTAAGTCCATCTCATATTTCCTCAACTGCACGGAAACTTATATTCAATCGTGCTTCTTACTAGCATGCTACAATAATTTATCACACACATCAGACTCACTGGTCTGGCATCAATTTCCCGTCAATTCTGATTATCAATATTCTCTCAGAATACAATAGCAGGGGCATATTCACTGCACATCATTCTTTTCACTTCATCAGGCATGCAATCGGCCTGCTTAATCAACTTCATAAATCAGCATGCAATAAAACCTCTTTTATTTCTTACAATCTCATCAGCCTTTCCCATTATGAATCAAGGTTCGTTTCCCATACAAATCATTATGCGAAACAGATTCCAACCTACATTGGAAGACTCCTTTCTCCTTCAACGTTGCGATACTGCTCCACACGTGTCATCTCCTGAAATTCCATGCGTCATGCAATCTAACTGTTACTAACTTTCTAAATGACCAAAATTAAATTGAATTTACTTTCAATGTAGCAAGTGTTTAACTCGGAAATTGGATGATCTTGTCAATCAAATCCTCCTATCACTAATATGCAAGAAAATGGGAATAATACTGAGCTAATTATAATGCATAATGTAACAACAAAATAAATCCTAACAACTCCCTCATTATCTCATCTAACTAATCGTAAGGTAAAATAAAAATATAGAAATCATGCATTCCTCTCTTATCCGTATTTACAACATTACAAATGTGAAATAAACACATGCTGTCAGGCTAAATTTACGTTAAAGAAAAATCCCTACACTAAACTGCACTAGTATTTAAACAAAATTCATATAACATGCCATCTAAAAAACATGCGTCTTGTCTTGGACGACTCTCTGGACATTGGCAACGGCTCACATCCTTGCCAGGGTATGCTGTTACTCCATGTTGATCACTGCTGTAACACATAGAAACAATCTTCTTTCTTCTATGGGCGGTGCCATCTTCTTGATGAAAGTTCCTGTACACTGCAACACAGAAGGCTTTAGGTGAATGTCTCTTCACCGCTCGATTCTGCACGTGCCAAACAAACCCTTGTTAGCCGTGAACTAAGCCAACACACTGACAAACAAACACACTTGAAATTCAACAATTACGGTTTCTATATATACAGTTATTTAGAGCGGCTCGCGGTACGGTTCAAAGTTTTTCGCGAAACGCGACCGACACGAAAATGCAATAAAGCTGAGCGTCTCTTCTTCACTTTCAAGTCTGCGGTTATATTACCGTCTATTTATCTCGAGTAAACTTTGCGCCATAATATAATCGGCAATTTAGCACTGCGCCAGTTAATTCAGTAAACTTCACGACTAAAGGCACTGTTTCTCGGTTGTAAAACCATACATTGTTATATATCTCTATCCACGTGGCAACATTCACGCACAGGTATCAGAGCAATACCGAACCACGTTCACTCTCAGCGATTCACTTAATCAGAGTGACGCTCTCCAAAGCTTGGGACGCGAAGGAAGCGTGGCTAACGCAGTTGTAGCTATGGGATTCCCACATGTTTAAAAGAGCAGCCAATCAACGTGCTTGCCATTCATAATGACTTAATATTAATTAAAACACACCATAAAACACACTCCAAATGACATCAAATTTACTCAGATTATTTCTATAGCGTACTCCTGATTATATTTCACTTTCCGACCTGTGGAAATCCGTCAACTAACAGAACTGATTCCTTTATAGCCATATCTTCTTCATGCAATTGTCCATGTTGGTTAACCTGGGATTATGATTTCGCGCGATCCAGATTCCATATTTGCCACACCCACGCGTTCTCATTGGCTGAATATTCCTCTTGGCCAAAATCTTCTACACGTGCCGAGATGTGCTAACTTCTGGTAACGTTAAGCCTTTCTCATAGTCCCGAGGAAGTATCGCGCAATATCCAGCGACTTGATGTCTCCATGGACTTCCGGTCTCAGCTATCCTGCGATTCACTACTTTTTACCATACCTGACTGAAATTTATTTCAATAAAATTATATAATATCGCAAATAATAATCTGAGTGTCTCTTATGGGCCGTCGGATACGGCTCAGTAATGTTGCCATTGATGCTTTCACGGCCCGTACTTATAGACATGATACTGTATAGGCTTTTGGGCTTATGCCGTGTCAAGAAAATAAGGTGAAATTCTTTACGTTTCGCAGAGAACTGTGCTCTGCGTCATCAGAAGAAAATCTCGACTGTCCACGAGAAAGGTTTCTTAAACAATGACTTTTTGAAATTTAGACGTTATAATAGAAGTGGAAATGGTACGTTCATTCGTCATCAGAGGGCTCCCAGAACGTGCCACAGCGCTAGCGTTCGAAACGAAAGCTGACCGAACAATCAGATGGTATAAATTTGAAAAAGTCATTGTTTAAGAAGCCTTTTTCGTGGACAGTCAAGATTTTCTTCTGATGACGCAGAGCACAGTTCTCTGCGAAACGTAAAGAATTTCATCTTATTTTCTTGACACGGCATAAGCCCAAAAGCCTATTCATTATCATGTATATAATACTGTAATGCTTCTTTTTAAGTTTTGGTAGGCATGAATTTCAGTGTACTGTACTGTACAAACATTCAAATAACCACTGATTTTATTATGTATATACAGTACACACTACCTCCGAGTTTTTCCTTTCCTGCACTACCAGTATACTTTTGAAATACTGAACACCCACCTTGTAGATTGGCCACCCCTCTACATTGGACACATTTTTAACGAACCGTAAATGTCCAACTTAGAGGGGTTTCAATGTAATTTGAAACGTTGAAAGATTGATGGTCTACCGGCTAACTCAAAGGTTTTCAAAATGTGCGCCATGACGCCCTGGGGAGACATGGCTTTCTTGTCGGGGCAATGTAGAATTGTACAAAATGTTTCAGTTTCTTTTTTGAGTTCCCAAAGCAATGTGATAGAATACGGCATTTAGTAGTCCTGGTGCAGCGTCTATCACAGCCGTCTTGATGCGTCAATCGAGAAAACTCCTCTAGTGACCTTGAAAAACGGATCGGCGCACTGCAATTAGATTAGTTTCATAGCTCGACACGTGGCACTGTCCGGCAATGATTGTGCTGTAGAAACTAATTCTCCGCCGTTAAAAAGGCATTGACTTCGATTGCCGATTTATTTTAATTTAGAGCTGTGGGTATTGTTATATAAGGATTTTAAAAATTAATAATCCTAAAGGCTATTTTAATTTATATATGCCAAAATAATGTCATGCCAATTTACTAAGAGATCGGGACTATAACAGTCTATCTGACGTTCCTTGACTGTGGACAGTAAAAGCAATCACTTTTATTAGCTATAATATTTAGACGAATAGTAGAAATTACCACGGGGTATTGCTCAATAAGTTTATAGTTCTCATTTCCTTTATTTGAGACTGTTCCGGGGATTCCGTGGAACGCAGAGGTGCAAGAAGGTGCTGGGTGAATGGGTGGACAGTGAAATTATCAGATCATAAGTTAAAACACTAAATTTTGTAATTTTATTTTATTTTCAAATTTGGTAGTTAGAAAATTTGGATGAATAACAAAAATATAAGATGAGTTCGTTAGCTCCCACAATAACAATCACAAAGTTAAAAATTAGGTACAAGAGAGAAAAATTACAAGGGATGAGCAAAATATGTCTGAAGGTAAACTATTTTAGAAGAGCATATTTGCTCCGCTCACTACTATACAATGTTAGTTTGAGCTTCAAACGTTAATACAATCCAGCCTCTTAGAGGCACCAGTTTCTTACACAATCGTACTTGACAAACTTCAGATAACACGTTTACTGTCATTTCTGTTCGATAGTCTGTTATACACTCGCCTATAATGTGATGGTTACTCTAATATAATTAAATAAGATTAAAATAAAATGGCTTGATCTTCGCACTATGTAGTCTCACTTTGTATTTACTCTCGGCTTTCCACATAAAATGTGCCCTGCTGTTAGGCCTTCACCTTGTAATTACCCCTACCTGATTAATTACACATACAGTATACAGAAATACCAATATCATAATTGATGATGGACGCCAGCTAGAAATGAATGTAACAAGAATCTTGAATATCTTAGTCAGTCAGTTGGATGGTGAAGAAGCAGTCAGTAGGATACGGAATCTTCAGTGATCAGATGTATTAAATGTTCGGAGTGTGTTTCGTGTATGTGTTCGGTCGAGTTCATGTGTCGGGTTGGTGACAGCATAACCTAGAATAGGTTTTGGAAAAAGGATATTGTCGTTCGGGATCCCAACTAAAATTTGAGGTTACCTGATGTACCACGAAATAAAACAATTAACTGCACTTTAAATTTCAAAATGAAATGGTGAGATTTGCTGCGATACTGAAATTACAATATAAAACTCTGAAGTTATAACGGAATGAAGCTCTATGCATTAACTTTAACATACTCTTGACCGGAATATGTACAGGAAATTTATCCCTCACTGGTTCACATTACAGTACCATGAAGTGTTATTATGACGTATTCCTTGTAACTGGCATCAGCTATACGTATCTCAAACCTAATTTGGTGATCTATCCTTTAAACTTCACCAACGAGAGATAGCGTGGCATATATTGTAGATATAACCACACTGCACAATCAATTTTACACGAAATCCATCGAATTGTTAGTCTATGTTCGAAGACTCTATCTTCGGCTGTCACCGACCCGACACAAGAACTCGACCGAACACATACACGAAACACACTCCGAACATCTAATACATCTGATCACTGAAGATTCCGTATCCTACTGACTGCTTCTTCACCATCCAACTGACTGACCGACTGAGGCCTAACCATCCAAATGACTGACTACTATAGAATACCAGCCCTTTTGTAGATTCTTATTGTCACATGGTTAACGCCTACGTCATGGTTAAAACAGACCATGACCTCACTCAAACCAAGCTTGGAAGTAATGCACCAGATGTTACAATCGCCTCAGACAGAGTAAAAACTCCCTCCGAGCACCTCCTGCTTCTCAATGAACGCAGTGACGTATGGAGTAGAACCATGACTCGACACAAAATGTAACGGTATTACACCACCTAATGCAACTTCTTAAACGTAGGTTCACATAATAAATTAATATCTTACATTAAGCAGCAAATCTCACAGTATACACATTGCCTTAATGCTACATGACAAATGAAATAAAATGGAGCGAGCGATAAACAATTAATAAATAGCGAGATATGATAGAATTGAATACAAAAATAATAATAGTTAATAATGATAATAATAATAATAATAATAACAAATACAGAGGAATCGTCGCCATAAGACCTATCTGTGTCGGTGAGACGTAAAGCCCTTAGCTCAAATACAGAGGAATGTTTGTGACGGGATTTGAACCGTTACAGTAAATAATGACAATGTAAACAGGGGCAATAGGTGCCCATTCTGAATGGTCTTAGTGTAAATAATAAAGGGTTTAAGATGATCGGCCATGAACAAAAGTCTAGGAGACGAAACACTTGCATTCCTTCCGAAAGACACTTTAAAATCCTAAATGGGCTTATGGCCCGAAATTGCAGAGGCTAAGCCTATACTACAAAGGGTGACTAGATGCGAAATATTAAGTACCGTACCAATGTACAGTGAAGAATTTAGAAGTTTAGAAAATCTTAGTCACCCCCCGTATCAAAGTTGAATGGGAATTATCAGAGGGTGAACACTCTTTATTCCCTAAATTACGTTTCTCAGCAGAAATTTTAATAAATTCCACATACTTGCCGAATTTTACATTTAAACTATAGAATTTTACATTAAGAAAGAAGTCTGAAACCTTCCCCTCAAGTTAACTGCCTGGAGCCTATTACATGTTTAGAGATATCTGCCATTACCTTGAGTTGTTGGGCCTTCGGACGATGGCAAGGCTGCCCCTGCCTTCTTATTACGCCGTACACACATTAGATCGGAGCGATGAAGATGACAATACGGTCCTAAAGCGCCCACCTTTTATAGCAACTCAGAGGGGAAGGTTCCAGAGCTCTCTTGAGCTAGGCGGAAATACTTGTACACACTCCCAATTTTAATTGGCTAGAGAAATATACACAAACGTTCCTGATTAGTTAATAACTTAAAGAAGTCGTAGGAGTGCTGACGACACATAAAAAACAATCTACAAACACTTAAGGTATACCAACTTTGGAAACTGAAAATTCTCTTTAAAAATAAGTGTTCGTCCTTCTGCCAGAGGGGGCATATAGGCCGATAGTTGAGAGATCTAAAGATTAAAGTTCCAAGTATCTTCAGATATATACTTTAGGATTCACAGCACAGATGGCCTTCTAGCAGGCGCGCAGTTCAACCGAACGGAGGTGTACCCCCGGTACAGAGACAATTTTAGTTTCAAAATTGTCTGTACCTTTATTATTCGATGTTGAGCAGTATGCATCGGGATTTTCAAAATCATAAGCAGCTTCAACTATTTTGTATATCTTGGGTAAGGATGGTTCAGTTTTTTCACTTTACAAAAGAAAATATTTATAAAATCCTCCTATCAATACAAGTCGTCATCTGTTAGATGAAGCAAAGTCTATACATGTTTCAGCCTAATCTCAAGGCCATCTTCAGTAGTAAAACAATGATTACATAATATACAAACAAATTAAAAATCGTAACGATGTGAAGTGACAGTGATCATGATTAGTGAGTTAAAAACACATTGAGGTACAAAGTCCTCTCGTCTAATAGATCTTGCTGACTGTTAAATAAAAACACTATGCTGAGGAGTGTAGTGAGACGTCAATACTACGAATAAAACGTGTATAACATCTGTAATGAGAAAAAAAGGAATATATGAGTGGATGAAGAACAAGTTAAAATGATGTACAAAAAGAAAACTCATATGACTTACTCGTAACTAAAAGTTGTCGTCTCGAATGGAGATGACCTTGTCGGTCTCAAGTCACATTGACAACTAAGCCTGTGTGTGGCTTACTGTGTATCTGTGTCGATGTGGTTGGGTGGGGTAATGGAGGGGGAGGGGCAGGGAGGGAAGGGGGTTGTGATTCGCGGAAGGAGGGTGTTGATGGAAGGGCGGATCTTGTTCTAGAATGTCGGTAGTGAAACTCTTTTTTATTAATGAACTGTTCGCAGATGAGCGGGACAAAGTTTTCCAATAAATATTTTTCTTTTCGTTGATTTCATTTAAGTTATAGACGGGATTGTTATATTGGTCGATATCTATATATATATTCTCTAGTATATTAAGTAAGGGACCTTTCTGTTCGTAATGCAGGATCTTTAAGTCTTGATCAATTGTTGTGTATTTATGATTTTTCTCTCTACAATGTTCGCTCATGGCTGAGTAGCGATTATACTTTAGGGCATTAAGATGTTCGGAATATCTTACATTGAAACTGCGGCCTGTTTGCCCAATATACGTTGAAAGACATGATTGGCATTTTAATTTGTATATTCCAGAGTTAGAAAATTTTTTGCTGTTGACAGTATGAGAATTAAAAAACATTTTTGTATTGGTGTGAACGGTCTTGAAAGCTACTTTTAACTTGTGCTTTTTAAAGATGTTTGAAATAGGATATATATTATTATTATTAAAGGTAAATGTGGTGAACTTCTCTTTGTGGGAAGATTGTTTTTCTAAGGTGGTCTTGGGATTATTTCTAAATTTATTAAGAATTTTATTCACGAAAGCTTTACTGAAACCATTACCTTCGGCTATTGCATAAATGGTGTTGATTTCCTTTCTAAAATTCTTACGGGATAAAGGAACATTAAGAGCTCTGAAAATCATACTATTGTAAGCTGTCTTCTTCTGTGTCCCTGGGTGTAGAGAAGTTTGGTGGATTGTGTTTATTGTGTGAGTGGGCTTCCTGTAAATATTAAAAGAAATGGTTTTATTCTGATTGCGAGTAATAGTTAAATCGAGATAATTAAGGGAATTGTTGTTCTCGGATTCTATCGTAAACTTATGTGTGGATCCAGGTTATTGAGTAATTCAAGAACGGTGTTGCTGTCAGTAATGTGATAATCCAGGATAATAAAAGTATCATCCACATACCGAGTCCAATGTTTGATTCCATTAATTTTACCTATAATGTGAGTGTATTCGAGGAAATCTACGTAAATATCAGCGAGGATTCCCGAGGCCGGTGACCCCATAGGAAGCCCCTTCTGTTGGTATATGATGTTATTAAAAGTAAAGAAGCCATTATTTAATGTAAACTTGAGAATCTGAATAAACTCTTCTATCTCCCCTATGGTCAATTTACTGAATTTGGAAAGATTGTTTTTTACTATTTCGATGGTTTTGTTGACCGGTACATTCGCGTACATATTTACTATGTCAAAGGAGTGAAGGGTGTAATATTTCGGTAACGTGAGATTTTTTATTCTATTGCAGAATTACAGGGAATTTTTAACTGACGTGTTAGCTTGAAAGGAATAATGTGTTTTAAGAAAATTGTGAATAAATTGGGATATTTTGTACGTCGGACTACTTCTGAAGTTAATAACGGGCCTTATGGGGACATCCAAGGAGGCCAAGGACCTACAAGGACTGTAGCGCAGACCAGTAAGTAAGTAAGTAAGTATGGGGACATCCGCCTTGTGAATCTTCGGTAACGCTTTCGCCGTAGGTAACTTGGGATTCATGATGATCAGTTTTGATTTTTCTACTTCATTAAACAAAAATAAAAGGCTCTTAATTAAAGCCTTCAGCTCTCTTTGTATTCTATTAGTAGGGTCTTTTTTTACTGCGTTAAAGTTATTGTTAGTAAAGAAGGATTGTGCTTTATTTACGTAGTCACTTTTCTCCATAACTACAGTAGCATTACCTTTATCTGCTTTATTTGCTATTAAATCGTTATCTTTAATTTTCTTTTTGAGATTGCGTATGTTGGTGACTTGTTCTTTATTGAGTTTGCCAGAACCGATATGTTTCTGATCGAAAGATGAAAGTAACTTTCGCTTAACTTCATATCTAACCTCATTTTGAACGTCTGTAGGTAACCTATTAACCGCTAATTCAGATTCAGCCAACGTAATGATTAAATCGTCGTGGTTGAAGGACGTGTCCCAGTTGTGTTTTGGTCCCTTATTTAATATCTTGAGGTCCTTAGGATCAAGGTCAACTTGACTGAGGTTCACTACCGGCGGGTGAAAAACGTTCGATTCCGCATGATTCTGCGTGTTTGGAGTATTGTGGGAAGTTTTTATTAAGTTATTCCACTTCTTGTCAAGAGTGCTTTGTTTTTTCGATAAAACCTTATCGAGTCTATTGGTGACGTGAGCCTGAAAAGAAGTCCATTCGAGAGGACATAATAAGGTCGAAACTTCTAAATGAGTGTCGTAAAGATTATTGTTAAGAAGAGCTTTTTTCTTTTGAAGGAATTTAATTTCCTCTCGTATCCAAATTTTATCCGTTTTTCGTTGAGTCGCGCGGGTTTTAGCCGTGTCTCTATGAGTTTTCTTAGTAAATTTTAAGAAATTAGGTGTGACGTCATTAGTTAAACATTTTCTTAAAAAACATAAATCTTTACCTAATTTGGCAACCTTTATCTTCAAATTACAATATAGGTTCGCTTTCTTACTAGCCTGGATGGCGTTACCATTGCAAGTTATGAATCTCATTCCGTATTGACGGTTATCACTTTACAAAAGAAAATATTCTCTACACCCAGGGACACAGAAGAAGACAGCTTACAATAGTGTGATTTTCAGAGCTCTTAATGTTCCTTTATCCCGTAAGAATTTTAGAAAGGAAATCAACACCATTTATGCAATAGCCGAAGGTAATGGTTTCAGTAAAGCTTTCGTGAATAAAATTCTCAATAAATTTAGAAATAAACCCAAGACCACCTTAGAAAAACAATCTTCCCACAAAGAGAAGTTCACCACATTTACCTTTAATAATAATAATATATATCCTATTTCAAACATCTTTAAAAAGCACAAGTTAAAAGTAGCTTTCAAGACCGTTCACACCAATACAAAAATGTTTTTAAATTCTCATACTGTCAACAGCAAAAAATTTTCTAACTCTGGAATATACAAATTAAAATGCCAATCATGTCTTTCAACGTATATTGGGCAAACAGGCCGCGGTTTCAATGTAAGATATTCCGAACATCTTAATGCCCTAAAGTATAATCGCTACTCAGCCATGAGCGAACATTGTAGAGAGAAAAATCATAAATACACAACAACTGATCAAGACTTAAAGATCCTGCATTACGAACAGAAAGGTCCCTTACTTAATATACTAGAGAATATATATATAGATATCGACCAATATAACAATCCCGTCTATAACTTAAATGAAATCAACGAAAAGAAAAATATTTATTGGAAAACTTTGTCCCGCTCATCTGCGAACAGTTCATTAATAAAAAAGAGTTTCACTACCGACATTCTAGAACAAGATCCGCCCTTCCATCAACACCCTCCTTCCGCGAATCACAACCCCCTTCCCTCCCTGCCCCTCCCCCTCCATTAGCCCTCCCAACCACATCGACACAGATACACAGTAAGCCACACACAGGCTTAGTTGTCAATGTGACTTGAGACCGACAAGGTCATCTCCATTCGAGACGACAACTTTTAGTTACAAGTAAGTCATATGAGTTTTCTTTTTGTACATCATTTTAACTTGTTCTTCATCCACTCATATATTCCTTTTTTCTCATTACAGATGTTATACACGTTTTATTCGTAGTATTGACGTCTCACTACACTCCTCAGCATAGTGTTTTTATTTAACAGTCAGCAAGATCTATTAGACGAGAGGACTTTGTACCTCAATGTGTTTTTAACTCACTAATCATGATCACTGTCACTTCACATCGTTACGATTTTTAATTTGTTTGTATATTATGTAATCATTGTTTTACTACTGAAGATGGCCTTGAGATTAGGCTGAAACATGTATAGACTTTGCTTCATCTAACAGATGACGACTTATATTGATAGGAGGATTTTATAAATATTTTCTTTTGTAAAGTGATAACCGTCAATACGGAATGAGATTCATAACTTGCAATGGTTCAGTTTTTGTAATTTTTATTCTGGAACTCTTGGTACAATAACCTTATAACTATGATAGAAAATAATGGTGGTACAGAACCTTCTTTTAATTTTATACTTTTGCCTACAAATGAATAATCACCTTCTTTGAAATAAATATTACAGACAATAGAAGGAGAATTGCTGCTTGGTACAACGTTACAGCAAGAAATCACTCTGAGCCACTCATTTTTAAAAAGATGCTATTTGTTCGGGGCGTCGACCTATAGAGATATTTTGCCCCTACTTGCACCATGTGACATGAACCTGCGTGTAATTGGAATGGAGGATGTGTAGAGTGTTGAATATGAGGAAAGGAACGTTAAGGACAACACAAACACCCAGTCCCCAGGCCAGGGATATTAATCATTTTCAATTAAAAAACCCTGACGTAGCCGGGAATCGAACCCGGGACCGCCGGATGACAGGCGGACGCGTTGCCCCCCACACCGCGTGGCCGGGCGGAGTCACTCATTAGATTTGTTCTTGTCTGCAAGAAATTCGTGAAATGATAGTGTCCCTTTGCTTTTTATTTCCTGTTCGAAGTACAAAATGGTACACAACAAAATGACGTGTTCGAAGATTGTAAACTACATCACACAATTTTAAAAAAATGAATTCGCACGTAACATAACTATCAGCACTTAACAGCAAATAAAAATCTTGTTATGAACCCATAACTTTAATAGTAACTAAGTTACATCAACAATAAAACATGAATTAGCACACAACTTAACATGTTCATGAGAAAGGTGGTTGAAGTGCAAAAATCGCAAGAAAATAATTCGTCTAATCTAAACTATAATAATATCCTACAGAAGAAAAATGCAACGCATAAATTTAATATTAATAATTAATGAATTTTTACAAGCCACCTCTGTGGTGTAGTGGTTAGCGTGATTAGCTGCCACCCCCGGAGGCCCGGGTTCGTTTCCCGGCTCTGCCACGAAATTTGAAAACGTGGTACGAGGGCTGGAACGGGGTCCACTCAGCCTCGGGAGGTCAACTGAGTAGAGGTGGGTTCGATTCCCACCTCAGCCATCCTGGAAGTGGTTTTCCGTGGTTTTCCACTTCTCCTCCAGGCGAATGCCGGGATGGTACCTAACTTAAGGCCACGGCCGCTTCCTTCCCTCTTCCTTGCCTATCCCTTCCAATCTTCCCATCCCTCCACAAGGCCCCTGTTCAGCATAGCAGGTGAGGCCGCCTGGGCGAGGTACTGGTCATACTCCCCAGTTGTATCCCCCGACCAAGAGTCTGAAGCTCCAGGACACTGCCCTTGAGGCGGTAGAGGTGGGATCCCTCGCTAAGTCCGAGGGAAAAACCGAACCTGGAGGGAAAACAGATGATGATGATGATGATGATGATGATGAATTTTTACAATGTATACATTGTTATTCAATGCATTTTTTTCTTTTACAAGTTGCTTTACGTCGCACCGACACACGCACGGTCTTATGGCTACGATGGGAAGGATGAGGCCGTGGCCTTAACTAAGGTGCAGCCCCAGCATTTGCCTGGTGTGAAAATGGGAAACCGATTCGAAGTCTTGACGCGCCGTAATATACTGAATATACGTTCAATACTACATGTTGTTACTGACGGAATCAGACTGATATTGCTGGATAGAACGGTGTCACTTGATAAATTAAATCGGCATACTCAAGGGTTTGATTTGAGGTTCTTTCATACATCCAGAAGGGGGAGGCGGGCCTCTTAGACGGTGACGCCGTCTCTCAGGCCGGGAGATTCGTTACGGTGAAGGAGATGCTCGGAGAAGGTGACGGGGTTAGCGGCCGTGGCCTGCACTAGGAACTGTCCTGGCATTCGCCTTAGTGCAGGAAAATGGAAAACCACGGAAAACCATTCTCAGGACAGCCGACGGTTGGGGTCAGCCGTGAGGTCCAGTCCTGTCCCGTCTCCCGAATGTAGAGGCGTAGAGCCACGGTAAAGCCGACCCCACCCCGCCTCTGCTCAGTTGGCCGGTCAAGGTGCAGAGCTGTTGGACCATGGACCAGCCGTGGCCACTTATGGGCCGAGACCCACTGTGCATCTAGCGACCAGGGACGGAATGAAAACGTTTTAGTAGTAAGTTAGTAGAAGCCTTTTTGGATCAGTGGTAGAGGGGCGGCCTCCGATCTCAAGATCGCGTGTTAAAACCCGGTAGAGGTAGTATCATTTTCGAAGGGCAGAAGAAACTTCATTCGACACTCCATGTTGTACGATGCCGGTATACAAAAGATCTCTGGTGACACGTTTGGTATTAAACGAAACGAAAATTCAGCCATAGATCACCCAAGAATGATCTGGTTTACTCTGCCTCCTGGTAGAGCAAAATGGAACGTCAAAATTGACGTGCAGCGCGCCGAGATGGCGACAAATCAAAATGCTTGCACACAGTAGCTGAGGCCATATGTTCTTCGTCTTCTTGCGTTACGGCCTACTAGGGACCACGCTCCTATTTCAATTCTTCATCCTTTGTTGTTGTTCTTTCCTTTTCTTCCAATATTCCTTCATTGTTTCACTATGTTTCTTTTTTTCATTCTTCGGACCACTTTGTGCCGGTTTTCTTTGCCCCCCCTCCCTTGGAATCCTTCCATTTTTAAAACGTTCTTCCTGAAAATTTCTCTTTCCATTACCTCTTCTTCTCTGATGTTGTTTCTTTCCAAGTCTTTTTTGTCCCTTGTATCCAGGTGGTTGTTGACTTTTTCTTCCAAAGATACGTGAAGATCTTTTTGGCTAGTCTATTGTTGTCCATTCTGTAAATATGTCCAAAAAATAGCAGTCTCCTCTTCCGTGCTATTATAGATATGTTTTCTATGTTCTGGTAAATTTCGTGATTACTTCTTAATTTCCAAAATTCTGTAGTTTTTAGAGGGCTATACCGCTATACCGGTCCCAACCCCGGGGCACTATCTTCTAAGTGATGGGGAAGGAGGAGGGGGAGGAGTATCAACCTCGTGGAAAAAAAAAAAAAAAAAAAACAGGGACCATCTGGCTCCCGGTGGTAGCACCCTGTTAAAGGGCCCCTGCCTAGGGTTACAGGTGAAAACTGGTCAACGGTCTCGAAGGCGGAGGAATCTCGGTTCCCAACGGCAGACAGAGCGGAAGAACCTAGTGGAGTAAACCACGAAAAAAATAATCATTTCGGACTAACAATCCGATCTTAACCTGGAATTTCGGTTCCCACCATGTAGAATGTACAATTTCAATCGCAGAATGGAGAGGCCATATGTTATTATTATTATTATTATTATTATTATTATTATTATTATTATTATTATTATTATTATTTCTGGAACAATTCTAGCCATACCAAAATGGTTGATGTGGCGCTCATAAAGACGGGTTGTCTGTGGCCTACACCTTTGAATTCTCGCTGGGATTGCACCTCCTGACCTTCGACGAGAGAGAGTGACGAAAAGTGAGATGAATAAGGCGTTGATATCTGAACCCCACCCTATATATGGCTATCAGCCGGCACGACCAATACTAAAACCGAGAGAAAGTGTCCTGAGGTCAAAAGACGCTCTAACAGGGACACCCCATCGAGCCCGAATTGATAAGTGGCATGCAAGGTACAAGAATAGAATCGATTTCCTCACACTAAACGAGACTTACAGAGAAACGATGAACTGGTAAGTCCCTCAACAGGCTATGCCCGGGTGTTCCGAGGTGCAAGAGCAATGTTCAGAAGTGGGGTTACCACGTTGCGAATATGATGTTAGAATGTGGAGCCAAGCAAATAATATCTTACCTACTCTAGTGCAGATCGTGTTCCTCCACATGCTCTATGAAGGACCTCCTAGATGCGACACCAGATGCACTGACCGGTACAAAGTTTTGGAAAACGACAATATTTTTTATTATTGGCTTTACGCCTCACCGACACAGGTCTTATGGCGACGATGGGTTGTAAATAGAGGTTACAGATCTCTGCACATGGTTATGAGGGTGTTTACGGGTTGTAGTAAGGATGTAAAGGAGAGGGCATATACGTCTCTGGTAAGACCCCAACTAGAGTATGGTACCAGTGTATGGGACCCTCACCAGGATTACTTAATTCAAGAACCGGAAAAAATCTAAAGAAAAGTAGCTCGATTTGTTCTGGGTGATTTCCAAAGAAAGAGTAGCGTTATAAAAATGTTGCAAAGTTTGGGCAGGGAAGACTTGGGAGAAAGAAGAAGAGCTGCTCGACTAAGTGGTATGTTCCAAGCTGTCAGTGGAGAGATGGCGTGGAATGACATGAATTTTCCCCGAACAAAGATTATGTATGATGTATTTATTATTTACAGTATTTCTAAAAAAAAAAAAAAAAAAAAAAAAATAACTGAAGTAACAGAAATGTAAACCTAATCACATATTAAATGAAGTATAGCGGTTTATCCCAAGAGGCCCCGTCACAAGAGCACCGAACGTTATAGCAAATGTTCCCCTCAGTCAGCAAACAATAGTGAATTAAGTCCTGAATTAGCGCTGTTTACTTAAGAGGCGTGCAGTCATTTACAAGGATGTGTAAATTTACTGAATAACCCGCATCAGTCCCGTGGGAACTCTAGACTTGCTAGAAATCTAAGGTCTTCATATATATACAACACTACCATCCATCACAGAAACACGAAGTAGTGAATACAGTTCCTCAAACAAAGTTGGCGTCCGGCCGTGAAACAGGGCTAAGCTCACATGTGCGCCACAATTCGCGCCCGCGACCCCAGCCAGGCGTTAGGAAAAGCTATGAATACCATACAAAAGGATTCCAGCTCATTGGCTCAATGGCCAGCGTAGTGGTCTTTGGTTCCGTGGGCTGCGGGTTCGATTCTCAGCGGGGCCACGGATTTTAGCCGCGGCTGGTGTTTATGTTCTTCATAATACACATCTTCATTTACACGCAACACATCACACCATCAACCACCACAATAGTGAATATATTCCTCTTAATAGGATTAACGTCAGGAAAGGGCATCCAGCTGTAAAACTTGACTCAACCTATAAACGCTAATGGAGAAGAAAATAGTAGAGTTCCGACCCTTCGAAAAATTAGGGTATCGGTAAAAGAGATGAATTTTCCCCGAGAGAAGTGAAAACAAAGCCGACTCATTGGCTGAATGGTCAGCGTTGAGGCCTTCGGTTCAGAGGGTCCCGGGTTCGATTCCCCGCCGGGTCGGGGATTGTAATCACCTCGGATTAAATCTTCTGGCCCGGGGACTGGGTGTTTGTGTTTGTACCAACACTTTCCTATTCATATTCACACACCACACTACACTACCAACCACCACAGAAACACGCAATAGTGATTTGATTACATCCCTCCATATAGGGTTGGCGTCAGGAAGGACATCCGGCTGTAAAACAGGACCAAATCCACATGTGCGACACACTTCGCACCCGCGACCCCACAGGTGTGGGAAAAGCGGTAGAGAAGAAGAAGAAGAAGTGAAAGCAAAAATAATTTAGATCTCATGAGGCTAACATCTTCGAGGTAGGAAGAGAACAGGAGTAGACCGAGGGAAATGTACAGGAAAGATGAAAGCGAAGAGTCGCGGACAAAGCAGGCATGAGGCAGTTTCTAAAAAGTTACTATGATCGGTGGGAAACGGTAAATAAAAATATAAACAGACTCTGGGATGGTTTTAAAGAAATTGTTGAGGAATGCGAAAACAGGTTTGTACATTTAAGGGTGGTAAGGAATGGTAAAGACCCACCTTATTATAATAGAGAAATAAAGAGACTAAGAAGGAGGTGCAGACTGGAAAGAAAGAGAGTTAGAAATGGCTGTGGAAGTAAGGAGAAATTGAAGGAACTTACTAGA
This sequence comes from Anabrus simplex, assembly GCF_040414725.1. Lineage (NCBI taxonomy): Eukaryota > Metazoa > Arthropoda > Insecta > Orthoptera > Tettigoniidae > Anabrus > Anabrus simplex. The sequence goes on from NC_090265.1 coordinate 1,249,633,147, forward strand.
AAATTGAATCTAGCAAAGAAGGCAGCTAAGGATAACATGATGGCAAGCATAATTGGCAGTCATACAAATTTTAGTGAAAAATGGAAGGGTATGTATAGGTATTTTAAGGCAGAAACAGGTTCCAAGAAGGGCATTCCAGGGATAATTAATGAACAAGGGGAGTGTGTATGTGAGGATCTTCAAAAGGCAGAAGTATTCAGTCAGCAGTATGTTGTAACTTTTTGATGATAATAATAAATAAAATCATGAATAAAAATATATAAATAATATTACTCAAAAACTTAATAAAATTAATACGCATAATTAACCGAAATGTCCGTAGTATGGGCGCCAGAGTTCACCAGAATGGATCCCTCGAATTTAGATAAGAGCATGATAAACTTTATATCCCAGGGCGTGTACATAATGCTGCGTACTGGTACATCTGCTGCAGGCCTTACCTAACCTCCTGAAAACGACTAATTAGGTAGGAACTGCACCTAGGTTCATCAATAACACTGATTCTAAAATAGCTAACTATATTCTTAACAAATTCCGTGCATGAGCACCTCATCAACATACAACATTATACATATAATACACATATAAAATATTGCTGGAAGACTCCATATTTACAACAACAACAACAATAATGAAAATCGTGGGGAAAACGAAAGCGAGAACTAAGCTACCATTTGTAGATAGTCCGATGAACAACGTACATGTATGAAGATAAATACCCTTCACTGTCTCTATATCAATTCGACTTACCGATTCTCATAATCGGCAGTTATCACATCACACAGATACTGTACCTTGTACTACTGTGTTCACATATTTTAACACTTGTTGTAAAGATATATACACACGTCTGTCGATCCTCAACATAAATGATGGAAAGTCTGAGATAGCTTTCACCAACATATAATGCTAGGCCACCACAAGTGCTACAATACTTAATGCGCAAGCACTCTCCACAATCAGCCACTTTCCACGAACATAACAAGACTACGCTCCACGAACGTTTGAAGTCCAGTCCATTGCAGCCGTGTCACTCCAGTACCGTGTATCAGCACCACTTCCTTCCCGTACAGTGCCTCAGTTGTAGTTGTAGTTGTAGTTATCTTCCTTCTCGTTCCTTTACAATCACCTCTACAATCACCCTTACAATGTCTTTGGTTGCCGCCGTATGATCAACCTTTATAGACATCAACATCCCCCTCCTCTCAGATGATACGTCTGGATTGGTGCTTGCCCACCAATCATGAGTGATCTCAAGTCAAGACCAAGCCCTGAACTACTTCTTCCTCCCAAGACAATAACAAACTCTGGGGTATATTCCATGAATCACCAAACTTTCCTAATACAACAACAAGCTCATCTCATCAGGCTGGGATATATACATGACTCATGAATTTCCCGACACAAGTACATCACAACAAACACTGGGGCAGCCATATGACTCATTCAAATTACCAGAGTTATTAAAGCAATGTTTTCCCACTCGTGCAAAACAAATTACTCATACCTACATATGTGGATATCTTCCAGCTTACCAATATAAATGGCAAAATATACAAATGAAATACTGATGATCATAATGATAATAATAATAATAATAATAATAATAATAATAATAATAATAATAATAATAATAATAATAATAAATCGAATACTGACAATAATATCTCTAACTTCTACATATAATTCGGGGGTGTGATATATGTACTATCACAATGTAAAGATTGTTGGTTACAAGGATAATGTCGAGATAGAGGAGGAGACTAAGGCCAAAGAAGTAATAAAATTTACATATGATAACAATGACATTTACAATAAGATACAAAAGTTGAAAACTAGAAAAGCGGCTGGAATTGATCAGATTTCTGGGGATATACTAAAGACGATGGGTTGGGATATAGTACCATATCTGAAGTACTTATTTGATTATTGTTTGGTCGGAGGAGCTATACCAGATGAATGGAGAGTTGCTATAGTAGCCCCTGTGTATTAAGGAAAGGGCGATAGACATAAAGCTGAAAATTACAGGCCAGTAAGTTTGACATGCATTGTATGTAAGCTTTGGGAAGGCATTCTTTCTGATTATATTAGACATGTTTGCGAAATTAATAACTGGTTCGATAGAAGGCAATTCGGTTTTAGGAAAGGTTATTCCACTGAAGCTCAACTTGTAGAATTCCAGCAAGATATAGCAGATATCTTGGATTCTGGAGGTCAAATGGACTGTATCGCGAATGACCTGTCTAAAGCATTTGATAGGGTGGATCATGGGAGACTACTGGCAAAAATGAGTGCAATTGGACTAGACAAAAGATTGACTGAATGGGTTGCTATATTTCTAGAAAATAGATCTCAGAGAATTAGAGTAGGTGAAGCTTTATCTGACCCTGTAATAATTAAGAGGGGAATTCCTCAAGGCAGTATTATCGGACCTTTATGTTTTCTTATATATATAAATGATATGAGTAAAGGAGTGGAATCGGAGGTAAGGCTTTTTGCGGATGATGTTATTCTCTATAGAGTGATAAATAAGTTACAAGATTGTGAGCAACTGCAACGTGACCTCGACAATGTTGTGAGATGGACAGCAGTCAATGGTATGTTGATAAACGGGGTTAAAAGTCAGGTTGTGAGTTTCACAAATAGGAAAAGTCCTCTCAGTTTTAATTACTGTGTTGATGGGGTGAAAGTTCCTTTTGGGGAACATTGTAAGTATCTAGGTGTTAATATAAGGAAAGATCTTCATTGGGTTAATCACATAAATGGGATTGTAAATAAAGGGTACAGATCTCTGCACATGGTTATGAGGGTGTTTAGGGGTTGTAGTAAGGATGTAAAGGAGAGTGCATATAAGTCTCTGGTAAGACCCCAACTTGAGTATGGTTCCAGTGTATGGGACCCTCACCACGATTACCTGATTCAAGAAGAAAAAAATCCAAAGAAAAGCAGCTCGATTTGTTCTGGGTGATTTCCGACAAAAGAGTAGCGTTACAAAAATGTTGCAATGTTTGGGTTGGGAAGAATTGAGAGAAAGAAGAAGAACTGCTCGACTAAGTGGTATGTTCCGAGCTGTCAGCGGAGAGATGGCGTGGAATGACATTAGTAGACGAATAAGTTTGAATGGCGTTTATAAAAAGTAGGAAAGATCACAATATGAAGATAAAGTTGGAATTCAAGAGGACAAACTGGGGCAAATATTCATTTATAGGAAGGGGAGTTAGGGATTGGAATAACTTACCAAGGGAGACGTTCAATAAATTTCCAATTTCTTTGAAATCATTTAGGAAAAGGCTAGGAAAGCAACAGATAGGGAATCTGCCACCTGGGCGACTGCCCTAAATGCAGATCAGTATTGATTGATTGATTGATTGATTGATTGATTGATTGATTGATTGGTTGGTTGATTGATTGATTGATTGATTGATTGATTGATTGATTGATTGATTGATTGATTGATTGATTGATTGATTGATTGATTGATTGATTGATAATTCAGATTCAGCTCGGAGCCAGGAAGTCGCCTCTCTCTTACCAAGTTGGGTACCCATGAGTTCACCTATTTTAGTTTTCTGTTACAACAGGCAGAGTATATATTCCATCTTCCATCCGCATGAGAGAAGCTAAATGATTATCCGTTTGTCTATCTCTCTGTATGTCTGTATGTCTGTGCATAATCACTTCTAAATAGGTAAATCCTACTCAAAAAATCGATGGAGGGGTATAACTGCTGTATACTCTTAATGCAGCAGGCTAAGCTTTATTGCTGAAAATTTGGATAGGAATCAAGTATACATATTTATTTTTCACCTTGAGGTAATGGGAGACGCATCAGCCTTAAACGAACTCTATATTATAATAATAATAATAATAATAATAATAATAATAATAATAATAATAATAATAATAATAATAAATCAAACCCCTTGGCGCAACAGCCCCGATGGGCCTTGGCCTACCAAGCGACCGCTGCTCAGCCCGAAGGCCTGCAGAATATGAGGTGTCGTGTGGTCAGCACGACGAATCCTCTCGGCCGTTATTCTTGGCTTTCTAGACCGGAATAATAATAATAATAATAATAATAATAATAATAATAATAATAATAATAATAATAATAATAATAATAATAATAATAATAATAATAATAATAATAATAATAATAGTAATCTTCTCCAAGATCTGCAACGAAGAATTCCCACATCCTCCAATACACAGTGCAGCACCAATCTCAGGTCCTGGCAAGGTCACCGGACCTGACGATATTCCACCCGAAGCATGGAAAATGCTTGGAGAACAAGGTGCTTAGCTCATTGCACCCTTGTTCAACCAGTTTATCATAGAAGTGCTACCATCGTCCTGGTCAACAAGTATTACTGTGCCTTTTTGAAAGGGCAAGGGTGACATCAATGACTCTGTAAACCATCTGCCTATTCGCCTACTAACCTATGTCATAATATGAAGTTCTTCGAACGCATCATAGATCAGCGCCTACGGAGTATTGTCAACGTAACTTAGAACCAGTGTGGTTTTGTGAAAGGAAGTGGAACGATTGATTCCATTCTTGCAGCTCGGTTGCTTGCAGAAAGACACTGAAAAAAAAAAAAAAAAAAAAAAAAAAAAAGAAAAAAAACCAACAGGCCATTACACATTGTCTTCCTGGATCTGGAAAAGTCCTTTGACCGCATTCCTCCTGAACTGATTTGGCGCCCCTGAGGAGTAAGTCCATTGGATAAATTTGTTCTATCAAAGCTCTCCCATCAAATGTTGAATCTGTGTTACTGTATGAAAGTGAGACCTGGAAAGTGATCAAAGACATTACCACAAGGTTACCGACTTTCATAAATCATTGTTTGAGGTACATTATGAGAATATGGTGGCCAAAGACCATCTCAAACAAAGACCTTTGGGAGGTCACAAGTCAAAGTCCCATACAGGAACAGATAATGTGAAGAAAATGGAGATGGATTGGGTACACTCTGAGAAGACCACAAGAAAGTATCACAAGGCAGGTAGTGAGCTGGAATCCACAAGGTAGTCGCAGGCAAGGCAGACCGAGGATTACCTGGAAGAGAAGTTAACAAGACATGGAGGGAGGTGGAAGAATTGGTGGCAGATAGAACAAGCTAGAGAAATTTTCTCGAGGCCTTATGTTCCACCTGGAATTAAAGGAAATAAGTCAAGTCAAAGCTCTCCCAGCACCGTCCGATGCCCTGCTGAAATTTCGGGTTGGTGTCCACCAGGGATCGTCCCTGTCACCGCTTTTCTTCATATTGTGTATGGACACAGTCACCTTCGATATCCAGCCATTACCCCCAAGGTGTCCGCCTCCGTAGCGTAACGGTTAGTGTTATTAGCTGCCGTCCTCGGGGTCCCGGGTTCGATTCCCGGTACTGCCAGTAATTTAAGAATGGTAGGAGGGCTGGTATGTGTTTGAAATGGTACATGCAGCTCACCTCAATTGAGGTCCGCCTCCGTAGCGTAACGGTTAGTGCTATTAGCTGCCGTCCTTGGAGGCCCGGGTTCAATTCCTGGTACTGTCAGAAATTTAAGAATGGCAGGAGGGCTAATATGTGGTTAAAATGGTACATGCAGCTCACCTCCATTGGGGGTGTGCCTGAAAAGAGCTCGTATCTCGTAGGCAACGGTCGAGCTTGGTCGAGCAAGATCGAGCAGCACAGAATTCCCTCGTGACGCAGGCTTTCATGCGCTCTAAGCCAACACCGCCTAGGTGGCGTTGTCTAAACAGGGCGTGCGTGTTTTGTGTTGTGACTCGAGTGACACTTCCGTCTTCACTCATTCTCTTTGGTCTTCACATTCCGGCACTACATTGTAAACCCATATATGCCCAGAATAAAATGTTGTTATCAAATTTAACTTACTGCTCGACATGAAGGTGAGCTATGCATAGTAATAATATTTCTGTGGTTTTTCCTATCGTTATTTGGTCGCTACGGTACTTCCATTTCTGGTTCGTCTGATCATTGGATGTATCATTTTAATAACATATTCTTTTCAGTTTTATTATAGTGCTATGATATTTTTAAAATTCTATTTGTTCGTGGCGTCGACCTATGAAGATCTTTTCCCCCTACTTGCACCATGTGTGAGGAACCTGCGTGTATTATATAAATGGCGGAAGTGTAAAGTGTTGAATGTGAAGAACGTTAAGGACGACACAAACACCCAGTCCCCAGGCCAGGAATGTTAATCATTTACAATTAAAAAGCCCTGCCCGGCCGGGAATCGAGCTCGGGGCCGTCGGGTGAGAGGCGGACACGTTGCCCCTTACACCGCGGGGCCAGACGTAGAGCTATGATACCATTTCTCCTACACGAAAACATGTTATACAATACACCATTGGTATCACGGGTCCTTCGATATTTAATTTGTATCCATTCAATTATCCTTCTTTTGCTGCCGTATATGCTAATTAGGAAAAGGGAAAGGAGGGGGAATAGCAATAGTAATAATAAGAAAATTTGAAGAGAACTGAAGTCCTGAGTCCAAGAGGATATAACTGAACTTTCAAGTTTTTTATATTACATCTCACAATCCGTAGATATTGCAGTTGCGAAACTGCATCACTGGACACATAGGACTGGTATTATCTTCTTGTAATTATAGTGGATTAGTCGTTAATAATTCAATATATTTCGATATAGACTTATTTTATTACCATGAAAATGCGATATTTGACATCAAAGAGCAAAGAAGATAGCCACACAACTGATTTAGTACAAGGAAATCACTCGTAGATGGCGGGCCATCCCATACTCCTGCTCGAGTACTGCTCGACCTAGATCGAACTGTGACGCCATTAGCTCGAGATGCTCGAGCAGCGCTCAAGCCCATCCCTACTGGGCAACAACAGTCAAGCACGAGCAAGCACTTCATGTCATGGAGATGCGCATGTTTCGCTGGTCACTTGGCCCGCCCTGGCTAGATCACGTCACCAACATAGAAATCCGGAAAATCATGGGAGTTGTCCCGGATGTAGACAAGATGCATGAGACCCGACTTCATTGTTATGGCCAAGTAATGCGTAGAGAAGGTAAATCTATTGTACAGACAGCACTTTGCATCACACCATCTGGAAATAGGCCACGTGGTCGGCCCAAGAAACGGTGGCTTGATCGCCTTCAAGAAGACCTGCGCCATGTTCATCTTGTACCAAACGATGCACTTAAATAGAACCAAGTGGGGACTGGCTAGCAAAACAGCGGACCCTGCTTTATTATGGGACAAATGCTAAGAAGATGATTAATAATAATAAATTAATAATAATATTATTTTAATAATTCCATGTGGCTATTGTATCCTGGATAGAAGCCCTTCTTTCGTAGACACTTCGTAGAGGGTGGGTGGTTTCTGCCGTGTGAGATACTACTTGTAATTGAACGTGTTATGCGTAGCTATGCGATTGTAAAGAATCATACAGACAGTGCAAATATTCAGATCCGGAGCCTTTTGAATTAATAAATCTGTGTTAAAATCTCACAGCCTGGCCAGGAATCAAACCTGGGTCCCCTTGAACTGAAGGCTAGCGTGCTACCACTAAGTGGTGGTGGTGGGAATTATCAAGTACAACTGGGCAATCATCATCACTTAACAATAATGAGAGAACCTAGAAGAGACCTATCCTTCCAAGGATGAGGGTATCGGCAAATGGCCATGAAGGGCCTGAAAATGTAATATATCCTAGGATTCGCAAACCTAATACGTTCGTGGTCACAAGAGTTGACCAAAGAAGGCCGGAAAAGAAAGATGAAAGTGAGCAACATAGTAGTGCTGCTAGACTCTACTACGGGATATGTGGTCGCCAACCCACGCTTTCAAGTTGAGAGCCCCTGGAGATCCCCCGTTTAATCACATTTTAAGAGAGGTAGAAATTAATGTGGATGTATTCTACCGCCCCCACTCATTCAGCCAAGAAGGCACAGGAATGATTATTATTATTATTATTATTATTATTATTATTATTATTATTATTATTATTATTATTATTATTATTATTATTATTATTATTAGTTTCGTTTCAACCACTTATGGGTTGCGATTACACAACTTCCATAATTTTCTCAAGTCCCTCTTTCGCTAGAACTCCTTCACCCGTTGGTTTATTCGTATTCGTTCTTCTACCGATAATACTCTGTTCTTTCTCGCTGTCTTGTCGGACAGATCCTTCACCTCTGCAACTTATCTGTTAAAGAATTTTCTGTTTCGTGTGTCTTCTGCACTGTTTCCACACTTTTCTAGATTCCGAAGGACTTCTTTCACCCATGGGATTTGCGTTTTCCTGTTCACCTGCAAAGTGAGAATCCTGTCGGTAAGCCTGTCGGTTTCATCCTTTTAATATGTCCGTAGAATTCTTCTTTTCTGTTTTTTTTCTCTTTCTCTTTTTTTTTTTTTTTTTTTTTTTTACTTGTTGCTTGACGTCGCACCGACACAGATAGGTCTTACGGCGACGATGGGTCAGGAAAGGGTTAGGAGTGGGAAGGAAACGAGCGTGGCCTTAATTAAGGTACAGCCCCAGTATTTGTCTGGTTTGAAATGGGAAACCACGGAAAACCATCTTCAGTGCTGCCGATAGTGCGGTTCGAACCCACTATCTTCCGAATACTGGATATTGGCCGCACTTAAACGACTGCAGGTGCAGAGCTCGGTGTGTCCGTAGAAAGTCAATCTCCTTTTCTTCATTGTGGTAGTGATATTTTTAAGTCTTTGGAATAATTCTTGGTTTGATTCTTCTTCTTCTTCTTCTTCTTCTTCTTCTTCTTCTTATTATTATTATTATTATTTACCACGCAAGTTATTTAAAATTCTCTTGGAATTTCGAGGATCTATTTAGGTACCTTATTTGTGTGTACGGAATTTTACTAGAGAACAAAGGCTTTAAGAGAACCTGGATAACACAGTGTTTTATAATAATAATAATAATAATAATAATAATAATAATAATAATAATAATAATAATAATAATGTTATTTGCTTTACGTCCCACTATTTTTACGGTTTTCGGAGATGTCGAGGTGCTGGAATTTTGTCCCGCAGGAGTTCTTTTACGTGCCAGTAAATCCGCCGACACGAGGCTGTCGTATTTGAGCACCTTCGAATCCCACTGGACTGAGCCAGGATCGAATCTGCCAAGTTGGGGTCAGAAGGCCAGCGCCCCAACCATCTGAGCCACTCAGCCGGGCTGTGTTTTTTTAGTTAGACGACCGGTTTCGTAGCATTCTTAGATACGTCATCCATCGTCTTCTAAGTTTTAAATTGTGTGATCGAGTTCTTGGACAGATAGTTCACAGTCGAGACATGCAGCTGACCAGCTGACCTTATCTTCTGGACCGGAAGTGAAGAAAGTGTGACGTTTGTCACTTGTATAATGTTAGAAATGACAATTAAAATCACTTCTCTCTTATTACCTCTCGTCATTGGTTTTAAATTTCGTTTCATTAAATGTTTCTCGTTTAAGTCGAAAACCAGATTAAATATACAAAATAAACGATTTAAATGGTCTGTTGCTGGCATCAGCTGATACTACTATCCAACAGTGTTTACTTTCGACAGAACGAAACTTTGAAGTTCGTGAGACGAGAATGAATGGGACAATCTGACGACACTTCTAACTTATGTTACTCGTCAAGCCAGGAAGTAATTACTTTAGAATGTAAAAAACGAAAAAAAAAAAAAAAAAGGAGAGAGGCTGTAGATGAGGACAGTGCCAAATTATTTAATTAACAATTATGTCTATTGAAGGTATAAGGTTTTGTTGGCTAGTAATGGAATATCCTTATGGAACACTCTAAGCTTGCGAGAATTGCCAGCTAAGATAATAATAATAATAATAATAATAATAATAATAATAATAATAATAATAATAATAATAATAATAATAATAATAATAATAATAATAATAATAATAATAATAAGTGGTCAGCGTTGAGGCCTTTTGTTCAGAGGGTTCCGGATTCGATTCCCGGCTGGGTTGGCGATTTTAATCGCGTCTGATCAATTCTTCTGGCTCGGGGCCTGGTGTTTGTCCCAACACGTTACTCTTCGTATTCAGGCGGCATTGCTACATTTCTACAACCACCACCACAGAAACACTCACTAGTGATTACATCCCTCCATATAGGGTTGGCGTAGGAAAGGCATCCGGCCTTAAAACAGGGCTAAATCCATATGTGCGACACAGTTCGTACCCGCGACTCCACGAGTGTGGGACAAGCAGTAGAAAAATAATTGTACAGTACCGGGAGGTACACCTCAATGCCACGCATTCAAAATTACCGTCTAAATGAACCCCTCTATCGAACTAAAGTAGAAACTAATACAACTGGAACTTAGAACTTTAATCAGAAGATGTCACCACCGAAATATTATGTCATTTTGTTATTGTGCAGTTTCCTAAACTGAGTGAATTTCTCCTTGTTTTGTTTGCCATTAGTCAAGAAGTTTGGACATTCTTCCATAGATGACACTACCGAAAAACTATGATCATGCACCCTGGTGCGAGGTGTAAGAACTTATAATTTAAAGAAGTTTTGTATTTCTAGGTTTTTGTAACTGATTAATGTTCATTTATTTTTGGGTTGGCAATATTTCCTTTTTCTTTCCGCCAGTTTTGAATCTAGCCAATCACTAATTTCTGTAATTAATTTTCAACCTATCACAGGCTTCTTGTTCGATTCTGAGTGTTACTTTTGAACTCAACCAATAAAATTGAGAGAGTGAATGATCTCGAACCTCCCCTGAGGGTTTATAAACTGCGGCTTTTCACGTTTCTTGGCCAATTGATCGACATCTTTCTGAGTGTGTGTATTGATCAGGAGGCGGGCGGCCTCTTTCGTCGGTAGCTATAACATCTACAAGGTAATGGCCACATAACTTAATCCTTTCTTGCTATATCCGCAGTTTAATCCGAGGGAAAGGTCCGAATCTTGAACTCTGTAACCTACTTTTCTAAAATGTAAATCATCTTTCGGCTAATGTAAAAACTTCGTAAACCCTTTAATTGTAAATTGGGGATAGAGAGTGAACTGCCCTCTCGAGCCCCCCTTCATCTTGGTTTGACTTGACTACGTTTTATAACTGTTTTTCATTCTCTAATGTAGTAAAGTAAGTTCTATACAAGTCACTTCAGTAGTTTGGGAATAGCCCCTGTTTCATCGGCCTAGAGCCCTTTAGGTTTTTAAGTGTTCATTATCTTGGAGCGCTGTGTGCCTTCATTCACCTTAGGTTTGGGCCAGTTATCTAACCTGTTCTTTTCCATGAAAGCCCAGTAGGTTAGGTATTAAATACCCCTGTAAAAATAAGTTCCATTTGTAAATGGTGGTTCGAGAGATCAGAGATTGATGTAATGTTGCCTTGCGTAGGCAGTGAGGAACCGAGAGCCTGTTAGCTCTTTTTCAAGTTTTGTAATTGTAAAGAGTGCCTCTGGAAGGCTAGATAGTGTAATTTTAGGACCAAGTGCTCTTTGAATTAGGGGATTTCTGCCCTTGACTAAATTTGTTCTCATTTTTGAATTGTAAATTTGAGCTGGTAGCTCAGAAGTTGTAAAGCGAGGGGCTTGAAGCCCAGGATCTGTAAAGGTCACTAGTCTTTATTTTCCTTGACTTGTTTTAAGATTGCTTTGTACCTGATATGTTTTTTATGTTTACCAATTGAAAATTGTTAAGTTGTTGCTTTTTTGGAAAGATATAACCTTCAGTTCAAGTTTTAAATTAATTTTGATATTGTAGATAGACCCATTCACCCCAGCACCTTCTTTGACCTCTTTCTACTCCACGGGTAACCCCGTAACAAGTGGTAGCAGAGCGTGGTTGAATGGGTCTCAATTAAGCCCTTTTTGACGGCTAAACATAGGATTCAGTTCGAATTCTAAGAATTTTCTCAGTCGCTTAATTTTTTTCCTCTTCTAAATTTGTAAATTTTCTTTCATCATGTCTGGCCCTCGTGAAGTCCTCCATCCCGGGTACTTGCGCAAGGAGGAATTAATTTATGAATTACTTATTAGAAATATTCAATCTCAAGACTCCAAAGACCACCAAACTGAAGGAGTCTTTAGAATTACCAATTTGTATCCCAACTTTGGGGGAGAAGGAAATTGATGCGGCTCTCTCCACTATCACGGACAACACCACCTAGCTAGCATCCGTAGTACGTTTTTTGAAGTGAGTGATCCATCTCCCAATCAGCTTAAGAGAGTACAGGCTAGACTGTTCCATTTTTATAAAAGGGTTAGCGATCTATTGTCTCTAAAGTTAAAGCAAGGTGTTGCTAAGGAGACTAGTAATCTTGTTGAACACCTTTCAAAAATGTCTAATAGAGTTAATCAATTGTTGACCTGAGCAACTGCCCCCAAAACCGAGTAAGTCCCTGTGATAAACAATGTAAGTGGGGACGATTCTTCCAAGGGTGTAGAAAGTAGGAAATCTGTGGCAACTCAACAAACGTCTGCCCCATTAGAAAACGAGTCTGATCGTCGTACACCAATTCCACCGTCCTTTTTGAACAATGCTGTGTCTGAAGCCTCTCAACCATCTAGGCCGTCACAAATTACGTCACCCTGTTTTAGTAGTCTGCCTCATCCTCTTGCTATGTTACTGAGAGGAATTTCAAAATTTTGAGTAAAGTCCACTAATGATGTCATTTCAGTTCTGAGGTTTTTAGTTGAATTTCAGGAATTTCCCTTTCTCACTCTCAAATTCTCCAAATTATGTACCCATATTCCATAGGCGTCCTATCGGACAAGATAGTTAAGGCATTAGCTGATAAATCATACATAGAAGACTACCATGCTCACTCCTTCTGGCAAATTTCATTCCGGCTGGGGCAATGTCCTCTCTAATACAGAAGTATTATTTCAGAGTGCAGTGACTGGACGAAAATCTTGCGGATTACATCCAAGATATCAAGTTTTATACCCGAGTGATCGCCCTGCATTTTTCCGAAGACCAGATTGTGCAAACTATTGTTGAAGTTATCTCTCCACCTTACAGATCCTATTTATGTTTTGAGTCTCATCCCCAAACCTTGGCAGAATTAGAGGCTATGGCTGTATCAGCCGAAGGAGTGCGGTATGCCGACACCTTAAGAGTCACTAAAGAGCCCCCTCCATCTTCTAGTAATTTTCGGCCTCAACCTCGCCGAACCTTCACCACCCGCAAATGCTATGCTTGTGGGTCTACGGATCATCTGCGTAATAAGTGCCCAGTGATAAAGTCGACTAGGACGAAGAATGGAGCAGGGTCAATACAAGGATGTTTCAAATGCGGCTCTTTTACTCATCTAGCCAAGCATTGCCCTAATGCCAATAGCACCCCTCCTGCTCAACTTCTGGTGCAACCTCCATGAACTTAAATAATATAAAGTGATTAGTATCATCGGATGAGTCGGCAGGTCCATCTTCCCGAGGCTCAGCCCCTGTCAAACCCACCGAAAGCTCCGGTAAGGGTAAAAGTCCTTCTAACCTATCATTTGAAGGTCCTAAAGAATGCCTTAGGATTGCGGCGGAGACCCCCGCAATGGTACTTTTCTTAAAATTGAATTGAATAGTGAACCCGTTACCGCTCTATTAGACTCTGGGAGTGTTTGTTCTATTATTTCTGCCGAATGGTATACCAAATTAAAGTCTGTCTGTAAGTTTCCTGAATATTGTTCATCTTCAGTCCAATGAGTTTCGGCTAATTCCTCTCCTCTAGAAATTGTAGGGTTCATCCTTGCCAAAATTCGTATTTCTAAATTCACCTGGAAAGTAAAACTGTTTGTGGCCAAAAACTTGTCTTGCCCCATAATATTAGGAGCGGATTTCATGTCTTCCACTGGTCTGGTGCTCGACATTCAGAACAAGTCGTGCACCTTCAAATTTGCTACTAATTGTAAAATTCCTTTGCTAAAATGTAATTCTGTGTCATCTGTTTCGCCTACCCAGGATGAGATGTTGTTAGACCTTAGACATCTACCTGAGGAGCAGGCTGAAAGTATTCGTAAGTTGTCTCAGTCGTTTCCGGACGTATTTTCCGATACTCTTGGTGTTACTGACCTTATTGAATACAAGATTGAGGTTACGGACTCGATCCCAGTTAGATTTCCGCCTTATAGGCTGTCTCCACCTAAAATGAAGGATCTTAAAGAAATCATTGAGCAGATGTTAAAAGATGGTATTATTCGACCCTCTAAGTCGGCGTATTCATCGCCTATTTTTATGGTGCTAAAAACCCCAAGGTGGCTTCAGGCCTGTCACTGACTATAGGGCTTTAAATCGGAAGGTGGTGTTACAATCTGTGCCTCTTCCGACCTTCACTCTTGTTTTTCATGGTTTCGGAAAGGTAAGTTCTTTACCACCCTTGATCTCAATCGGGCGTACAACCAGATCCCCCTAGCTGAAGAATCGAAACATCTAACAGCTTTTGCCACGGATTAGAACTTGTATGAGTACAACCGCGTGCCTTTCGTGCTCCCCACAGGGGCAGTTGTTCTCACTAGAATGCTAGATAGGGTCTTCTCCGACATCAAGTTTGAATACTTGTATCATTATCTTGATGATGTCGTCGTATTTTCTGAGACCTTTGAAGAACATCTAGATCATCTAAAAGAAGTACTCAATCGCCTTCGTAAGGTCGGGTTGACTGTGAAGTTATCCAAGGTAGCCTTTGCTAAGCCTTCTATGTCATTCCTAGGGCATATCGTGTCGCCCGATGGTGTTTCTATCGATCATTCAAGAACAAAGGCCATCCGTGATTTCAAACCTCCTAAGGACATCAAAGATATTGCCAGGTTCATCGGAATGGTGAATTTCTTCAGAAAATTTATTCCCAACTTCGCTAACAGAGCGGTGCCCTTGAACTTACTTCGTAGGAAAGGCGTCACATTTGAGTGGTAACCGTCCCAACAAGCCGCTTTCGAAGACCTGAAATTAGCTCTTTGCAACGCACCTGTCCTTGCTATGCCTGATTTTTCGAAGAAATTCATTGTTCAAACCGACACCTCATCATCGGCGGTGGCTGTTCTGCTTCTTCAGGAGAGTGAACTCTAGGACGGTTTCGGCTCAAGAGGCCAAATCTTCCAGCTATGAACTTGAGGGTTTGGCAGTCTTATTTGCACTAGAGAAGTTCCGACTCTATCTGGAACATGTCAAGTTCGACCTGGAAACAGATAATCAAGCCTTAAGTTGGGTCTTAGCTAGGCCGCGTCGTACTGGTCGTATAGCCCGTTGGACCAGCAGGATTTCTGCCTTCCGGTTTGATGTTAGGCATATCAGAGGATTTGAAAATGTCGTGGCGGATGGACTAAGCCGCATGTTCTCTCAGGAGGTGGAGACCACTGAACAGTAAGATAGTTCTTCTCGTCTAACGCCCATACCTTCGGGTATTAATGTCATTCTATCTGAGGCCCCCATGTTATTTAGGGACATTGAAAAATATCAACGTGAAGATCCTGTGCTGGCCCCTATTATTGAAACCCTTTCTTCTGGGGAACATAACGTCCCTTATGTATTGAGGAATGGGGTTTTGTGTTACCCGTCGAGGCATGATCAAAAGATGAAAGTAGTGGTTCCAGCTGTTCTTGTACCTATGATCCTCGAGTACTATCATGAGACCCCATTAGGGTAGCATTTAGGCATCTTCAAAACTCGGGAAAACATCCGCGAGATGTTCATTTAGAAAGGTATGGACGGTGAAATTCGAGAATTTATAAAAGCTTGTAAATCTCCTTTGCTTAGTAAATCCACCTTGTCCACTAAGCTTGGTCTATTATCATCTCATCAAGCGTCGCGCCTCATGGAACGTCTCTATATAGACTACGTCGGACCTTTCCTCCAATGAAAGGGGAACGCCAATAAATTCATTCTGGTATGTGTAGATGGTGTCAGTAGATTTTCCTGGTTATTTCCGACTAAGCTGGCAACCATTTCTTGTTTAAATACCATATTTGCTTCTTTTGGTCCCTGTCAATATATTGTTTCTGATAATACTAAAGCCTTTACATCCAACCTCTTCTGTAAATTTTGTTTTGATCTGTCCATATCACATTTAACTACTTCGGCGTATTATCCTCAACTATCTCTGGCTGAGCGGGGCAATCGTAATCTCCGATCAGCTCTCGTCGCATTTCACCATAAAGACCATTCCAGGTGGGATACGTCCGTGAATTGGTTGGCCTTTGCTTTAAATTCGGCGGTTCATGAGTCCCATATTTTTTCTCCAGCTTCTCTTATGTTTAAATTTGTTCCTAACACGCCGCTCCCTAAACTTTGGTCACTTAATGATATCTTACCAGAGACAATAGATCCCGATAATATTAGGGATTTATGGAAGAAGGCTAAGCACAACCTGAAGGTTTCTCATGAAAAGGTTAGGGAAAGATATGATCGTGGACGGAGGCCCACCAATTTAAAAGTCGGAGACCAAGTCATGGTTAGGAATTTTGTTCCCGCGGGCAAGCTTGCCCCCAGATTTCATGGGCCGTGCGTCACTTCGCTCACTTCGCTCACTTCGCTCCAGTGAAGACTTCTTGTGAACGGCGCGCCGGAATCCATCTCCCGGCAAAGGCTGAAGTGCGGTGACCCTATCGTTAACTCATCTGGGGACTGTACATATATATCTCATCTGCGGCGACCGTCACCACGCCTACTCCTCTCATAATAGCGAAAGAGGTGTATCTAAGGGTACTTGACGGGTCCGGGCGACCTCAACTGGGTATCGGCAAGCGGCGGCAGGCCTGGCCGTCAAACCTATCAACATGTACTTAACATTCTACAACAACAAGGACACTCTAAAGCTGGACCTAAACAAGTTTCCAACTATCAACTAAAAAAAAAATAGATTTTTTTTCTCTTCAACTGAAAATGTTTTGTCAAAATTCTTCTGTGTCACCCCAAGGAAGGACATTTGGGGGGGGGGGGGAAAGGTCTGTACCGGGGGGTACACCTCAACGCCGCGCATTCAAAATTACCGTCTAAATGAACCCCTCTATCGAACTAAAGTAGAAACTAATACAACTGGAACTTAGAACTTTAATCAGAAGATGTCACCACCGAAATATTATGTCATTTTGTTATTGTGCAGTTTTCTAAACTGAGTGAATTTCTCCTTGTTTTGTTCGCCATTCGTCAAGAAGTTTGCACACTCTTCCATAGATGACACTACCGAAAAACTATGATCATGCACCCTGGTGCGAGGTGTAAGAACTTATAATTTAAAGAAGTTTTGTATTTCTAGGTTTTTGTAACTGATTAATGTTCATTTATTTTTGGGTTGGCAATATTTCCTTTTTCTTTCCGCCAGTTTTGAATCTAGCCAATCACTAATTTCTGTAATTAATTTTCAACCTATCACAGGCTTCTTGTTCGATTCTGAGTGTTACTTTTGAACTCAACCAATAAAATTGAGAGAGTGAATGATCTCGAACCTCCCCTGAGGGTTTATAAACTGCGGCTTTTCACGTTTCTTGGCCAATTGATCGACATCTTTCTGAGTGTGTGTATTGATCAGGAAGCGGGCGGCCTCTTTCGTCGGCAGCTATAACATCTACAAGGTAATGGCCACATAACTTAATCCTTTCTTGCTATATCCGCAGTTTAATCCGAGGGAAAGGTCCGAATCTTGAACTCTGTAACCTACTTTTCTAAAATGTAAATCATCTTTCGGCTAATGTAAAAACTTCGTAAACCCTTTAATTGTAAACTGGGGATAGAGAGTGAACTGCCCTCTCGAGCCCCCCTTCATCTGGGTTTGAGGTGACTACGTTTTATAACTGTTTTTCATTCTCTAATGTAGTAAAGTAAGTTCTATACAAGTCACTTCAGTAGTTTGGGAATAGCCCCTGTTTCATCGGCCTAGAGCCCTTTAGGTTTTTAAGTGTTCATTATCTTGGAGCGCTGTGTGCCTTCATTCACCTTAGGTTTGGGCCAGTTATCTAACCTGTTCTTTTCCATGAAGGCCCAGTAGGTTGGGTATTAAATGCCCCTGTAAAAATAAATTCCATTTGTAAATGGTGGTTCGAGAGATCAGAGATTGATGTAATGTTGCCTTGCGTAGGCAGTGAGGAACCGAGAGCCTGTTAGCTCTTTTTCAAGTTTTGTAATTGTAAAGAGTGCCTCTGGAAGGCTAGATAGTGTAATTTTAGGACCAAGTGCTCTTTGAATTAGGGGATTTCTGCCCTTGACTAAATTTGTTCTCATTTTTGAATTGTAAATTTGAGCTGGTAGCTCAGAAGTTGTAAAGCGAGGGGCTTGAAGCCCAGGATCTGTAAAGTTCACTAGTCTTTATTTTCCTTGACTTGTTTCAAGATTGCTTTGTACCTGATATGTTTTTTATGTTCACCAATTGAAAATTGTTAAGTTGTTGCTTTTTTGGAAAGATATAACCTTCAGTTCAAGTTTTAAATTAATTTTGATATTGTAGATAGACCCATTCACCCCAGCACCTTCTTTAACCTCTTTCTGCTCCACGGGTAACCCCGTAATAATAATAATAATAATAATAATAATAATAATAATAATAATAATAATAATAATAATAATAGTAATAATTTATTTTATGTCCCACAAGAGCTCTTTTACGTGACTGACGTCTTTGAGCACCTTCAAATACTATCAGATTTAGCCTGGGTCGAACTCGCCAACTGGGCTCAGAAGGCCAGCAATACCATCTGAGCAAGACCACCGATAGATCGATGGTCACGGTCTGAGCCACTCGCCAAGCGTTGGGTAATTTCAAGAAGAGTGATGCAAGAATTGGAAATACAACCAAAGTATCAAAAGTACTGGCTAAATACGAGTAAGATCTGAAATAGTGAATGTGTCACGAATTACTATTGTGCGAAAATGTGGTTAGCCGCCTCATTCATTTTCGTTTTTATAGACCTATAATATTATTTTAGGGACTGCCTGAACGAGGCGATAAAGGCGTGCTCGGTTCACCCGGAAGGACGTGGGTTCGAATCTCGTTCAGGAAGTCGTAAGAATTTAAGAAATGAGATTTCACCTCCGGAGGTGCATATGGCCCTGAGGTTCACTCAGCCTACATAAAAAATTAGTATTAGATTAATTCCTGGGGGCAAAGGCGGCCGGGCGTAGAGCTAACCACTCTAGCCCATCAAGTGCCGAGGTTACGAATAGTGGAAGCCTTTACCTTCCACTACTCCTAGGGCCTTCGTGGCCTGTACGGAGATGACTTTGCTTTGCTTTAGAATTTAAATTGTCGGTAGGGAATGTGATTGTTAATTATTGTACATACATATTTTATATAGCCTTTCAGCGTTCAGTCTGAAAACTCTCCACAATCCTCTATTTGTACATAACTAGCTCTGTGGCTCGCATATTTCCACGTCTCTTATCGTTGTGTGTGCCCAACCCTCGTCTCGTTTCTCTATGGGGTTGCGTATGAAGTGAAATGAATATTCTAGCGAGTTTTTCCGACTGGATACCCTACCTGACGTCAACTTCATCAGGGAAGTTAATGAGATGCATGACGTGATATATGATAGTCGAAAGGGAGAGGGTGAAATTCGGTGACGACACATAGCATACTCCTATCGAACAGCACCAAGGGGTCTGCTCAAGGCTTAACGTCCCCATCCGAAGGACGAGTCACGGTCAACAGCGTCATATGCCCTCCCTCCATAAGAACACAGCGGAGAGGTTTGAACTCAGGCTTTTGGTATGCAATCTAGTGATTAGAAATTGTTTACCACCACCTCTTCCACCCCACCGGCCATCATTCTGATGCTTACATTTTTTCGAGCAACGGGACTCGAACCAGCTAACGACGGGTCAGACCATACAGACTTGATACCTTAACGGTCATGGCTACCAGTCCACGCCTCTTATTATTAAAATTGAAATCTCTGTTTAACCACCGTTGCTTGGTCTCACTGTATTTCTCTCTTATCCTCCATGACCAAGTCCATTATTCTCTTCGACAACCTATCTTCCTTCATTCGCCTCACATGACCCCACCACTGAAGTCGGATTCTGCATACAGTTTCACCCACACAATTTTTTCCTAACTTAACCTTAGCCTCTAAAACCGAAATACTAATTATTCTAGATTGTATCCATCGCCCCCTGTGTTCAAGATTGCGAAATGGAATCTCGGCATAGTCGTTTGGTATTCGTGTTTAAGAATGCTGAACTACAACGTCTGTTATGGGCTACAACAACTTCGGTATTATCATCGACCTGTCTCAGGGTGATCTTTGACAACACGTGCATGACTGAGGAATGAGTACAGCCAGTAACACCTTACCTTGTGATGAACGGTATGAAACCGAGCTCGATAGCTGCAATCGTTTAAGTGCGGCCAGTATCCAGTATTCGGGAGATAGTGGGTTCGAACGCCACTGTCGGCAGGCCTGAAGATGTTTTTCCGTGGTTTCCCATTTTCACACCAGGCAAACGCTGGGACTGTACCTTAATTCAGGGCACGGCCGCTTCCTTCCCACTCCTAGCCTCTTCCTGTCCCATCGTCGCCATAAGACCTATCTGTGTTGGGGTGACATAAAGCAAGTTAAACAAAGAACGGTATGAAAGTACAGTATGAATTGTATGGTCGATTGGTATACAGTATAGCCTACATACCGATGTGTTTTACATAATGATAGGTAACAGTACCTTCTGAATCAACAGAAAACTATCTCATTCCTAATTAGCCCTTTTTTTTGTGTGTTTGTCTTACGTCGCACCGACGCAGATAGGTCTTATGGCGACGATGGGATAGGAAAGGCCTAGGAATGGGAAGGAAGCGGCCGTGGCCTTAATTAAGGTACAGCCGAAGCATTTGCCTGGTGTGAAAATGGGAAACCACGGAAAACCATCTTCAGGGCCACCGACAGTGGGGTTCGAACCCACTATCTCCCGATTACTGTATACTGGCTGCACTTAAGCGATTGCAGCTATCGAGCTCGGTCCTAATTAGGCTAGTTCGCCCCTTCTGTGATACTTGACGGTGAAATGATTGTAACGTCGCCGTAAGACCTATCTGTGTCGGCGCGACGTAAAAAAATGTGGAAGAAAGATTGTGCTGAGGAAGTTTTATACAGTATATATGGGCCAGCTCTGTGGCTAACTAGTTTGCAAATTGGCCTTTGAGTCAAAGGGTCCCGGGTTCGATTCCCGGCCGGGTCAGGGATTTTAACCTTCATTGGTCAATTACTCTGGCGTGTTTGGCGTTTGTGCCGTCTTCAGCATTAGATTTCGTCCTAGGTAGGGCCCCTCCTCACAGCCGCGGGGGTCGCCCACGGATGTCAACTTTAAAGACCAGCAGCTGGCGCAGGCCTCTCCACAAACCACACATCATTACACACACACACACACACACACACACACACACACACACACACACACACACACACACACACACACACACACACACACACACACACACACACACACACACACACACACACACACACACACACACACACACACACAATGAGAGAGAGAGAGAGAGAGACACCTTTCTTTAGAATTATTAGCACATAAGAGTCTCTTTCTCAGAGCAAATTTATATGACACTTATACTACCGTCTGGAGTTAATTGCAGTAAATAGGGTGAATTGGTGCATGCGGTTCTTTCGTTGAATGGTCAGTGTAGTGGCCCTCGGGTTCGATTCTGGGCCGGGAATTTTAACCGCGTCTGTTTATTCTTCTAGCTCGGGAGCTGCGTGTTTGCGTTCGTCTTAATACACATCTTCATTCACACACAACACACCACACTACCAACCATCACAGAGCAGGTGTCAGGAAAGGCATCTCCGTAAAACTACCTTAATCCACACATATTGCTGATGCCAAGTATTTGGGAAAAAAGGCCAAGGAGAATAAAAAAAGAAGAATCATGTAGCTACTACAATCTAGGCAGACCCTCCGACGAGGGGGGACGGCATCAGCCACTGTACCTGACATCGATTAAATTGAAGGGACGTTAGTCACCTAGTACCAGCATTATTAACTAGCAGTTACCCCACGGCTTAGCTCGCGTGGATTTCGTAATTTGATTTTAAAAAATAGTTCCTCGGTACTGTACTAAGACATTATCTGAAAATCCCTAACGTACAAAAACTGACCGAAAAATTGAGTTTCATTTACCCCAGAAACTCTTTGTAAACCACGTCCCAAGTTCATTTTTCCCCAAAAATGCGCGTTTCTTTATTTTTAAAGGAGATTCCAAATACCAATTTTCACGTCTGCAACATCTTTAGTTTTTGATATATAAGTATCACCATACAAGGAATTCAACTCATTTTTCAATTCTTTCGCACCCTTAAGTGGATTTTCCGAAAACAAAAAAGGAGTTTTTTAAAGGAGATTCCAAATACCAAGTTTCACGTCTGTAACGTTCAGTTTTTGAGATATCAGTATCCTAATAAAAATAATTCAATCACCTTTTCAGTCCTTTTACTCCCCTTAAATGTCCGACTCGTTGGCTGAACGGTCAGCGTACTGGCCTTCGGTTCAGAGGGTCCCGGGTTCGATTCCCGGCCGGGTCGGGGATTTTAACCTTAATTGGTTAATTCCAGTGGCGCGGGGGCTGGGTGTATGTGTTGTCTTCATCATCATTTCATCCTCATCACGACGCGTAGGTCGCCTATAGGCGTTAAATAGAAAGACCTGCACCTGGCGAGCCGAACCCGTCCTAGGATATCCCGGCACTAAAAGCCATACGACATTTCATTTCACTCCCCTTAAATGTTTTATTCAGAAATAAAAAAGTACATGTTCCTTTATTTTTGAAAGAGATTAGAAACACCAATTTTTACGTCTGTAAAATGTTTTGATTTTTTGAGATACAATGTAGATACGCTCATTTTAAAAATTCACCTCCTTTTTCAGTTCCCCTTAAGTGGATTTTGCGAAAACAAATTATCTGTGTTTCTTTACTTTTACAGGAAATTCCAAATATCAATTTTCATGTCTGTAACATATTACGTTTCTGAGATATACTGTAGATATAGTTTTTTTTTTAATTCACCCCCTTTGTCACACTCATGATCACTTCCATTAATATTGGATTTTCCAAAAACAAAAAACACATGTTTCTTTATTTTAGAGAAGAGTCCAAATGCCAATTTTCATGTCTGTAATATCTTAAGTTTTTGAGATATAAGTATCCTCATTAAAGGTATTCAACCCGTTTTCTATTTTTTTCATCCCTCTTAATGGAATTTTCCGAAAACAAAAATTACGCATTTATTTATTTTTAAAGGAGATTCCAAATACCAATTTTTATATCTGTACACTTTTAGGCTAAGTTTTTGAGGTATGGATATACTCATTTAAACAATTCACCCCACTTTTCACCCCTTTAACGAATAGAATAGAGGGCAGCCATGAGACGATCCGTTGCGTACCATGGCTGGCTTTATTACCTTGTTTATGGAGAATATCAAACATGTTTTGGTCATATAATCAAACTACTTGCTACAGGTGGTAGGCCTCATTAATATAAATATATGTATATAGTTATGCTGTAGAATGGAAGCTGCACCCACCGGTAATACTACAGGCCAAATGCAATTCCTCATTTTAATTTCCTCGTTTCGAGGTGAGAGATAAGTGGCATTATTGACAAAGTAAAGAAATGTACCGAGTTCTACTACCTGAAGTTTAATCAGCCATTATTATTTATCTTGTGTGACAGTTTCCTAGTGTACGATGGTCGGCATTATGCACATGCGGCTTTCATCTTTTGCGCAATTTCTTCCCTTTGTGTGATTGGCCAGAAAAGTTCCTTCAACCAATCAGCAAGTTCTCCTTCCCACTACTTCTTATATTCCAAGATGGCCACCTGTTGCTTGCTTAGTAGCCAGCAGTAGTCCGCCGTGGTGATGATGTTCGTGCTGCATGCTCTGTGATGTTTGCAATGTGTATGTGTATTTGTCTCGTTATCTAGGTATCAAGGTTTTCATGCTGCGTGTGTCCATTTGTGACTGTGTAGACAGCAAATCGTGTCTGGCGGGAAAGTTAAGTGTTTGTGACTCTGTTCTTGTAGAATCCGCGTGCTGTATGTACTGTAGTGTTCATATACAAACAATAGGAGCTATGGGAGGTGACATTTAAAGGCTTGTGCACGAAATAGTCAACAGACGGTCTGTAGGCAGTGGAGTATCTGTTAAGAAAGGTACGTAATTTTATCAAATAGGAAATAGGTTAAGTATGCGCTATTTACTTTTGAAATATCTTCAACTTTCTGAAGTAAGGTTAGAATTTGTCGCTAGGTATCTATCCTTACTGAGCATCCTGACATGTTATAAGGAAAATTACTAAGTTATTTTAATTTATTACAGCGAATTAGAAAACATTCGTATGCCAGTTAAACATGATTCGAATCCTACTTAAGTGTTTTTGTTTATGGAATTGTTCTGGTTCTGTTTGTTATCATTTAGTGTTATGGGCTACTGATTCATTAAGGCATGGCTTGGATGTTTTCAAAAGTTCTATCCGATAGTTTAGCTTGTGCCGTTCCATTCAGTGCATACTTTGTCACTTTGTATAGATTCTAGATTATTTATAATAGGTATTTCTAACCGCCTCAACCATTAGGTTATCTGAAAAAAATCCAATGTTATTTTTAAGAGCTTTAAAATCTTTGACGGAAAATATTTGTAGGCCTATCTTGCTGCTAGCCGGTAGAACATAATAGTGAAGGGTTAGGCTTTCGAGTTAAACCATAACACAGCATTATTTAAAGACAATTTTATTCTATCAAAATATTCGACAAATTTATCTCGCGGAGGAGTCGGAGATTCAAATTTGAAATTAGTTTTAACTTTGATTTTGTGTGTTGTATTCTTGTTCAGAGATGGGATGTACCCATAATAATAATAATAATAATAATAATAATAATAATAATAATTAGGAATTGGATCTTGCTGTCGATCATGCATCAAATATATCACTGACGTTTGTTGAATCGGTGTTCTACGTTCTTAGGGAACATGTGTGAAGGGACCAGGCGGAGTTGGTGGTACATACAGTACTGTATGGGATCATACTAATTGTTGCTCTGATTTTACGTGTAATTAATTGATTTTTCATGAAGGTCCAAGTTCTGATAAATCATACATTGGCCTAATCGTTTATTATTGGAAGTAAATCACCAGAAATAGCTCTCGGAATTACTTATGTTCACGCGCCTTTGTTTACGTTTGGAACTGGTTTTGGTGTGTTGACATTGTGGTTGTGTCGTTAGTCTGTATTATGTATGTTTCACGAAAGAAGTTACGGCCATATGATCTGTAAGAACTTCGCACAGCTGTATAGATGGCAAAAAATGGCGGCATTCCTTTTACAAACTAGCATGCATTATCATTCAGTCACCACTGATCTGCATTTAAGGCCGTCGCCCGGGTGGAAGTTCCCTATCAGTGTTTTACCTGGCCTTTTCTTAAGTGATGAACTTGGATATTTACCGGACGTCTGCCTTGATAAATTACTCTAATCCCTAAATCCTCTTCCTTTATGTTGTGTGCGAAGCCAGTTTTTGTACGCATGAGTTTTAAGTTGTTTAAAACTACACGCCCAGTATTCTATCTAAAGAGAAATATCGTTATTATCTGCGTCGTCCATGTGAAAGAGCATTTTTGTAAGATGGAATTTGTGTGTTTTATCTTCTCATCTTCGGAAGTAACGGTTTCTCAACTGTCATTTAGGTATGACCCTAGATTTCGTGTAAGTTTGTTTCGAGTAGCTAGGCGAAATGGATAACTCACGCTTTCGTTTTTATTGTCATTGCAATTATTATTATTATTATTATTATTATTATTATTATTATTATTATTATTATTATTATTATTATTATTTCAGGTGTTTATAAAGTTTGGGTAGAACATTTCCGTGGCTCAGGCGGCAGTGCGCCGGCCTGTCACTGCTGAGTTCCGTGGTCACTCCATGTGAGATTTGTGCTGGACAAAGCGGAGGCGAGACCGATTTTCCCTGTCGTCTTTCATTCCAGCAACACTCTCCAATATCATTTCATTAATCATTGCCCCAGAGGAGTGCGATAGGCTTCGGCAGCCGGCATAGTTCCTATCCTCGCCGCTAGATGGGGCTTCATTTATTTCATTCCTACCCTGGTCGAGTGCCTGGAAACAGGCTCTTGATATAATTTCATTAAAAGAAAGGAAACACATTTTTTTTAACAAACCTGAACGTTATAGCCTACACTTCATCGCCTAAAACTCCAATCATTACTATGATATTAAAAAACGCAGTTCGATCTAAAATCACTTGTCTGTATGATTGCCTAAAAACTGCCGGGTTTTGCACGAACTCGATGCTATTAGAAGCGGAAATACAGAGTTTGATAAAATATGCATGACGTCACTTCTCTCACTGTCAGCCGTGTATGCAGCAGAAGCATTTAATTGTACATTTAAGTGTTAAAATCAAACCATTAAAACATAGTTGGCGTATGAATTCTATTAATATAACTATCATAATGTTGTTACCGTACATACTCATCTCTGTAAATAAACACCAACTTCGGCCGTTAGAACATCCTCAACAGCTCTTAATCTTTGTGACAAATTCCATCAGGTTCAGGGAACTTGTTTTTTTTTATCCAATTCACAGCACATGATGTTATAACAACACGATTTTTACGATTATTTTATTAATTAATCTGTTTACCCTCCAGGGTTGGTTTTTCAATCAATCAATACTGATCTGCATTTAGGGCAGTCGCCCAGGTGGCAGATTCCCTATCTGTTGCTTTCCTAGCCTTTTCCTAAATGATTTCAAAGAAATTGGAAATTTATTGAACATCTCCCTTGGTAAGTTATTCCAATCCCTAACTCCCCTTCCTATAAATGAATATTTGCCCCAGTTTGTCCTCTTGAATTCCAACTTTATCTTCATATCGTGATCTTTCCTACTTTTATAAACGCCATTCAAACCTATTCGTCTACTAATGTCATTCCACGCCATCCCTCCGCTGACAGCTCGGAACATACCACTTAGTCGAGCAGCTCCTCTTCTTTCTCTCAATTCTTCCCAACCCAAACATTGCAACATTTTTGTAACGCTACTCTATTGTCGGAAATCACCCAGAACAAATCGAGCTGCTTTTCTTTGGATTTTTTCCAGTTCTTGAATCAGGTAATCCTGGTGAGGGTCCCATACACTGGAACCATACTCTAGTTGGGGTCTTACCAGAGACTTATATGCACTCTCCTTTACATCCTTACTACAACCCCTAAACACCCTCATAACCATGTGTAGAGATCGGTACCCTTTCGGACTCAGCAAGGGATTCCACCTCTACCGCCTCCGTGTCCTGGAGCGTGAGAGTTTGGGTTGTGGGGTGATTGGAGGAGAAGGAAGCGGCCGTGGCCTTAAGTTAGTACCATCCCGGCATTTGCCTGGAGGAGAAGTGGGAAACAACTTCGAGGATGGCTGAGGTGGGAAGCAAACCCCCCTCTACTCAGTTGTCCTCCTGAGGAGGAGTGGATCCCGTTCCAGCCCTAGTACCACTTTTCAAATTTCGTGGCGGAGCCGGGAATCGAACCCGGGCCTCCGGGGGATGGCAGTTAATCACGCCAACCACTACACCACAGAGGCGGACTAAGACTGTTTATGATAGGAATCCCTACATCTTCCCGGGTTGCCAACCGTGGGTCTGTATTGCCTATGATTAGTACCAGTATGTGAGCGATATCATGAGTGTACGTGGCCTGTGATTAGTTCCAACAAGCAAGGAACACCACTGGAATACCGACATCCGTGATTATTACACCTAGGTGAGGAGCACCATGGGTCTTTGTTGCTTGTGGGTGGTGCACTTATGTGCGAAACGCCATGGGTTTGTGCTACCTGCGAGTGGTGCCTTTATGTGTGATATACCATAGGTTTACAATACCTGTGATTACAGTAGTACCACCATGCGAGAAACACTATGAGTCTACGTTACCTGTGATTAGTACCGGTACCACTGTGAGGGGCAGGTGATCTGGATTTTGGACCCTTTTAGATAATAAGCATCATCCCAGTAATTAAGACATTGTGAATTGGATCCACCGAGCTCGATAGCTGCAGTCGCTTAAGTGCGGCTAGTATCCAGTATTCGGGAGATAGTAGGTTCGAACCCCACTGTCGGCAGCCCTGAAGATGGTTTTCCGTGGTTTCCCATTTTCACACCAGGCAAATGCTGGGGCTGTACCTTAATTAAGGCCGCGGCCACTTCCTTCCCACTCCTAGCCCTTCCCTGTCCCATCGTCGCCATAAGACCTATCTGTGTCGGTGCGAAAAGCAAGTAGCAAAAAAAGAATTGGATCCACTGACTGTTTTTGTCTCGCGTTCATTTTCTCATCACCATTCGTTTTAAATTATAGTCAGTGGATACATTTCGAAGTTTTAGTTTTCATTTCGTTACATCTCGTACCATAGAGGCCGATGACCTAGCTGTTAGGCTCCTTTAAACAACATCATCACCGGGTTGCCACCGAGACTTTTTTTTAACAATTGTTCGTTGATTCCTTGTTAAGCACCTACCGTATGTGTCAAGAATAAGGTTATCGAATGAACGAACGACATTTAACACCCCTTTACTTTGTCTCTACTTTTGAACTTATGATGACACACGGTTTCGATTCCCATTAGGCACAGGAATAAACTTCCATATTTACGCCACGAAACACTATTATTTTTCTTCTTCCGGTTTCTCTCCCCCTGCCGGGATCGCTGGTGCGAACTGTGTTGCACACGTGGACTTGGCCCTGATACACGGTTGCCCTTTCTGACTCCAACCCTGTGTGGAGGGATATCTTCACTGTTGTGTGTTTCTATGGTGATTCGTAGTCTTAATGTGTTTTGCGTATATTAAGAGGAGTGTATTCGGATACACACAAACATCCAGTCCCCGAGTCAAAGAAATTAACTATATACCTGATTAATCATGGTTCATGTTTGTGGGTTACTGTAGTCACGTCCTAGTTCGTGAACCATGGGCAACGGCTGAGTGGCCTAGTAAGTGGTCCTGAGAGTCGGGATACCAGTTGCTATGGAATGGGAGTGGGCATCTCGGACATATTCTGAGTCATGGCCCTCCTTGTGCTCAGGCGGCTAGGACTACACAATTCACCGGTGGTCCATAACCCGTTAGAGGAGAGATCCTCACTTGGACTATTTGCAAGTAGGGCAGCATCCTGCTTCATGAATTTACCGAGCTCAGAACACTTTAAGTAAGCCTCGGACCTATGGGAGTAATGGAGTCCCACTCCCATTTGACAGGCGAGGGACTCCTTGGAAACAACTTGGCGAACGAAATGGAATTCGATGGGGAGCTATCAATATTAATGGGGCTTATGGAAGAAAGAAAGTAGAACTGGCTGAGTCAGCAAAGAGGATGCATCTGGATGTGCTAGGAGTAAGTGATATTCGGGTAAGGGGAGATAAGGAGGAAGAGATAGGAGATTATAAAGTGTACTTGACAGGTGTTAGAAAGGGAAGGGCAGAGTCTGGGGTAGGGCTCTTTATTAGGAATACCATTGCACGCAACATAGTTTCCGTTAGGCACGTAAGTGAGCGAATGATGTGGGTAGATTTGTCAGTGGGAGGAATTAGGACAAGAATTGTGTCCGTGTATTCACCATGTGAGGGTGCAGATGAGGATGAAGTTGACAAGTTTTATGAAGCATTGAGTGACATCGTGGTCAGGGTGAACAGCAAGGATAGAATAGTGCTAATGGGCGATTTCAATGCGAGAGTTGGGAATAGAACTGAAGGATACGAAAGGGTGATTGGTAAATGTGGGGAAGATATTGAAGCTAATGGGAATGGGAAGCGTTTGCTGGACTTCTGTGCTAGTATGGGTTTAGCTGTTACGAATACATTCTTCAAGCATAAGGCTATTCACCGCTACACATGGGAGGCTAGGGGTACCAGATCCATAATAGACTATATCTTAACAGACTTTGAATTCAGGAAATCTTTTAGGAATGTACGAGTTTTTCGGGGATTTTTCGATGATACAGACCATTATCTGATCTGTAGTGAACTAAGTATCTTTAGGCCTAGGGTAGAGAAAGTGAAATCTGTCTGCAAACGAATAAGGGTAGAAAATCTCCAGGACGAGGAAATTAGACAGAAGTACATGGATATGATTAGTGAGAAGTTTCAAACAGTAGACAGTAAGCAGGTTCAGGATATAGAAAGTGAATGGGTGGCATACAGGGATGCTGTAGTAGAAACAGCAAGGGAATGCCTAGGAACAAGTGTGTGTAAAGATGGGAAAAGGCGAACATCTTGGTGGAATGATGAAGTGAGAGCAGCCTGTAAACGTAAAAAGAAGGCTTATCAGAAATGGCTCCAAACAAGGGCCGAGGCAGACAGGGAGTTGTACGTAGATGAAAGAAACAGAGCGAAACAAATAGTTGTTGAATCCAAAAAGAAGTCGTGGGAAGATTTTGGTAATAACCTGGAAAGGCTAGGTCAAGCAGCAGGGAAACCTTTCTGGACAGTAATAAAGAATCTTAGGAAGGGAGGGAAAAAGGAAATGAACAGTGTTTTGAGTAATTCAGGTGAACTCATAACAGATCCCAGGGAATCACTGGAGAGGTGGAGGGAATATTTTGAACATCTTCTCAATGTAAAAGGAAATCATCATGGTGGTGTTGCAAACAGTCAAGCTCATGGGGAGGAGGATAATGATGTTGGTGAAATTATGCTTGAGGAAGTGGAAAGGATAGTAAATAAACTCCATTGTCATAAGGCAGCAGGAATAGATGAAATTAGACCTGAAATGGTGAAGTATAGTGGGAAGGCAGGGATGAAATGGCTTCATAGAGTAGTCAAATTAGCGTGGAGTGTTGGTAAGGTACCTTCAGATTGGACAAAAGCAGTAATTGCACCTATCTATAAGCAAGGGAACAGGAAGGATTGCAACAACTATCGAGGTATCTCATTGATTAGTATACCAGGCAAAGTATTCACTGGCATCTTGGAAGGGAGGGTGCGATCAGTCGTTGAGAGGAAGTTGGATGAAAACCAGTGTGGTTTCAGACCACAGAGAGGCTGTCAGGATCAGATTTTCAGTATGCGCCAGGTAATTGAAAAATGCTACGAGAGGAATAGGCAGTTGTGTTTATGTTTCGTAGATCTAGAGAAAGCATATGACAGGGTACCGAGGGAAAAGATGTTCGCTATACTGGGGGACTATGGAATTAAAGGTAGATTATTAAAATCAATCAAAGGCATTTATGTTGACAATTGGGCTTCAGTGAGAATTGATGGTAGAATGAGTTCTTGGTTCAGGGTACTTACAGGAGTTAGACAAAGCTGTAATCTTTCACCTTTGCTGTTTGTAGTTTACATGGATCATATGCTGAAAGGTATAAAATGGCAGGGAGGGATTCAGTTAGGTGGAAATGTAGTAAGCAGCCTGGCCTATGCTGACGACTTGGTCTTAATGGCAGACTGTGCCGAAAGCCTGCAGTCTAACATCTTGGAACTTGAAAATAGGTGCAATGAGTATGGTATGAAAATTAGCCTCTCGAAGACTAAATTGATATCAGTAGGTAAGAAATCCAACAGAATTGAATGTCAGATTGGTGATACAAAGCTAGAACAGGTCGATAATTTCAAGTATTTAGGTTGTGTGTTTTCCCAGGATGGTAATATAGTAAGTGAGATTGAATCAAGGTGTAGTAAAGCTAATGCAGTGAGCTCGCAGTTGCGATCAGCAGTATTCTGTAAGAAGGAAGTCAGCTCCCAGACGAAACTATCTTTACATCGGTCTGTTTTCAGACCAACTTTGCTTTATGGGAGCGAACGCTGGGTGGGCTCAGGATATCTTATTCATAAGTTAGAAGTAACAGACATGAAAGTAGCAAGAATGATTGTTGGTACAAACAGGTGGGAACAATGGCAGGAGGGAACTCGGAATGAGGAGATAAAGGCTAATTTAGGAATGAACTCGATGGATGAAGCTGTACGCATAAACCGGCTTCGGTGGTGGGGTCATGTGAGGCGAATGGAGGAGGATAGGTTACCTAGGAGAATAATGGACTCTGTTATGGAGGGTAAGAGAAGTAGAGGGAGACCAAGACGACGATGGTTAGACTCGGTTTCTAACGATTTAAAGATAAGAGGTATAGAACTAAATGAGGCCACAACACTAGTTGCAAATCGAGGATTGTGGCGACGTTTAGTAAATTCTCAGAGGCTTGCAGACTGAACGCTGAAAGGCATAACAGTCTATAATGATAATGTATGTATGTATGTTGATTAAAATCCCCGGTCCACCGGGCGAGTTGGCCGTGCGCGTAGAGGCGCGCGGCTGTGAGCTTGCATCCGGGAGATAGTAGGTTCGAGTCCCACTATCGGCAGCACTGAAGATGGTTTTCCGTGGTTTCCCATTTTCACACCAGGCAAATGCTGGGGCTGTACCTTAATTAAGGCCGCGGCCGCTTCCTTCCAACTCCTAGGCCTTTCCTATCCCATCGTCGCCATAAGACCTATCTGTGTCGGTGCGACGTAAAGCCCCTAGCAAAAAAATCCCCGGTCCAGTCGGGAATCGAACTCAGGACCCTCTGAACGAAGACCTCGACGCTGATCATTCAGTCGAGGAGCCGGGTGCCACGAAATGTAGTTGCTTCTGTCTAATGTCCGGTTCCGTGGCTAAATGGTTAGCGTGCTGGCCTTTGTTCACAAAGTTCCCGGGTTTGATTCCCGGAAGGGTCGGGAATTTTAACCGTAATTGGTTAATTCAGCTGGCACGGGGGCTGTGTGTGTGTGTGTCACCATTTCATCCTAATTACGACGCGCAGGTCGCCTACGGGTGTCCAGTCAACAGACCTGCAACTCGCGAGCCCAACTTGTCCTCGACACTTCCGGCACTAAAAGCCACACGCCATTTCATTTTTTAAAATCTGATACAATAATACATTACTTGACGGAATGGCAATGTTTTTTGACTATTCAATCGATCATTCGTCAATGTTCTGTATTTATGGCTGTCGCCCAGCGGCAGATTCCCTATCAACTATTTACCTAGTCTTTTCTTAAATAATTTCAAAGAACATCTCGTCTCCTTACTCCCAAGTCTTCCCAGCCCAAAGTTTGCAACATTTTCGTAACACTAACCGTGCTGCTTTCCTTTGGTTATCTTTTTCAGTCCTCGTATCGAGTATTCCTGGTGTGGGTCCCAAATACTGGAACTATGCTCTAATTGGGGACTTACCACAGACTTTTACGCCTTCTCCTTTATTTCCTTACTACAACCCCTAAATGCTCTCATAATCATGAGAAGAGATCTGTAACCTTTCTTTACAACCTCGTTAACCCATGAACGGCTAGCGTTACTATATGGTAACACCACAGTCTAATATACACAATCGCGAAGCTCTTTAGTGATGAAATGGCATCCTGTCGACAGGCGGAACGACGCCAGCGCTATTTGTCTATGTAGAGTTCTTGATGAGTTCGAAAATATATAATTTCATTTCACTCATATTCATACTGACATTATGTGATGTTTTAGAGATCAGGATATTATTTTCCAACTAGTGTCTCGCAGCCTAGTTGAGTTAGAAGTCATGAAAATAAACGTCGTGTTGATATGAGCTTGCAGCAGGGACATTTACGTAGAGAAAGCACAGTACCGTAATTAATGTACACATTAAGTTACACCTCTAATATTTAGTACATAACTGATATTTCTTCTCATTTTTTCAGGCATTTCTTCTTCCCACTAGCCAACGGCCGTAGCCGTGTTGAAACACCGAATCCCGTGAGATCTCCGAAGTTAAGCAACATTGGGCGTGGTCAGGAGTTGGATGGGTTGCCACGCGCTGTTGTGGGGGGGGGGTAAGGGAATGGAGGAGCGGAAATGAACTGGCCACCCTACCGCACGTATACTCCGGCTCAGGAACACCTCTGCGGAGGTTCGGAGCTGCCTTCGGGCAGAATAACCCTTACCTTACCTTCTTCCCACTCTTCATCTTCAATTTGGGAGGTCCGATGGCCCGTCTTCGCTTGTCTAACTAATTGGCATGAATCCATGTATTATTTTCCGTACATTCGGACGATGTTTCTGCAATATTTGTAATATTTTCAAAATCATCATTACAGTACTTGTACCAGCCTCCGTCTCGGCAACAATATTCTCTCTCAAATAAGTACTGGTTCTATGTTTAGGTTTAGGTAAGCCAAAACGTTTGCCTTTCAGATAAAGAATCAGTACCGCGGTTTTTTCCGATGCCGGGTTAACTTTACGGTCCTTCATTGCAATTTGCTTTACTGAAGTTTCGAAGACGTCCGTGAAGTTTTCTGAACACACTACACTTGTTTTAGAAGGTTTAAAGTTCTGTCTAGCTAATTAATTTCCCAAGATTTAAATCATTTGGGTGATTTTTCACGATTAGCAAACCGATGAAAAGAGATATATTTGTTTCTCCCAGGATTAGAATTGCAACCATACACACAACCGTAAGGCATCTTGCAACTATTTCTGATTTATTTATGAGCTTCAGTAAACTCGTTGCGCGCACGCTGTTGTTTGATGCTAAACAATCTGTATAAAAATCGGTCTGCAGTGATTAGAATCGAGGACTATGAAAATGAAACAACAATACAGAAGGGAGGGCTGCAGTCTGTGCCCTCTCCTTTTCGGTGTTTAAATAGAACACGCGGTAAAGGAAATGTGAGAGGCGTTTGGAAAGGGAATCATAATCCAACGAGAGGAAATCAAAACTCTGAGATTTGCCGATGATATTGCCATTTTATCTAAGTCTGCAGAAATTGCTGAAAGGTATGAACACAGTTTTGGAGAAAGAGTATAAGATGAAAATAAATCTAAAACGAAAGCAGTGGAGTGTAGTCAAACGAAGTCTAAGGCGTGGCATTGTATGAAAGTGAAACATGGACAATAACTAGCTTAGATAGGAAGAGACTAGAAGCTTTCGAAATGTGGTCTTACAGCAGAATGTTGCAGGTGAGATGGATGGGTAGAATCTCGAATGAAGGGTTACAGTAGTGAATCGAATTGATGAGAGGAGAACGATTTAGCAAAATTTGACCAGGAGAAGAGAGAGAATAATAGGACACATCTTAAAACACGCAGAGCTTGTTCAGGGAAGTGTGCGCATAAGAATGGTAGGGGTAGAGCAAGGCAAATATGGCAAACAGATTAGAGTAGATATACGATGTAGTTGTTACATGGAAATGAAAAGGTTACCACAAGATAGGGTGGCATGAAAAGCTGCATCAAACCAGTCTATGGATTTATGACACAAAAAACAATGTTTAAGTGCAAGTTATGTCATATCATAGAAGCGTTAAACAGTATGCAAAAAGAGAGAATTTGAAATTGACCTTTTCCTTTGCCAGGCTGTCCGACTCGTTGGCTGAACGGTCAGCGTACTGGCCTTCGGTTCAGAGGGTCCCGGGTTCGATTCCCGGCCGGGTCGGGGATTTTAACCTTAATTGGTTAATTCCAATGGCACGGGGGCTGGGTGTGTGTGCTGTCTTCATCATCATTTCATCCTCATCACGACGCGCAGGTCACCTACGGGTGTCAAATAGAAAGACCTGCACCTGGCGAGCCGAACCCGTCTGGGATATCCCGGCACTAAAAGCCATACGACATTTCATTTTCTTTGCCAGGCTGAGTTGAGGCAATGACCTTCTGACCCCAGCTTGGCAGGTTCGATCCTGGCTCTGTCCGGTGGTATTTGAAGGTGCTCAAATATGTCAGCCTCGTGTTAGTAGATGTACTAGCAGTTAAAAGAACTCCTGTGGGACAAAATTCCGGCAGCTCGGTGCTCCGAACAACCGTCCAAAGTACTTGGTGGGACGTAAAAACAGTAACATTATTGACTTTTCCCTTCAACTTATCTAGATCCCATTTTCTTGCATTCCGTCCTTTCTTCGATTTATTTGCTTCAGACTGCATTTATGACCAAGTTGTGGTAAGAGTCCACGTCTACTCCTGGGAAGGTTTTGCAGTCCAACACCTGATTTCTTAATCTCTGCTTAATCATAATGAAGTCTACAGTATATGATACCTACCATTGTCTGCAGGTGTTATCTACGTATACAGCCGTCGTGTGTGGTGTTTGAACCAAGTATTACCAAGGACTAAATTATGATCGGTTCAGAGTTCTACCAGCCGACTTCCTCTTTCATTCCTTTGCCCTAATCCGAATTTTCCTACTACATTACCTTCTCTTCCTTGGCCTACAACTTCATTCCAGTCTTCCATCACAATTAGATTATTATCTCCTTTTACATATTGTATTACTCTTCTTTGCATAGTACGTCTCATTTTGGTGCTGCCATTGCTTGTAGTGGTTTTCCTATAGCTGTATAACCTTTGGTGGTGCTATTTGAGGATCCAACCAGGCTCTGGGCTGATGACCTAACAGACAGATATTAATCTTCTATGCCTTCATATATTCTTTCGATTTCTTCTTCATCTGCTGAACTTAAATATTCGATTGTAGTGAGCTCCGAAACAAACTTCCAGTGTGCGGGCTCAACATGGTTCATTGCTGCTGGCTAATATACCTGCCTTGACTTTCACGATCTTTATCTTCAACGTTCCATCAGCTGGCTGAAATGAGTTTCCTAAATAGCCTAATCATCAGGCCTTGACAATGCGCGGAGAAAATATTTCATTCTTACTCACGCATCAATTATCGCCGGCCTGTGGGTTACTAGCTGAAATTTTGTGTTGGTCTCCTGTTTCTATTTCAGGATAGTTAATTTTTGTTGTTTCTAAAAATATCGATGATTTAGAAATGCATTGGCTATTCAGGTATGAAGATACTTAGAAGAAGGGAAACACAATGTGAATGCTCTTGTGGTCTCGCCCTGAATTCACTAGCGGAAGCTGTAATAAGGAACTCTGCTATTTCTCGTGCTGCCTAATTCATCCTGTGAGAACTTCCAGTTACGAGCTGAGCTCACCTGTGACGCGAAGTTGTGTGATGATGAAGGTACTCTTAACTTATGATGACTTTCGGCTGTGTTATGTATTGTTTCCATTTCATTTTACTTCAAAGATCCATGTGGCTTCGCATTTCATATCTCTTCTTATCCTTGTCTCGATAATACGATAGCAAGGACCCTTTTTTAAATTTTTATTTAATGATATTTGTTCGTGGCGTCGACCTCTGCAGATCTTTTGCCACTATAGCAAGGACCCTAGTGTGTAGGTCTCTACGTATAGTACGTTTTATACGTTTCTCGTAAATGAAGGCGTTATAAAAGCACCGGAGAGACCTGACAGCACACAGTTGCCGCTAGAGTACAGTGGGCTTTTTGGAGTGCCCGCCCGATGAGTAAGAGCTTATTACTTGGGACCGGGTCCGGCTCCATGGCTAAATGGTTAGCGTGCTGGCCTTTGATTACAGGGGTCCCGGGTTCGATTCCAGGCAGGGTCGGGAATTTTAACCATAATTGGTTAATTCCGCTGGCTCGGGGGCTGGGTGTATGTCTTGTCTTCATCATCATTTCATCCTCATCACGACGCGCAGGTCGCCTAAGGGAGTTAAATCGAAAGACCTGCATCTGGCGAGCCGAACTTGTCCTCGGACCTCCCGACTCTAAAAGCCGTACGCCATTTCATTTCACTTGGGACCGGATCTTTATGCACTAAGAACGATTAAAATATGCATGCAGTTATGCTCTGAAAATGTAGGAAGTATGCATTAAAATTGAAAAAGTATGCGCTTAAGAATAAGCCATTTTGTTCACTCACTTTATACACTATGTATCATTCATTGAAGAAAGAAGCATCGCAATAGATAACTAAAAGGTTTTCAATGTTTTCAGGAGTCAAATTACGTTTATTATCTGTCAAAATAAATTTATAAGTCGAGTATGACCTTTTTACATCAGCTGCAGTGATGGGACAAAATTTATACACTGACACTGAACGTCCCGAACATTCATCTGGCAAGGACACATGGTTCCTCTCAAGTACTGACTCATAGTTTGAATATTCTTTAGTCCTGGGATATTTTGGTTTACACAATATTTCTTCAGGAATGATTGTAGAACTGGACTGTTTAATCTATTCCACGGAATATTGCAGCCTTACAAAGATCGGCTGAAAATGTATTAAGTGGAGGCTTCGGTTTTACATGCGTAAGAAGTAGTTGTAGTGTGTTGTTATTGTTTCCCTCCTTTGCCGTAATATGTGCTGTCGTTTTTGCATGTTGTTCAAGTTGAAATTTCTTTTCACATTTCACTTCCTTCGAGCATACCTGACAATAGACGACACCGCCATCGGTTGAATAATCACTGTTACCTGACACCCACTGATTTAATTAATACTTTCTGCTGCTCTTCTCTTTAGTCATTTTCAGTAAAAGATATGCAGGCTGAGAATAAAGTAACACATTAACTGAAGAAACTCCTCACAGAACTAACCCCGGACTACTGGTTGCTCGGCTAGTGAAAGGAATTTCCTACCCCATCTGCTTCTTGAAATAGCCAGGCAGCTTGCTTGCATAAAATACTGTTATCTCGTTATCTGTTCCTCAAAACGTTGCTTACAAGCGATGTCCAACACGAAGGCTAAACCAGTTTTGTTCGAGATGTTCTAAATTGTACTTACATTTCAAATGTACACTAGTGTCCAAAAGTTAAGCATAATCACTAAACGAGTCCATACCGCCTGATAGGAATGTCAGACGGATTGCTGAACAAACGGAAGCTGAATCACACACCATATGTCACACAAATTGTCCAAAAAAAAAAAGTGTCAGAAAGGTTCTGATAGCTAAGGCACAACTTTGACAACAACTAACAAAACTTGACAATGTCTTCCACAACAAAATATGCTGTTAATAGGGTGTACGGTTACCCCTAACGGCCACACACTCTTCGCAACGACGTGGCATGCCCTCTATCAGGTGGTCCAAGAGCTCTTGTGGCAGTCGATCCCATTCCTCCGAAAGGGCAATGCGAAGGTCTTGGAAGGTCCTTGGTGGAGGCTGATGGGGTGCAATTCGCCTCCCCAATGATTCACAGGCATGTTCTATAGGATTCAGATCCGCAGGCCTCGCTGGTCAGTCCATGCGATGAATGTCTTCCCCAGCCAGAAATTCATCCACCGGAGCAGCGCGGTGTGGTCGGGCATTATCGTCCATTAAGAGGAAGTCTGGACCAACCGCTCCTCTTAAAAGTCGAACATGCGGTCTCAGTACCTCATTCCAGTATCTCCGAGCGTTAACAGTGTTCCTCGGACCACCCATGAAGATGTGCAGGTCCATACGGCCATTCAACATGATGCCGCCCCACAGCATGACGCCACCACCACCATACTGGTCCCGTTCCACGATGTTCCTGTGGTTGTATCGGCTACCCGGTTCTCTCCAGATTAATGTGCGACGGGAATCATTCTGCAAACTGAAGAGGGATTCATCTGTGAAGAGCACATGCCTCCATTCATTCATGGTAGTGTTGGCTACTGAATGCATGATTCGAAGCAGTGTATCGATTCATTCAAGTGTCCGAGTGAATCGATTCACAGGAACGGCGAGCTCACGGCACACGATTCAGCTTACTCCGAACTGACAGTGCTGAGTGGCGCACTCACTGGACGTTGACGGGGATCCGAGCTTCCGCTGCAGCGAGACAGTGAATCATGGCACATCGAAAGAATCGTGAACGAGCGCGGCTCAGTGAGACACATGATACACACGGCTCCTTATCGGCTCACTGGACACGCGGAGAGCCGAGCTTCCGCTGCAGCGAGACAGTGAATCATGGCACATCGAAAGAATCGTGACCGAGCGCGACTCAGTGAGACACATGATACACACGGCTCCTTATCGGCTCACTGGACACGCGGAGAGCCGAGCTTCCGCTGCAGCGAGACTTACAGTGAGCCATGGCACACGGAAAGAATCGTGAACGAGCCGGCTCAGTGAGACACAAGATACGCACGGCTCCTTTATCGGCTCACTGCAGCGAGACATACAGTGAGCATGCTACACTGAAATAATCGTATGCTATAATGGACTCTCGAGTTCAGCTCATTTGAAAATAATACCCATTTGCATTCACTGTCCTCTTCTTACAGGGAGGTTTAAATAATAGATGGATTTATTTGCAGTGTTAAAAAGGTAGTCACAACATAATTCTGAAGTAGCTAGTAAGTAGGTAGGCTATTAGGTTATACTATTTATTAGTTTAATGAATCTTAGTATTATAACTTAGTTGACATTTGACAATTAAACTCGACTCTAGCCTGCCCTATGACTATGAGTCATGCTCATGACCACTCAAAAGTATCTGTTTTATGTTGGGAAGAACGGCTCAGTATTTTCTCAGTTCATATGTCACATCGTTGCACGAGACTTCAATCATATGTGGACAGACGCAATAACAGTATGTTGAATCAGAAAACCAACGGGCTACTGTACATCTCGGGTAGCCTATACAAAATACGATGATTTAAAAAAATTCTCAGCTGATAGAAAAATACATATTTTCAAAAATGACTGAGCGAGTTGTCGTGCGGTTAATATCGCGTGGCTATGCGCTTGCATTCGGGGGATGATGGGTTCGAATCCCACCGTCGGCAGCCGTTAAGATGGTTTTCCGTAGTTTCCCCATTTTCACACCAGGAAATGCTGTGACTGTACCTTAATTCAGGCCATGGCTGCTACCTTCCTAATCCTAACCTTTCCCACCCTGCGTCGCCGGAAACCTTCGATGTATTAGAGTAACTAGCATTTTTTCTAAGAAAGGAGTTCATAGTATGAAGACCAGATGGCAGCTGCGAGCACTGAATGCTGTTGCTGCTGTCTTACCAGCATATACTACACAGATGCAGTAGGAGCGGTGACCAATGAGCCGTGAATCGGATCACTGTATCGATTCAGTAACGTGAACGGAATCAAATAAATCGATTCAGTAAAATGAATCGAATGTCCCATCACTAATTCATGGTCCAGTTTCGATGTTGACGGCTGCACAGTAAACGGGCCCGTCTTTGTGCTGGAGTGAGCGGGACGCACACCGTTGGACGTCGGGCAAACAGCCCTGCTGTTCTGAGCCTCCGGTACACAGTTTGCCGGGAAACGGCAACCCCTGAGACGGTTGCAAGCTCCGCCGACAACTGTCTTGCAGGTGCACTCCGATTTCGTCGGGCGGTTAAGGTCAGATATCGGTCTGCTGTTGGGTGGTTACCCTTGGTCGACCTGGTACTGGCGTACGACTAACATCTCCTGTGTCTCGAAATCGTCTCCAAAGCCTGGAAATGACACTTTGTGGCACATTCAAGGATAAGGCGACTTCGGTCTGTGTCTGGCCTGCTTCCAGGCGGCCGAGAATTCTACCCTTGCAAAACAGGGTCCAAATGGCGTCATTGTGCCATTATGTTGTCACGTTCACCACGAGGCTACACTGCGCACACTATAACAGGGCAAATACGACTGAGGGAATATGGAGCGCAGGCACTGGCTGTGTTTACCTTTCGGTTACGCCGCTATTGACTAGCTGGAACACTCCTTTCCTATACAGAGCGAACACGTAAGGTTGGTAGGTGCATATATCGTGCGATTTGCGGTCTGTTTCCTGTTGCCCTGCTTAGTAGTAATTTATGCTTAACTTTTGGCCTCTAGTGTATATGCTGTTATGTTTAGAATATGCAGTAAATCCTGTGAACTCACAAAATATGCATATGCGCATGTGAATTTTCAAAAATTCCGGTCCCTACTTATACCTTTTCAATGGTTGATATACTTTTAGAATGTTTGTCATGTTCTTTCAAGAACTCTTGTCAGCCAATATAAATCTTGGTGGAATCATTGTGCGTTTGATAGTCATCTTATACTTATCATTATTCGTTTAAGATATTCAGTTATTACTCGACTTGCTCAGTTTAACTTTTCTTCGGCTTGTTAGATTTTCTTTTTTACCTCAAGACCTCCAATTTTACGTGGAATCTGAACCTAAGGACATGACTTTTCACTTCAAAAATACCATGTGTATTGGCGGGATTTGAGCTGAGGCTGCCTTTGTGAGAAGCCATTGATGATGCCACTCGGCTATCATGCCTATTTGCTTTCATTGTTCGCCATAATGTGTGCCTCCTCCATACCGAATTACTTACTAATAGCAAGACAACTGAGTTGGCCGTGCGGTTAGGGGCGCGCAAATGTGAGCTTGCGTTCGGGAGATAATGGGTTCGAATCTCACTGTCGGCACCCCTGAATATGGTTGTCAATTTTCACACCAAGCAAATGCTGGGACTGTACCTTAATTAAGGGCGTCATGCCATGCCATCCCCATGTTCGTTGCATCGAGCCGTAGAGGTCGATACGTGAACTTGGAGCCCATCGACCTTATTGGTCTTGAGTGCTATGTCTATTGTAGTTGATCCCGTCGCTTCCTTCCCACTGTAATAGTAAGACATGCCGATTGTTTACACGGTATTAAAGTCTTAGGGAGTGGTTGAGAATTTAGGAATTAATTGTGTAAAATAAGTTTTTTTTTTAACTTTCAAAAGCTATTTTGGCCAAATAGAAACAAGTTTTAAAAGTTACATTCATACCAAATCGGTAAGGCATAAAAGTAATATAGCGCCATGATTACCTCTATTTGACCATATTCTCAATAGATGGAATTCCAGTTCTTGATCTGCGTATGCGTGATGTTTCAGACTATATATTCAGACCTCGAATCAACACAGTAGGATACCCTCCCCTTTCAGTTTTCACAGGCTGTCCCTCGAGCTGGAGTAAGTTTGCACAGCTTTGGATGCATGGAACTCGTGAAACTGGTTCGACGTCTGTTGTTGCATGGAAACTCTTGGAAGAGGGTGAGTTTTGTGTGTGTGTTTTAACTTATGATCTAGTCATATGCATGATGGCCTCACGGCCGAACAGGAGTGGAAGATCACATACTAACTCAGCATATGATAATAATCAATCATTCATCAGTGACCTGCATTTAGGAGTGTGGCCCAGGTGGCAGATTTCCTATCAGTTGTTCACCTAGATTTTTCT
Source organism: Anabrus simplex (assembly GCF_040414725.1). Lineage (NCBI taxonomy): Eukaryota > Metazoa > Arthropoda > Insecta > Orthoptera > Tettigoniidae > Anabrus > Anabrus simplex. The sequence goes on from NC_090265.1 coordinate 1,249,676,110, forward strand.
TAAACGTTTTCAAAGAATTAGAAATTCATCGAACATTTCCCTTACTCCTCGTCCTATAAATGACTGTTTGCCCCAGTTTGTCCTCTTGAATTCCAAATTTATCATATCATGATCTTTCCTATTTAAAAGTTTCGCTCGAGCTTATTCGTCTACTTTTGTCATTCCAAGCCATCTCTCCACTGACAGTTCGAAACATACCGCATAGTCGGGCATCTCGTCTCCTTAGTCCCAAGTCTTCCCAGCCCAAAGTTTTCAACATTTTCGTAGCATTACTCTTTTGTCGGAAGTTTCCCAGGACAAATTATGCTGCTTTCCTTCGTATCCTCTCCAGTTCTCGTATCAAGTATTTCTGGTGTGGATCCCATACACTGGAACCATACTCTAATTGGGGCCTTACCAGAGAGTTATATGCCCTCTCCCTTACCACTAAATATTCTCACAACCATGTGAAGAGATCTGTAACCTTTCTCAACAACGTCGTTAATATAATTACCGCAATGAAGATTATTTATTTAGCGTATGACGCAAAACAAAATAAAAAATAATACAGATTCATAAGTACATCAACAGAAATTGTATGCGTCGCACAACTGAAAGATTAGATTTACACATCTAAACTCTAGATCGCCGGGCTGAGTGGCTCAGACGGTTGAGGCCATTCTGGCCCCAACTTGGCAGGTTCGATCCTGGCTCAGTCAGGTGGTATTTGAAGGTGCTCACGTACTTCAGCTTCGTGTCGGTAGATTTACTGGCATCTAAATGAACTCCTGCTGGACTACATTCCGGCACCTGGTCGTCTCCGAAAACCGGAAAAGTAGTTAGTGGAACGTAAAGCCAAGTAACATTACTGTATTATTAAACTCTTGATCCAGTCCACCGCTTCAGGAGTAGCTGAGTTCAGGTCCTCCAGACTTCCAGGAAAGGCACGAAAGGGACTACGTGTTCCATTGTTTATGGAAGGATGGCACAGTCACAGTAAGGGCTGTCTGTCCAACCCCACTTATGAGAGGAACAGAAGAGGTTCTTCCAAAGCTGCATTTGATACGGTTGAGCCTACTCCCGATATAGCTAGATATATTATATTCACTAAATTTTACACTTGAGTTCTCAACTTTCAGGATGTCTGGTGATATAGAAGATGTCCACTCATTCCGCCAGCTGTTGTCTTCGGGATTGACGTGATTGTTTATCAGTTCCAAGGCAGTCTTACATGCCGGTTTGCGGGACTTACGTCTAGACGTTCCTGGTTGACTCGCGTCTTAATGTATTGGGAGTGCTATTTTCTTGAGCATTCTTGACCACAGATGAACAAGATTGTTTGATCTTATTAGGCACTTGCGGTGTTCCCAATGAGGTACTATCACCTCATCAACGCAGTAAGTAAAGCTGAGAAGACGTGGGTGGAACTTACAACTTGACTTTTCATCCTATCTACCAAAATTATAACATTGTCTGCTGTCCATCTCACAATATTTTCTAGGCCTCCTGCAGTCACTCACAATTCTGCAACTCATTTCCTACTCTATACACTATAACATCGTCTGCAAATAGCCGTATCTGTGATTCCAGTTCTTAACTTATATCATTTATAGTATATATATAGGGCCTAAGACAACATAAAGAACCAATAATACTGCCCTGAGGGACTTCCCACTCAGTCATTACAGGATCAGACAACACTTCACCTACTCTAATTCTTTGAGTTCTATCTTCCAGAACCTTCAAATACCACTGGACTGAGCCAGAATCGAACCTGCCAAGTTGGGGGTCAGAAGGCCAGCGCCTCAACCATCTGCACCACTCAGCCCGTAAGATAGTGTATCCACCCATTCAACCAGTCCTTTGTTTTTAGCCCAGTAGCCCTCATATTCGTCAGTAATTTCCCATGCATGATCTAGACCTATCTCATCAAAAGCATTGGATAGGTCAATAGCGATATAGGCCATTTGATCTCCTGAGTCTAAAATATTTTGCTGGAATCCTACATTTTGAGCTTCACTATAATTACCTTTCCTGGGAGCCTCCGTGACTCAGGCGGCAGCGCGCCGGCCTCTCACCGCTGGATTTCGTGGTTCAAATCCCGATCACTCCATGTGAGATTTGTGCTGGACAAAGCGGAGGTGGGACAGGTTTTTCTCCGGGTACTCCGGTTTTCCCTGTCATAATTCATTCCAGCAACACTCTCCAGTATCATTTCATTTCATCTGTCATTCATTAATCATTACCCCAGAGGAGTGTGACAGGCTTCGGCAGCCGGCACGATTCCTATCCTCGCCGCTAGATGGGGCTTCATTCCATTTCTGGCCCGGTCGAATGACTGGAAACAGGCTGTGGATTTTCTTTTCTATAATTACCTTTCCTAAATCCGAACTGCCTCCCATTAAACCGGTTAGTAATTTCGCAAACGTGTTCAATATGATCAGAATGAATGCTTTTCCCGAGATTCCAAACCACACATCAAGCTGACTGGCCTGTAATTATCGGTTTTATATTTGCCACCCTTTTCCTTGTACACTAGGGCCAATATTGCAGCTCGCCGTTCAACTGGTATCGCTCCTTCATACAAACAGTATCAATCCAGCTGTCTTTTTAGCTTTCATCTTTTGTAATTTTTTGTAAATTTCTTTATTATCATAGGTACATTTCAGTAATTCGCCAGTAATAGTCACCTCATCTATCTGGCATTATCTTTATATCCAAATATCTTACGGGCTGAGTGGTTCAGACGGTTGAGGCGCTGGCCTTCTGACCCCCAACTTGGCAGGTTAGAACCTGGCTCAGTCCAGTGGTATTTGAAGGTGCTCAAATACGTCAGCCTCGTGTCGGTAGATTTACTGGCACGTAAAAGAACTCCTGCGGGGCAAGACTCCGGCTCCTCGGCGTCTCCGAAAACCGTAAAAGTAGTTAGTGGAAGTCTGTTTAGTTGTTGGAGAATGACCTCCCATTTACTTCTAATAGTCCTAGACCTTTGTACTTCCAGTGTGTGTAGATCGTGGAGTCATTTGGTAGATGAAGAATTTCTTTTATCATTCTGTTCTCATCAATGAGGAATTTAAGAGGTAGTTTTCCCAGATGTATTGTTTGGAATGCATAAATGAGTGATGGACAAGTGGAAGAGTTCATGATGTTAAACTTCTGGTCAGGATGCAAAAGCGGTAAAGACGTCAACTGGCTAGAGCAGATTTTGGGTCAAAGACATAGGATTCGAAAGAGTATGTATACCCCCTTAGTCCCGTTTCATGATACGGGATCGGGGTTGAGGTGATATGAAATTATATGATATGTTTTTATGTACGGCTAGTGGGCCGATGACCTTAGATGTTAGACCCCTTTAAACAACAAGCATATTTACGGCTAGAGTGATATTCAATGCGTTTCACATACGGTTCCCATCATAATTATTCAGCCTGCAAATCCTATAACGCGAAGTGAAAAAATCAGTTTACGATTTTTGAAATGTATACCACTGTGTCAAAATTTGATCGTATCTTAAATGAACGCTGCCGTGCTAGTACTATAGTCACTGTAGAATGTCCGAGACGCATGATGTGTTCCATTTTTAACTACTAGTGGTCTTTTGCACTCCAGTGCTGTCAGTATTAAAGAAATGTTTCTTATCGTTGGTCGAGACTGTAATAATTTGTGTACATTTTTTTGATGATTTGCATTGAGAGGATTCAGAAGCCAAATTAAAGTTAATTTTACCCAGTTCTTCGCTTCAACATTACTTCGTATTATTTTTTCTTTTCGTTCATTCGAGGCGGTTGTTGGAATTGTAACGGCCAAGTTTCGGGCATCTCCTCTTACCTTAGTCCAAAATAGTTTGTTTTTTGGGCCGATGACCTTCGATGTTAGGCCCCTTAAAACAACAAGCATCAAATAGTTTTTATACACAATATTCGCACTCAGTCAATTTACAAAGCTAAACACTACGCGGTAGATAGCGTCATAAACAGTACAACAAAAACAATGGACTGGCCATCAACAGCTTACTAAATACTTTTAATTATCGTACAGAGATTGGTAAATTACCTTTCTCTGGAACAGTGGTAGAGTGTCAGCCTCTGGATTCCATGTTCATGGGTTCTAAACTGGCAGAGATACTCGGTTGTTTGAAGGGCGGAAAAAGGTCATTTCGGCATTCCATGCCATGTCGAACGATATCGCCTTGTACTGTAGATATCTGGGGACACGTTCGACATTGTCCAAGGAAATTTCTGAAAACTTAGCAGTAGGTCGTCCAGTCGAGATCTGGTTTCTCTGTCATCACTCATCAGGTAGAGTAAAATAGAGCATCGAAATTGATACCGAAACAGCGTAAACACCATCAAATCAAAATTGCGCTCATGTTAGTTGAGGCGATAGTATTATCTGTTATAATTTACATTCGTAAATTTTGAGGAAGATTGCCTTTCAGAATCATGATCAAATTTAAGATATTGTGATATATTGTACAATAATGAACCCTTGAATAACCAACTTAACCCTTACATGTCCGACTCGTTGGCTGAATGGTCAGCGTACTGGCCTTCTGTTCAGAGGGTCCCGGATTCGATTCTCGGCCGGGTCGGGGATTTAAACCTTCATTGGTTAATTCAAATGGCCCGGGGGCTGGGTGTTTGTACTGTCCCCAACATCCCTGCAACTCACACACCACACATAACACTATCCTCCACCACAATAACACGCAGTTACCTACACATGGCAGATGCCGCCCACCCTCATCGGAGGGTCTGTCTTACAAGGGCTGCACTCGGCTAGAAATAGCCACACGAAATTATTATTATTATTATTATTATTATTATTATTATTATTATTATTATTATACCCTTACATATCTTGTCACTATTGCAAACAGTGCAGTGTTTGCTTATCTGTTCTGATCACATCTGCCAGACCATTAAAAAATCGGATTACAGCTTGGAAACTGTTAGAAATTTCCATCTGAAGTTTAAACACTCCAGTTTTTGCAAAGAAAGAAATATGTATACACACTTTGATCCCCTTTATTGTTTTAATGCATGTACGATTGTTTCGGTGTTTTGTAACGGGGAGTAAGCCTCCAAATGCTTGAATTTATAGCGCTGGATGCGGGCCGTACGAATATACATCTGTTGTGACGTACTTGTTAATTATGTAGTCGGCTATGCAACTGTCATGATAATGAATTGCTTAGCACGCCCATACAAACTATTGATCCTGAGTTTTATGTTTACTACCTTCCGACCTTTGTTGTTGTGTTCTGTTTATTATAATTGGAATGCTTATCCGCCCACATTTGTAATTATCTCTGCCCTATCATATGACTTTCATTCGTTGAAGAATAAATTTCGATATTTTACTCCTTAACGGCACCTGGACGTGAAAAAGTCAACAAAAATTCAAATTTTGGTTTTTCACTTCCTTGTACTACTATAGAGTAGCTTTCCTGAATCCAACAATACAGTAAAATATCTAGAAGATGTCCAAGAGATCGCTTGATTACCGCGTAATAAACAGGACCGTACATTAAGCGGGGAGAAACTAAGCAATATAATTACGTAATTTATAGGTTTCTCGTTGTAACAGTGACTATATACTAACGACTTGAAATACAGTAGTTAAATAAAATAGAGGAGGCCTACGCTATATTGTAGATAATAACACAATTTTAAAATATTTGCAGTATTTTATGTAATAATGTTAATCGCAGACAAGCCTCAATATACTGCACATAGTTGCATTTGCATCTTAGAACTGTCTAGGTAAACCAGTCAGGGATGTAATAAAAGGTTTATTCTCTCTTTTCCTTGTCCATAATTTCTAAATTGGTATGTAACAACTTGCTTCCAAGAAATCCTAAATTGGCTTCTCCTCGCCTCTGACAGTATTAAATTGAAGTTGTGACACTTGCATGGAGATGGAATGTGTTGACATTTGCACGAAGTGCCAAATATTCGAGGAAATTACCAAGCGTGAATATGTCAAACAGTGACACTTGCACGGAGGCCCAAGGAGGGTTTGGATGCAGAAACAGGGGTGGGGAAGGACCACTGGGTAAGTAGAGCTCATTGGTACAGTTGATACCTGTGTGACTACTAGTGTTCTGCGTTGAACTGGTGATTGGTGTTAATTGTTCTACAGCAACGAATTTAACCGAGATCACCACCAAGCGGAAGCCTTTGTTGATTTACAATAGACACCAATATAGTGTGCACTATACCAAGAAATATCAGCTGATTTATTGGTGGTATGTAAATTTAAAGAAAAGTCTGTTTAAAGGAAGGATAATAACAAAAATAATACAGTTTTAAGCGAGGCAAGTCATGTTTGCATTCTGGATGAAGCGGCGAGTGAAGTAGGCCAGCTCTTCAATCGAGGCTATGTACTTATGATTTCGCTGCCATCACATAGAAGTGCAAAACACTCATTACATCGCATCCGACGGAAAATAATGGGGCCTACAAAAGACTCGATCGATTCTGGAGGAGTAATGCTACAGGCAAACCACTGTCAAGATCAAAAGGCAGTAACAAAGATTGTTCGTCCGCTTAGAACAGAGCCTCTCAAACGCCCAAAATCTCACGCGTGCAAACAGCGGCGCAGAGTTCCTGTGCACAGTGCATCGGTCCCGCTCGGCTCGGACCAACGCTTCGTCTCTGGGCTACTCGACTAAGCTCGGCTCAATTCAGCTCGGATTTGGAGCGCTACGGAGCAAGTGAGGAAGAGGGAGACAGGGGGAGCGAGCGAGACAGGCGTGGGGAAAGAGAGAGACAGCAGTATTGCTTCAAATCGAGGAGTGGGGGTCTGCACTCTGGTCAACCAAGCGAAGTCGTCTTTTGCACCGTGCACAGTGCATGCACCAAGCGCACGCACCCTGAGAGGCCCTGGCTTAGAAGTTCGTTCGACAGCTTCGAATCTACAAGCTTTTCGAAGAGTTGAGGACCTCTTTGGACAAGTCGTTACCATGCCATGCAATTAGATATTGTTACTACCCAGCTAGAGGTGTTGATTTGACGTTTCTATATGTTGTACTTTTGAACGACTTTGTAATGCTTTCTTTGCCCTCCCTGAGTTCTTTGGCCAGGGAGGACAAAATTCTGGAATTCTGGCATATGAACATCATGAGCTGTCGATCGAAGTTTGTATGTGTTGTCCATAGGATTATTACTAGTATGCATTTCTTCCGAGACACTGATACTAGTTCGCCGATCTTGCCATTTTATTCTAAAGACAGTGATAATAATTCTCTAGATACGTTATGTGCCTTCTATAGATGGTACAGGAATGTTCTCTGCGACACCATGACATTGTTCAAAACCCATGTGTTTAGACTGCTGGGTTCCACCTTCCCAGACGTCAGTCGAGAATTCTCAATCGAATAAGGCCTGATCATAGCAGCTGTGGTGCTACACTCACCAGATGAGGATGGCGGACTTCACTGAAACCGAACTGTGACTGTGGCGAGCAGTTACAGACAGTTCAACATATTACATTTGAGTGCCCACTTCGAGTTTTCCAGGGCACTTTGACAGACCATCTCACATCCAGTGAAGCTGTCCAGTGGATTTCCAATCTGGATTTGGATTTCCAACCATTATTCCGATCTTTTAATCTCTCAGTATTTCTCTCTTATTATGTACATAACTTATACGCTAAATAAATAAATAAGCAAGCTGCACACTCATATAGAAGAGTTGGTGATACAGTAGCTTGGAACACACAAAACTTAGCCTTCGACAACCATAACATCCATCATCAGACTACATTGGCGGGAGGGTTTGAGTGCGAACGAAATATAGGCAACTAATTGGTATCCCAGTAGCGTGCAGTGCGACATCAAGAATCAGAGCATATATTGTTTTAATTAACTGATAAGATGAGGACGGTGTGTATGTTGGCCAACCGTTCTTGATAAATTGGCATTTGTGGGGCTCAGTGGGGTTGCACGGTATCATAAAAATTACACTGGCGGGTATGTCAGGTTCTACTCCCGCTTATGTGCGTAGCTGCCTGCTGGCACGCAGCTTTTGGGCAGGTAAAGCTTCTTTCTCAGTGAGAGTGTGAAGGATTAGGGCATCTGACTTGGATCGTGTGGGCGATTTGTTGCAGCATTAGTCCTAGTTTCGCGCTTACTTTAATATTTTTCTGGAGCATTTTCCAGAAATTTTGTTTTGCATGGTTCATGTTTGTGGGTTACTGTAGTCACGTCCTAGTTCGTGAACCATGGGCAACGGCTGAGTGGCCTAGTAAGTGGTCCTGAGAGTCGGGATACCAGTTGCTATGGAATGGGAGTAGGCATCTCGGACATATTCTGAGTCGTGGCCCTCCTTGTGCTCAGGCGACTAGGACTATACAATTCACCGGTGGTCCATAACCCGTTAGAGGAGAGATCCTCACTTGGACTATGTGCAAGTAGGGCAGCATCCTGCTTCATGAATTAACCGAGCTCAGAACACTTTAAGCAAGCCTCGGACCTATGGGAGTAATGGAGTTCCACTCCCATTTGACAGGCGAGGGACTCCTTGGAAACAACTTGGCGAACGAAATGGAATTCGATGGGGAGCTATCAAAATTAATGGGGCTTATGGAAGAAAGAAGGTAGAACTGGCTGAGTCAGCAAAGAGGATGGATGCATCTGGATGTGCTAGGAGTAAGTGATATTCGGGTAAGGGGAGATAATGAGGAAGAGATAGGAGATTATAAAGTGTACGTGACGGGTGTTAGAAAGGGAAGGGCAGAGTCTGGGGTAGGGCTCTTTATCAGGAATACCATTGCACGCAACATAGTTTCTGTTAGGCACGTAAATGAGCGAATGATGTGGGTAGATTTGTCAGTGGGAGGAATTAGGACAAGAATTGTGTCCGTGTATTCACCATGTGAGGGTGCAGATGAGGATGAAGTTGACAAGTTTTATGAAGCATTGAGTGACATCGTGGTCAGGGTGAACAGCAAGGATAGAATAGTGCTAATGGGCGATTTCAATGCGAGAGTTGGGAATAGACCTGAAGGATACGAAAGGGTGATTGGTAAATGTGGGGAAGATATGGAAGCTAATGGGAATGGGAAGCGTTTGCTGTACTTCTGTGCTAGTATGGGTTTAGCTGTTACGAATACATTCTTCAAGCATAAGGCTATTCACCGCTACACATGGGAGGCTAGGGGCACCAGATCCATAATAGACTATATCTTTAACGGACTTTAAATTCAGGAAATCTGTTAGGAATGTACGAGTTTTTCGCGGATTTTTCGATGATACAGACCACTACCTGATCTGTAGTGAACTAAGTATCTCTAGGCCTAGGGTAGAGAAAGTGAAATCTGTCTGCAAACGAATAAGAGTAGAAAATCTCCAGGACGAGGAAATTAGACAGAAGTACATGGATATGATTAGTGAGAAGTTTCGGACAGTAGACAGTAAGCAGGTTCCGGATATAGAAAGTGAATGGGTGGCATACAGGGATGCTGTAGTAGAAACAGCAAGGGAATGCCTAGGAACAACTGTGTGTAAAGATGGGAAAAGGCGAACATCTTGGTGGAATGATGAAGTGAGAGCAGCCTGTAAGCGTAGAAAGAAGGCTTATCAGAAATGGCTCCAAACAAGGGCCGAGGCAGACAGGGATTTGTACGTAGATGAAAGAAACAGAGCGAAACAAATAGTTGTTGAATCCAAAAAGAAGTCATGGGAAGTTTTTGGTAATAACCTGGAAAGGCTAGGTCAAGCAGCAGGGAAACCTTTCTGGACAGTAATAAAGTATCTTAGGAAGGGAGGGAAAAGGGAAATGAACAGTGTTTTGAGTAATTCAGGTGAACTCATAATAGATCCCAGGGAATCACTGGAGAGGTGGAGGGAATATTTTGAACATCTTCTCAATGTAAAAGGAAATCATCCTGGTGGTGTTGCAAACAGCCAAGCTCATGGGGAGGAGGAAAATGATGTTGGTGAAATTATGCTTGGGGAAGTGGAAAGGATGGTAAATAAACTCCATTGTCATAAGGCAGCGGGAATAGATGAAATTAGACCTGAAATGGTTAAGTATAGTGGGAAGGCAGGGATGAAATGGCTTCATAGAGTAGTAAAATTAGCGTGGAGTGTTGGTAAGGTACCTTCAGATTGGACAAAAGCAGTAATTGCACCTATCTATAAGCAAGGGAACAGGAAGGATTGCAACAACTATCGAGGTATCTCATTGATTAGTATACCAGGCAAAGTATTCACTGGCATTTTGGAAGGGAGGGTGCGATCAGTCGTTGAGAGGAAGTTGGATGAAAACCAGTGTGGTTTCAGACCACAGAGAGGCTGTCAGGATCAGATTTTCAGTATGCGCCAGGTAATTGAAAAATGCTACGAGAGGAATAGGCAATTGTGTTTATGTTTCGTAGATCTAGAGAAAGCATATGACAGGGTACCGAGGGAAAAGATGTTCGCCATACTGGGGGACTATGGAATTAAAGGTAGATTATTAAAATCAATCAAAGGCATTTATGTTGACAATTGGGCTTCAGTGAGAATTGATGGTAGAATGAGTTCTTGGTTCAGGGTACTTACAGGAGTTAGACAAGGTTGTAATCTTTCACCTTTGCTGTTCGTAGTTTACATGGATCATCTGCTGAAATGTATAAAATGGCAGGGAGGGATTCAGTTAGGTGGAAATATAGTAAGCAGTTTGGCCTATGCTGACGACTTGGTCATAATGGCAGACTGTGCCGAAAGCCTGCAATCTAATATCTTGGAACTTGAAAATAGGTGCAATGAGTATGGTATGAAAATTAGCCTCTCGAAGACTAAATTGATGTCAGTAGGTAAGAAATTCAACAGAATTGAATGTCAGATTGGTGATACAAAGCTAGAACAGGTCGATAATTTCAAGTATTTAGGTTGTGTGTTCTCCCAGGATGGTAATATAGTAAGTGAGATTGAATCAAGGTGTAGTAAAGCTAATGCAGTGAGCTCGCAGTTGCGATCAGCAGTATTCTGTAAGAAGGAAGTCAGCTCCCAGACGAAACTATGTTTACATCGGTCTGTTTTCAGACCAACTTTGCTTTACGGGAGCGAAAGCTGGGTGGACTCAGGATATCTTATTCATAAGTTAGAAGTAACAGACATGAAAGTAGCAAGAATGATTGTTGGTACAAACAGGTGGGAACAATGGAGGAGGGTACTCGGAATGAGGAGATAAAGGCTAATTTAGGAATGAACTCGATGGATGAAGCTGTACGCATAAACCGGCTTCGGTGGTGGGGTCATGTGAGGCGAATGGATGAGGATAGGTTACCTAGGAGAATAATGGACTCTGTTATGGAGGGTAAGAGAAGTAGAGGGAGACCAAGACGACGATGGTTAGACTCGGTTTCTAACGATTTAAAGATAAGAGGTATAGAACTAAATGAAGCCACAACACTAGTTGTAAATCGAGGATTGTGGCGACGTTTAGTGAATTCTCAGAGGCTTGCAGACTGAACGCTGAAAGGCATAACAGTCTATAATGATAATGTATGTATGTATGTATGTATGTATATATGTATGTATGTATGTATGTATGTATGTATGTATGTTTGTTTGTTTTGAGCTAAGGGTTATTTTACGCAAATGTAAGAAACAGTATAATTTATCAAAGATTTAGCATCGAGAGCCAAACTTCATTATAACAATGATATTTTTACCTCTTGAAATAGCATTCGCCAGCACGACCATGAGAGCTGAGCTTCACAAACTTCATTAATTGGCCAAATGGTGAAGACGTCCATAATAATAATAGTAGTAATAATAATAATAATAATAATAATAATAATAATAATAATAATATGGAAATGTGCCATCGATGACATGATTGATAAACTCCTACACAAGACAGTTGGGAAGCAGAAAAAGTTCCAGAAGAATGGACATGTTATCTCTTACGCCCACTATACAGAAAGGGTGAGCGAACAGACGCCAATAACTACAGAGAATACTTCTTGCCACCTATAACGAAGAAAATATTGTCTAAAGTGCTGTTGAACCGTTTAGAAGAACAAGTTGACTGACAAATTGGAGAATACCAAGCAGGATTTAGAAGAGTAAGGTCTTGTGCTGGACAAATTCTAAATCTTAAATGACTCGACAGAAACCACTGCCTTAGAAATAAAAATCTCGTAAATAATCTCCGCAGACTTCAAGAAAACATACGACTGTTGATAGAGCTACACTCTTCAAAGTGCTAAAAAATTTGGTGCAGATAAAAAGACCTTGGCAATAATTAAGTAGGCATGAGAAAACTCAAAATCCAAAATATAGTTTCTCAGTGAAAATAAATTAAAACTCGAGCTAGACAAGGTCATGGTCTTTCTCCGATCCCGTTTGGCTGTGTTTTAGGCAGAGAATGGAAAATCCAGCTCCAGAAAAAAAAGGTATTCAGGAAATCAGAATTTTTACAAAAACTCCATTACAATGAACTGTTTGGCCTTTGCAGATGATTTAGCTATTCTGTCAGACAGTACAGACACTGCAACGAACAAATCAACCTTTTGAAAGAGACAAGAGGAAAAGGAGGGCTACACATTTCTTTTGATCAGGCGGAATTTATGACAAACATTAAAAATGCTCCAAGGTATCTTAACACGAAATATGGAAAATTAAGGAAGTAAATTCATTCAAGTGCCTCGGGAAAATAATTCAGCCTACTGGTCTTGATAAAGAAACGAACATAACAAGATTGAAAAACGGAACTGGCTTATAAATTAACTAAAGATATTTACAAGAAGAAATCAGTGTCAATAAAAAAAGAAACTTCATTACAAATCCGTTATAAAACTGGAGCGCCTATATGCAGCTGAATATTTTGTCTTAGAGGGAGAAATTGATGAATTAGAAAAGAAGGAAAGTACTAAGAAAAATTTTTGGTCAAAAAATTAATAATGGAGGAAAGGGAACAACAAAGGATTTCATTTACACACTGAAGTGTTTTCTGACAGTGTCAAAAAAAAAGTGGTTTACCTTTTATGGTCGTCTGGTCCGGTTGAAACCAGAGAAGCTGTCGGAGAGAATAATTTGTCATTTATATAAAAATCCCGAAGTACAAATCCGATGGTTTTCTGCCTGGTGGCTCAAGTAATATCGAATAGGTGGTTGCCAAAAACATGGAGTTGTCGCATTTTAACACCACCGATCTCAACTGGGATGTAATCTGCTTTCTTAGGAGCAAAATGACAATGGCTAAGCGACTGCATCATTGAGATCAGCATTAGAATATCAGACCAGTTTTAGTACTCGCATGGAAAGTACTTCAATCGAGTGGCTGCGCGGTTTGGATCACGAAGCTGTCAGCTTAAATTCGAGAGATAGTGAATTCGAACCCCATTGTAGATGGTTTCCCATTTTTACACCAAGCGAATGCTGGGACTGAACGTTAATCAAAGCCCAGGACGCTTCCTTCCTATTCCTAGCCCATTGTAGCCGTAAGACCTACCTGTGCTCGGTGCGACGTTAAGCAAATTACAGTATAACAAATGGAAGTATTTCAGAAACGATAATTAATTTGTGGAAAGATCAACTTCCCCGATTTTTTAACAACTACTAATATTTATGAATGGAAATTTGCCAGTGATCCTTGTTATCAATATTTAATCGTTTCTACTGACACTTCATTGACGTATTTAGAATGTGAATATCTGCCGTGAAGGGATTGTGAAAATAATAATTAAATTTGTATGTATATAATTACATTATTGTAAATCGTTGGAGATGCAGTATTCTAGTTGCAATTTAAAAGAAAATACACCTCGTGGATATGTTTAATACTGCTGAAGTGCCCATTTTCTATCGACCAAGACAGATATGGGTACAGTTAAACCAATATTATACTGGTCACGGAATGTGCAAGGATCTAAAGCACAAGTGGAGTTTCTGCAGCGACAGTCCACAGGGTGTATCAGAACTATACCAACAAAGAAATCAGGGATACAAAATCTGGCAGTTCGTGATTTTCCTAGTCAGTATAGCAGCTCCTGATACGATGGATACTGCGTATGTTGTGGCAGCTGTCTACCTGTTGAGAGCAGCTGGCCTCTGTCAATGGGATGTTGCGCCAGGTGTCAGATGTTGCTCACCTGCCAGTTTTAGTTGTTCCACAGAGGCTTCCGCGCCAGGCATGCATCGTCCTCTACAATTTCACGTGCACTTAATCGCCTGTTGACTCCTAAATTCTTATGGTATATTACTCGCTCCGCGTGATAGTCTTTTGAGACAATTTCTCCGCCAGACTGCTGTCCTTGTTATCCGTCATGTGTTACTGTAGGTTACTGTAATATCGTTCGCAAACAGTCCTTGGAAGTAGGTAGGCCTGCCATTTATTCATTTTTAAAATTTTATGTTTACAGTTTGCTTTACGTCGCACCGACACAGATATACCTCTTATGACGACGATGGGATACGAAAGGGCTAGGAGTGGGAATGAAGCGACCGTGGCCTTAATTAAGGCACAGCCCCAGCATTTGCCTGTTGTGAAAATAGAGAACCGTGGAAAAACCATATTCAGGGCTGCCGACAGTGGTGTTCGAATCCACTATCTCCCGAGTGCAAGGTGATAGCTACGTGACCCAAACCGCACAGCCACTTGCTCGTTTTATTATTAATCACAATGAAAGGGATGTGCCATTTATATTTAAGATTGTAATTCCAGGGAAGTACTGTATATTCACCGGACCTATGTCTGTTTCTAGTTTCGATTAACTGTAAAATGGACAGACAATAAAAAATGGCAATGTTCTAATAATGCACAAGCCTTTAGAGAGGGGTGATGTTTTGGCTTAGATTTAGTTCAATTATTTATTTATCGTATGATGAATAGAAGTTGTTTACATATATATTTTATATACACTGACTGACAGTGACAATGCAACACCAAGGAGGAGTGGTTCGAAAAGGATGAAAGTTGGGGAAAAAACAGAGACGGCACGGATGAATAATTGATGTTTATTTCAAACCGATATGCAGGTTACCCAATGCGCACGGCATCGACTCAGTAGGATGTAGGACCACCGCGAGCGGCGATGCACGCAGAAACACGTCGAGGTACAGAGTCAATAAGAGTGCGGATGGTGTCCTGAGGGATGGTTCTCCATTCTCTGTCAACCATTTGCCACAGTTGGTCGTCCGTACGAGGCTGGGGCAGAGTTTGCAAACGGCGTCCAATGAGATCCCACACGTGTTCGATTGGTGAGAGATCCGGAGAGTACGCTGGCCACGGAAGCATCTGTACACCTCGTAGAGCCTGTTGGGAGATGCGAGCAGTGTGTGGGCGGGCATTATCCTGCTGAAACAGAGCATTGGGCAGCCCCTGAAGGTACGGGAGTGCCACCGGCCGCAGCACATGCTGCACGTAGCGGTGGGCATTTAACGTGCCTTGAGTACGCACTAGAGGTGACGTGGAATCATACGCAATAGCGCCCCAAACCATGATGCCGCGTTGTCTAGCGGTAGGGCGCTCCACAGTTACTGCCGGATTTGACCTTTCTCCACGCCGACGCCACACTCGTCTGCGGTGACTATCACTGACAGAACAGAAGCGTGACTCATCGGAGAACACGACGTTCCGCCATTCCCTCATCCAAGTCGCTCTAGCCCGGCACCATGCCAGGCGTGCACGTCTATGCTGTGGAGTCAATGGTAGTCTTCTGAGCGGACGCCGGGAGTGCAGGCCTCCTTCAACCAATCGACGGGAAATTGTTCTGGTCGATATTGGAACAGCCAGGGTGTCTTGCACATGCTGAAGAATGGCGGTTGACGTGGCGTGCGGGGCTGCCACCGCTTGGCGGCGGATGCGCCGATCCTTGCGTGCTGACGTCACTCGGGCTGCGCCTGGACCCCTCGCATGTGCCACATGTCCCTGCGCCAACCATCTTCGCCACAGGCGCTGCACCGTGGACACATCCCTATGGGTATCGGCTGCGATTTGACGAAGCGACCAACCTGCCCTTCTCAGCCCGATCACCATACCCCTCGTAAAGTCGTCTGTCTGCTGGAAATGCCTCCGTTGACGGCGGCCTGGCATTCTTAGCTATACACGTGTCCTGTGGCACACGACAACACATTCTACAATGACTGTCGGCTGAGAAATCACGGTACGAATTGGGCCATTCGTCAACGCCGTGTCCCATTTATCGTTCGCTACGTGCGCAGCACAGCGGCGCATTTCACATCATGAGCATACCTCAGTGACGTCAGTCTACCCTGCAATTGGCATAAAGTTCTGACCACTCCTTCTTGGTGTTGCATTTGCTCTGTCAGTCAGTGTACGAAGTTTGTGGACAAATGTGCACAGTCACAAGCTCGTACAATCTTAAATTTCTAGGTCTAGTTCTCTGACCCATGCTATTGCTTCAGTGTGGATAATATTCCACGATGTCTATAATACAATGAGAAGAATCTTCGAATGGGAATTCCCTTACCAGACCTGGCCTTTTCAGTCAGTTTACTGCGTTCACATCTGTTAGGGATCCCTTCTATTGCTTTTCCATTGGCTCATATATGTTTACGTCATTGAACACTGCCCATTACTGACATTTATCGTTCGAAATTGTTGTTGTACCATTGAGAATATCCTTGGGAGTATTCTGTCGCGAAGGATAAAAAATTCGAAATGAAGAGGTAACGACAACCTTCTTAGATTTAGATCATTAATACATGATCATGCAAACATCGATAGGGATATTGGCAGTTGGATAAACAACGGCTAAGCAAAATGACGGGCAGCTACAGGAGTTCTATGTGATAAGAAGATTCCACTCCACATGAAGGGCAAAATTTTATAAAACAGTTTTCTGTCTATCCATTCTGTATGATTCGGAATGCTGGGCTACAAAGAAAACGGACGAACGGAAACTTAATGTACTGTAGCTGAACTCCGGATGTTAAAGTTGTACCGTGGAGTGACCAGGCTGGGTAAGATTCGAAATGACACCATCCGAAAATCTCCGAGAAACAATAATCTCACAGAAGTAGAGGGATGGTCTGATCACCTTCAACGATAATGTTGGTCATAGAACGGAGGAGCTTGTATTTGATGCCCAACTAGCCCTATGACATCCTAAAACAAGTTCGAGTGCCTGTCTTAGAAAGGACCTGGTCAACAGGAGTCTAATGTGGATATAGTCCAATATAGAAACTATTGGAGGAGGTCAACAAGAAATACAGACTCCACTTATGTTGGAAAAGGAGAGTAATAATAATATTAATAATAATAATATAAGTATACTCCGTGGTCCCGTTTCTTGCTAGGGGGTCGGGGATGAGGTGAGATAAATTATATGTTTTACGGCTGGATGACTTTCCTAGCGCCAAAACCTCAGTTGTGGAGCTTATTAAGATGAAATGGTGAGCCTCCGTGGCTCAGGCGGCAGCGCGCCGGCCTCTCACCGCTGGATACCGTGGTTCAAATCCCGGTCACTCCATGTGAGATTTGTGCTGGACAAAGCTGAGGTAGGACAGGTTTTTCTCCGGGTACTGCGGTTTTCCCTGTCATCTTTCATTCCAGCAACACTCTCCATGAACATTTCATTTCATCTGTCAGTCATTTATCATTGCCCCAGAGGAGTGCGAGAGGTTTCGGCAGCCGGCACATTTCCTGTCCTCGCCGCTAGATAGGGGCTTCATTCATTCAATTCCTGACCCGGTCGAATGACTGGAAACAGGCTGTGGATTATCATATCATTAAGATGAAATGAATGATGGTGATTGAAATTGGGTTATTCCTGGAAGGAATCAGCTGTGGCGTATGAATAGGAACTGTCCCGGCATTTGCCTGAAAGTGAAAATGGGAAACCACAGAAAACCATTCCTAGGACATTTGACAGTGGGGTTCGAACCCACGCGTCGAATCGAATACAGACCTTTCGCTCTGTAGCCATAGCGTGTTAACACGCGCGGCCACTCCGCAATAATAATAATAATAATAATAATAATAATAATAATAATAATAATAATAATACTAATAATTGTACCGGGAGGTACACCTCAACCCCGTACATTTAAAAGAAGTGCCTTAAGGAACTCTATCTATCACACAAAACTTGAAACAGCTATGGCATGAAGTTGGGACATTGACCAGAAGGTGTCACCATTGAATTACAGACTAATGTGTTATTTTGAAGTTGCCTAAACTGACTGAGTTTATTTGTTTTGTGCTTGTTTACTTCAAGAAGTTTGACTTTTCTCCCTAGATGTCCTTACAAGAACTGAGGTAATGCACTCTAGTTCAAGGTAGAAGAATTAGTGATTTAAAAGTTTTGTGTTTATAGGTTTACACAGCTAAATCAACTTTCATTTATTTTGATATTTCAGGGTTTGCAACACTTCCTTATTATCCCGCCAGCTTTTGAATCTGGCCAATAACAATTTTCTGTAATTATTTTTCAGCCAATCACTGGCTCCTTGTAACTTTTAAAACTATCCAATAAAAATGAGAGGGTGTTTCCGGATTTAGTCCAGAACCCTCTCGAACCATCTCCTCGGGTATATAAGCTTCGGCTTTCTCTGGCTACCTTGTCTTATTGATCGTCGACCTTCTGAATGTGTGTGTTAAGACAGGAGGCGGGGCGCCTCATTCTTCGCCAGGTAGTTCAGCAGCCAAGGTAATGGCCACCAGTCTTATTTTTCTGTAGCTACCTCCGCAGATTTACACGAGCGGAAGGTTCTAATTTCTAACTATGTAACCTCTTGTTTTCTAAAATGTAAAACTTCTTTCGGCTAATGTAAAATTTTATAAAGACTTAAATTGTAAATCGGGGATAGAGAGTGCGTTACCCTCTCGTGTTCCCCTTCAATTTATCTTGAGGTGACTACGATTTTGTAAATGTTTCTCTTTTCTGTCAAACATTAATTTAACCTTCATTCGTGTCACCTCAGTAGCTTGGGATTAGCCTCTGCATCATCGGCCCGCTAGCCCAATTAGGGTTTTATACTTAATTTTCTAGGAGCGCAAGTTGACGCCTCCATACATCTTGTGTACGGGCCAGTAATTTAACCTGTTCTTTTTTTCTCGAAGGCCCAGTAGGTTGGGTAATAGATACCCCTGTGTACAAATTGTAAATTGGGCCTAGAGAGGCCAGAAATTTGTAAGAATTTTGGTGCAATGTTGCCTGGAGTGGGCTGTAAGGAATTGGGAGCGCAGTCTCCTTGGTTCAATTTGGGGAGCATGTAAACTCTTTTCTGTGATTGCTAATTTTACTGTAATATTGAGGGGTGCCTTTGGAAGGCCGTATCTGTAACTGTTGGAGCAAAGTGCTCTTGAATTGGAAGATTCTCCCCACGTCCAACTAAACGCAACATTTGCGATATTGTAAACTTGTAAATTTGGAGCTGGAAGCTCAGTACTTGTAAATTCCAAACTACTATTTGTACCTGTAATCTTGTTATTTCACCTAGTGATAAGTTTGTTAATTTTGTGGTTTCAAAAGAAATATAGCCTAACCTTCATTTTTAAAGTTTTAAGTTAATCTTTGATATAGTAGATAGACCCGTTCAGCCCGCACCTTCTTTCACCCCTCTGTGATCCACAAAACACGGTAATAATAATAATAATAATAATAATAATAATAATAATAAAATTGTGCCAGTAGTGAAGCTCACCAGACTGTTCAACTTTTGACAGTATGTAGTAATGCAGGGCTTCTGCTAGTGTCCATAGGAGTGCAGCGCCAAAGCGCAGCTGTTGGGTTGGAGCATTTTTAAGAACTGTAAATGTAATGTATACTTTAGTAAATGCAGTTATGTGTTTCAACGAGTTTCTTTGCCATATTCATGTTCGGCGCTTCCAGTTTAACATGATTCCTCCTAGTCTTCCTCTTGTAAAGACGTGCAGCTTAGTCTGATAATGAAGGACAGATGAAGGATATTGTTTAGTTACCGACTCCCTCGTTTCAGTTTTCGTTTTGTCCATACCCTACATAAACATAAAAGATCCGGGACTGGGCTCTACCAACTTCGTTTTCGTCCTAGGATATTTCTTCTCCTTTTTGCATTGGGTTTTACTTTCACTTCTCACCAATCAGCTGGTTATTTCTTGCCTACGTTTGTCATCCTAGGACGACGGTACTATAAATATTCTCTGTTTGGAGCTGAGATTGAATACTTCTATTGACGGCTGCTATCCTGTGTGTGGATTTCTCTAGATTTTTACTCGCTTTCTGTTGGAAAATGCTGATTTCGTTATATATTTCTAGTCTAGAAACATCTGTTTAAATCATTGGCCCAAATATAGTAACCACCAGGATCCAACAATGACACCGGTTGGGTAAATGTATCTATAAAGCTGCCTACCATAAGGAAATTCCCGTTTCATTCATTCATTTATTGACTTATTTTATATAGCTTGGCTCAGGTTATGAAGCCAGCTGTTATGCCAAACCATCGTATATTATGCTGTATTTTCTGTCAAACATTAAATTAACCTTCATTCGAGTCACCTCAGTAGCTTGGGATTAGCCTCTGCATCATCGGTTCCTAATTACATATACTTAATTACGAAATTAAACTTAAATGATAGTTATAAACAGAGGATACATTTCTGAGAGTTACTATAAAAACATTAAATACTAATTTCTTAAGTCTATGTACCATTTATAACATCTCGTTTTAAATACATTTCTACTGTGGGTGGTGGTGGTAGAATACGCCCAAGGGGTGACCTTGGCGCGGCATCGCCTGCCTTTCGAGCGACCCTGGCGTGGCACAGGATTACGGAATCGGACCCGTGAATTGGACGATGTTGTATGAGTTGCGCCGTGTAATATCAGTAAAACTTGCGCCGTGGTCATTAATCATTCTAGGAACTAGAGGTCTTGTTTGGGAATTCCACAGGTAGGCCTATCCTCCAACTGGATTAGACATTTAGTACTGAACCGTTCATTCAACGGTGCTTACTTTGTAAATATACAATGTAAATTGTATTAGGTTATTGTTAAGATTAAAAAAGCCTCTTCATGACGCTGATGGAACGTAGGCTTCCCATAACTGCTCCGGGGATTAAATCTACGATCACTTTAGATAGCGTTTATGCTGGACAAAACTGGCGTTCAAAATATTATTTCTGATTTCTTCATATTTATATCAGCATCACTGTTTAAAACAATTTCATTTGTCATTTATTAATCTTTTATACCCAGGGGAATGCGACAGGCCTCGCCAGGGCACACAATTTCCTTTCTTTGGCAGTAGCTATGGTTCATTCTTGAACCCTATCACTTCATAAGGGGTGCATGTCGGGGAAACATAGGGTGAGACAGTTTATTTCTGTTTTCACTGGTCATTCTTTATTCAACAAATTCGCTACATTTCATTTGCCATCCATTAATCTTTGTCCGCAAAAACACGTCAGATCTCGCATTTGGCAGTATTTTCTTCCTTTAGTGGTATTTCATTCTTC
This sequence comes from Anabrus simplex, assembly GCF_040414725.1. Classification (NCBI taxonomy): domain Eukaryota; kingdom Metazoa; phylum Arthropoda; class Insecta; order Orthoptera; family Tettigoniidae; genus Anabrus; species Anabrus simplex. The sequence continues at coordinate 1,249,697,490 of NC_090265.1, forward strand.
ATTCATTCTATTCCTGACCCTGTCAGTTAGCTACAAACAGGCTGTGGATATTCTTCATAAGACTGAAAGACTGATTCTATGTTTCCACACTTGGTTTGTAAATTAAGTCAAACTACGTAGTTATTCACATTTCACCTACTGATATAAATACGATGCAAGTTTTCTAAATGTGCAAGAAACCAACATTGATAGAGTGAATACCGAGCCCGATAGCTGCAGTCGCTTAAGCGCGGCCAGTATCCAGTATTCGGGAGATAGTAGGTTCGAACCCCACTGTCGGCAGCCCTGAAAATGGTTTTCCGTGGTTTCCCATTTTCACACCAGACAAATGCTGCGGCTGTACCTTAATTAAGGCCACGGCCGCTACCTTCCCACTCCTAGCCCTTTACTGTCCCATTGTCGCCGTAAGACCTATCTGTGTCGGTGCGACGTAAAACAACTAGCAAAAGAAAAAAAGATAGAGTGAATAATATTTTTTATATATTAATTTCAAAATCTCAGTACTACAAATATTCAGACATTCCTTGAACTTGGAAATAACCCCATGCGGTGCAGCGCAGGTAGCAGATGCTTAAGACAGCTGTCAAACCACTTCTACTCCCGGCGGGGAATCTCAACGGCGCAAATTTTACTCTGCGCAACTTTTACTCGGCGCAACTCATACAGAACCAATTGGACGTCCTGTGTGTAGGAGGTTGTGAATACATCCACAGGTAATCCCTGCCTGTCGTAAAAGACGACTAAAGGGGTCATGTGCGCATCGATCTCCGCTTGAGGGTGTGACCGTCTCTAAATTGAAATGTGTGAGCACTGAGTGAGTTCGCCGTGCGGTTAGGGTCGCACATCTGTGAACTCGCATTCGGAAGATAGTGGCTTCGAACCCCACTGTCGGCAGCCCTGAAGTTGGTTTTCCGCGGTTTTCTGTTTTCACACCAGGCAAATGCTGTACCTAAATCAAGGTCACGGCCGCTTCCTTCCCACTCCTGCCTAGCCTTTTCCTATCCCATCATCGCCATAAGACCTAGAGTATATGTGTCGATGCGACGTAAAGCAAATTGTTAAAAAATGTGCGTACTGGTTGGGGAAGGGCTTCTTACGTGTGCGACTACGCCTAAGAGCCCAGATGATAACACTGCTTCAGGCAGGAGCGTCATGTACTCCGCCTGAGAACACATACACAGCCGAATGCCTGAGCAGGATCCCCTCTCTGAATGCTATGGGGTACACGCCTAAATTATATCGTTAAACATCGGACCCCGGACAATACCTTTCTAGCTAGGCAGGTATTGCCTTGTCTGCGTAGTGGCTATTGAATCTGCTCATGATCAGCGTCGGTGACGTTCGGGAAGGATACTTTCGGGCATGGCTGCAGAGGGATCAAAGCCTACCTAGGGTGGTCCGCCACCCAAGTCTTTAACTTTTTTCATAAGGGGACGCAGCCGAGAGGGAACATGCACAGCGTGAAGAAAATGGGATCCAGCTTCCCTAGGTTCCTGGTTGTTACCAGATCTGATGAGAATGGTTTTAAGTTAATAAAATCGATCTTGTTCAGTAGACATACATAAGATGTCTACAGCTAACTTCAGGAAGCTTATTACTGAAGACACGTGGCGCAGTTCAGACTGATCGGTTGCTCACTTGCGACTCTTTTTTTTTTTTTTTTTATTATGGCGAATTCCCCGTCAAAGTGGAAGGGCACATATCTCTGAATCTGGTTCGTGGAGTGATCTACCGCAACCTGATCCTGAATCCCGACGGTAAGCCGATAGAAAACATGAAGTACCGACCGAGCTGCGTCAGCTCGCGGCAAGTATAGTCTGAGTTAAAGAAACTAACCTCAGACTAGATCATCCAAACAGTCTTGAGAAATTTGTGCTCGAAAGAACGGGATAATGTCAACTGGGCTTTCAGTGGCGTTTGTATCTACACTCGCTCTGATAACTGCAGTCTACAGCGAACGGGTTCCATTAAGAACCGAGTTGGAGGCAGGAACGGTACGTGGCTCGTTGCCTGTCATGACTGCAGTTTGTAAAGTCTGGAAAAAATGAAAAAAAAAAAACCTTTCTTCTTTTCATTTCTTTTCCAGACATCACCGAGCTCGATAGCTGCAGCTTAAGTGCGGCCAGTATCCAGTAATCGGGAGATAGTGGGTTCGAGTCCCACTTTCTAGGCCTTTCCTATCCCATCGTCGCCATAAGACCTATATGTGTCGGTGCAACGTAAAGCAAATAGCAAAAACAAAAACAGAAAAAACAAAAAATCCAGACATCGTTTCTGGTTTGAAATACACGATCCATTGACAGCCGTCTCAACAGTTTTATTGGTCTGTAAGGATAAGTCGCCATCGACCTATCTGTGTCGGTGCGACGTAAAGCAAATAGCAAAACCAAAAACAGAAAAAACAAAAATCCAGACATCGTTTCTAGTTTCAAATACACGATCCATTGACAACCGTTTCAACAGTTTTATTGGTCTGTAAGGATCCATTTTACGGATGTCCCCCTCATTCATGGTCGTACACTTCAGTTTTGGTGACTACCATATGTTACAAGCTTCAATCAGGGACAGGTGTTACACGCACCGATGTTAAATCAAGACTGTTATAGTTTGCAATTATGACTGTCGATCTGATCGTCACTGTCAAGATCACTACACAGACTTATTTGGAGTGTTTTTTAAAGTGTTTATGTGTGTTTATTTTATCTAGGGTTCATGTTTTTAGACAGATTCAGGTGTTTAATGTTTTTATGCACCAGTGATTATGACGGCTGTTGATGATCAGAAAGGTCAAAACTAGTACCGAAATAAATAAAAATGAGAATATAACTGATACTAAGATATAGTTGTATTCACATGTGTTTGTATTGAATAGATGGACAACTTAAAACCAAATCACAGGTAATTGGTGTCAATACGGATCAAAAATGAAACTTATAGCATATGATTACATGCTTGTGTTAGCCTCGCGTGGTGGAATCGCATAAGGTGAACCCACACTTGCTCATGATTCGTAAAATCTCACACAAATTCGCCAGATAATTTACTAGAAAAGAAAAAGAGTTACATAATAGCAATATTACAATTTGAAACCTAAAATATCTCCCTCAACCAGGAGAGGAGTTACGACGATCTGAGGTAGTCTTTACATTTCTAAGATTACCCTTGCCTGGTCACAAGCCAGCTCACGCGACGACTCTAAGTTTACTTTCACACGCAGGGAAGACAAATTCTTCTTCTTGATGAATTTTTTGGGCTTCTATTTACATTTCGCCCATTATGTTAGCGCTGAGAAGAAAACGAGGTAAATGCGTTGACAAGCTCACCATTAACAGTGGTTTATATAGTCTATCTTGCATAAATACACTGAAAATATGAACTCTGGGAGCACTTGCTCGTCCATCAACTTCTTCTTCTTTTCTTTCTGCAAGTGTGCCCAATCGGGGATTGTAACGTTACTGCAAGAGACGTGTTATTTAGAATAGACTGAAAGGATTACACTACGAAAAACACAGGGACACAAGGTGCTAATCTTCACGTCAGAGTGACCCTTCTCGACGCCTTTTCTACTTACACGCACTGGACCAGGGAAGACAAATACTCTTAACTGAATCACCCTTGTATATGCAGCTGGCTGCTGATTGGACGCAGTTAGTGCCGCCTTAACAGTTGAGGAAGGGATACCAACCCCGAAAATTAAATTTATCATTTCTGTATAAGGTTTCAAGGGGTAGCGGTAGATGGCGCGCAGAATAATAGCGAGAAGGGTAGACGAAATACAGGGGAAATACTGGACGTTTCTAAAGAAATTCAAAACGTTCACTTTTAAAAAATACTGAAGATGAGTTTCTGTAGGTAATATTTCCAGCGTAAGATAGTATTTAGTAGAGGATTGTAGTCCGGGCATCCGGACATACTGTTGACGGCGAGCCCGCCTGGTGGCCATGATCGTTAAGGTGTCAGGTTTGTGTGGTCTGTCACGGAGACCCTTTGGTTTTATTCGACGGGAGTATGCTATGTGCCGACACCGGGTTTCACCTTCTCCATTCCACATCATCATCCCCACATCCAGACGCGCAGGTTGCCTACGGGAGTCGAATGTAAAGACCTGCACCGGGTGTTCTGGACACTCCCACTTCTAAAAGCCATATGATAAATTAACAAATAATCTCAAAGCCATAGGAATGTGTAACAAAAACTATGAGTTGTGAATAAGAAGTCACCGTAGACTGGGAATTTATCCATCTGGCAAGTGAAGTAAAGGAATTAGTATGCGCCACCCGCCTAACTTCCTTTATGTGCTGTCTCGAAACAACGGTATATACGATCGGTTCCATTAGTGACTCACTAGTTTAAAGATAACTTGATCGTGGTTTCGACGTTTCTTAATGTACAGTTCAAAATAGATTTTGTTGGAAGCTCTGAACGTTATGTTGGAAAACTTCTTTAACGTATTTAAATTTTCTCCTTCGGTGTTGGGTAGAATAATTAAAATCACTTAAATCACCGAAGCAGCGTGGCAACATTGATCGATGTCTAGTTTAACAGACTACAGCCAGTGTGTTGGAGAGGGCTGTTGGGTATGAACGCATATTCTGTTGGCTGTTATGCAAATGTGTACACATAATAACAGAGCTGTATAGATTTTAAAAGGATTATATACAAATAGACTAGTCGGAATTAAACTTCAGAAATCCAAGCCCATGGCCCGTGCAGCTGATTAAGGTCTCTGAACCTACAAAGACGTATGCTATCCAGCCAGGTGGCCTACTGATATTAGAGTGACATACGGTTAGCGTGACGCCTTCCTTAGTTCCCTTTACCAGATTCGCCATCTCTCATATCAGATCTTTGTTCTCTTGAAGAACGAGGATGAATGAACCACTTTCAAACCCTAAGACGAGGAAAGTTCTTGGACGAGTTGGAAATTAAACCTGGATTTTCCCGATAAGAGTCAACCTGAGTGGCTCAGACGGTAGAAGTGCTGGCCCTCTGAGCCTAAGTTGGCGGGTTCGACCTCGGCTCAGTACGGTGGTATTTGAAGAGTTTCAAATAGGTTAGCCTCGTGTCAGTAGATTTACCAGAACGTAAAAGAACTCCTGCAGGACGAAATCCCGACACCTCGACGTCTGGGAAAACCGTGAAAGTGGTTAGTGGGACGTAAAACCAATAGCATTGTTACCTCTCATTAAGAGATGCTGACATTACCTCGACACCACTAGGGGTGGGGTGGCATACTTCACAGGAGGTAGGGTTGGGAATTCTCCCCACCGCACGAGTTGGCTGCGCGGTACAGGTTGGGTACTATATATAATCTTATATTCTGAATGGTGGGTTCGAAACTGCCTGCCGGGAGCCCTGAAGATGGATTTCTGTGGTTTCCCCATTTTTCACCGTGGGCGAATGATGGGACAGTGCCTTTATTACGGCCTCGACCTTTCCAGTCATAGCCCTTTAAAAAACCAGCGCCGCAGAAAACCTTTGTGTTGGTGTGACGTTAAACCTCTAGCGGAAGGAAAACTAAGCTCTGTGGATTGTATTTGCATGTATTCTTGTACATTTAACTTATAGAATATTTAAGTATCACATTTTATATTCCATCCTCATCCCCCCCCCCCTTTCAAAATCAACGCATTTTGACAGATGGAAAAACGTTTTACTGATTTCAGTTTCAGAAAGTTGTCAAGTATTTGGGCAATCCGATAAATAAATGTTATAATAGGAAGAAGAAAGTAATTTTACAAGAACTTGTCGTTGGTTATGGAAGCCATTCGAAAGGATAAATGCATTTTTGGACATTTATAGGGTAGGACATTGAAGTTACGAATTTTATAAATTTCATCTCTTAGTTTTAGCTTACTCGCTAACTTAACAAAATGAGTATCAAAAGGAGTGCCAGTAACTGTGCTGAACAGTGATATTGTCTACACGACACCTGTCTAGCTTTCAAGTGCAGTGAGGTTCATCAGTGTTTCAGACGATATCAGTGACTTCATTTTGGTCAGTTGATTTACCATAGAGGCAGGTTGGAGTCAAGTGTATGCCCAGTCACGTAATCCTTCTCTATTAGAAATTATTTTAACTCTGTTCCCGTGCATTCCAATTTAGTCTGAAGGACATAGTTCAACTGATGTCCTAAGTTTTGCTGTGGAAATATGCAGCAACTATACAGTACCTCTTACGATACAGAAATTTCCCTTTAATTGAAAGTAGCTTCCTTAAATGGTTTTCGGAATCCTATTCCAAGATTTCTGATGCTAAATGACAGGGTCTATGATATGCTGTAAACACACAAGAAAAGAGGTGTGATCTGCCGGCTGGAAACTGGGATAGCGCATGGACTATACATTGGTATTTCAGCCGTTATTGGTTAACCATTAGCGTAGGTCCGTTTGGCTAGCTGTGTCTGACTTGTGCATAAATATTGCCATATGCAGTAGGTTCTTTCAACTTCTATCAGTTTTAAGAGCCTTCCCCCAGAGTACCAGCTATTTCGTCTCGGAAAGGGTTATTCAGCGTGCTAGTAAATACTTTTGTCTCGAGTTTCTCGCTTTTAAGCACACTTCAGTGATCGGGCTCCCCGAAAACTTGAGCACAGAGTGCGAATACCTCACCAATTGTGCTACTCAGCTGACCACTTTACTTAAACTCGACCATATTACTTTCATTATAGTATCATTTCCAACATATCCGTTCTCGACATCATCCTCAGTTGCAACTCCACTAGTGTTGTCATCACGACTTGGTTACTTTATTAATGCGCCTAATGAACTTGCGCTGACCTGTGTAGGTATAATCCAGAAGATCCGAGAATCCAGTGTGGGTTCCGAAACCTTCCTCTGTATACGCTCCGAAGGTCTCTCCTTTCCAGTATATCTCACTTTCTTTTAATCTTCAATAATATTGTTCCTGAGGTTTATTTGCCTCAATACTTTTACTTTTCTGTCATTCTATTCATTCAAATGTCAGTCAGGTACACGAGTAATAATTTGAATGTTGTCGAGACAGCATAGTTTTATCCCATGGTTTGTGATATTTCTCTTGACTTTTCTGACTTCGCCGACCGTCAAAGAACAGCTGTTGCCGCTTCTGGGAACATCAGTGTTTGTGTTAGCTCCCCTGTGTGTGCTCACATCTCTTATCTGTAACCTCACCACTAAAATTTGCTGTATTCTGACCCTGTGAGAGATAATCTACACAAGCGTGTAATGCGCAGTCGTATTTCCAGTTTCTGGAGCAGTTAACTTTAGTGTCGCCCGTATCGTTACAGGGTTCAAGATTCATATTCATACTTTCCATAGCTTGTGTGTGATTTCAGCTGGAACGCTTTACTACTGCACAAGGTAATTGATCTGTTTTCGTAAACTCCTTTATTGAAGTTAGTTACTCAGGTTTCAGAGTGTGGTTGCGACAAAGATTGTTGACCTTTTTTCTTCAGTTACGAAAATTAATCGAAAAATGTAGACAAAACTATGTGTAAGATGTATTTCTCTCCAAAGAAATTCCACATATTTTTAAAGACATTCAAAGGCAGAATGTAGGTATAGAAGATTCACTGTTTGTGAAATCGAGGGCTTCTCAGATACAGGATAGCTATGCTTTACTTTCCCGGCCCATTTATAAAGATATATTTGGAATGTGTACATCTGATGGAAACACAAAAGAAAAATTTGGATATGTGAATACTTAAATGGGTTATAAGGGAGCCGTAATACAAATTAGGAATTGGAGATGCATCCTGTCTCGAAGATTTGGTTGGTAAAGTAAATTCATCCCGAGGTGGTGCAGCTCTTTTCAGGCACACCCCCAATGGAGGTGAGCTGCATGTACCATTTCAACCACATACCAGTCCTCTTGCCGTTCTTAAATTTCTGGCAGTACCGGGAATCGAACCCGGGCCACCGAGGACGGCAGGTAATAGTGCCGTTACGCTACGGAGGCGGGCATTTGGTCGGTGAATTTACTGCATAGACCTATATGAGCTGCATTGCATTTGAACTACTACTAAAATGTTTTCAGTCCTCCCCTGAAGGGGGAGGCGGGCCTCTTAGACGTTAACGCCGTCTCAAGGGCCGGGAGATTTGTTGCGGTGAAGGAGAAGCTCGGAGAAGGTGAGGGGGTTGGCGGCCGTGGCCTATACTAGGAACTGTCCCGGCATTCGCCTTAGTGCAGGAGAATGGAAAACCACGGAAAACCATTCTCAGGACAGTCGACGGTTGGGGCCAGTCGTGAGGTTCAGCCCTGTCCCGTCTCCCGAATGCAGAGGTGTAAAGCCCCATCCTCTGCTCGGTTGGCCGGTCAGAGCGCAGAGCTGTTGGACTACGGACCAGCCGTGGCCACTTGTGGGCCGAGACCCACTCTGCATCTACCGACTTATATTCGAAATTTAATTTTCAACGGAATTCTCTGCCGCTTGAACATAGGGAAACTGTCGGTGACTATGTGACAGGTGTAACTGTTTATAGGGGCGCCCACATCAGGTTAACAGGTTGATCTGCGTTTTCCATTGGGAGGATGTTGAACTTATAACAATTCCTAGAGCGTACATTGGTGGAGTATCATGGTGTGCAGATACATGTTATTTGTGGCATCTCTTGGGAGTAGGGCTCGAAGTAGAGGTGGCAGAATGCGAACCAGTAGAGTGAATAATTGCCCAGTCTTATTTGATCAGATCTTTTACGTTTTATGAATTCGAAACATAGCCACCGATATGGCGAAATGCGACCACCTATCAAGCCCTATTACGGTTCTCAAACTGTGATAGCTACGGAGCCGCCGAGTGGCTCTGTTATTGTATCTTCTTTCTTGTGTCAGGCTCCAATTCCTTGGGTCATTTCATCTCAGCGCTGTTAGGTTTCATTTCCACCTCTCTTCTCTCGTCTATCTTGTGTACCCTGATTTCGTTATGCTTCAAGATATCGATCTCTTCTTCTGAACCTTCTACAGCTGGTATCGCTGAAACATGAACTTGAAACATACTACCAAAACCAAATTAGCCTGCCCTGTTAAAGCGCGGACCATGTTGGCACCTATGCATGGATTCGGGAAGTGGCTGCTCTCACATCCCGTCGTTCACCGGTGCTATGAATGATTTTAACTCAGGATGTTGACCCATTGCTGTTTCTTATAGGTCCTCAATTATTATTATTATTATTATTATTATTATTATTATTATTATTATTGAGCGTGTCCGACTTCTTAACTATGAATGGTCAGCGTTGAGGCTTTCGGTTCAGAGGGTCCCCCGTTTGGTTTCCGGCCGGGTCGGGGATTTTAATCCCGTCTGATGAATTCTTCTGGCTCCGGAACTGGGCATTTGTGTTTGGCCCAACACTCTCCCCTTCATATTCACACAACACACCACACTGCCAACCGGCCCAGAAACACGAAATAGTGATTGCATCCCTCCACATAGGATTGACGTCAGGAAGGGCATCCTGCCGCAAAACTGGACCAAGTCCGCATGTGCTACACCGTTCGCACCTGCGACCCCACAGGTGTTGGGAATGCGGTAGAAGAAGAAAAATAAGGGTATTATTGAACGTATTTGGTCATCACTCCTGTAGATAGTCAGTATGAAAACTGTGCAATCGGCGTTTTTCGAGCCTGTAGATATGCTGATACCAGAGATGGTATTCCTTTTGCAAGATGGATGGTTGAGCCTGTAGTTGGGCTGGTGGCAAAAGAGTACTCTCCGATACGACTGTGACTACTGGTCTAGTTACTTTTCTGTAGGGCAATGAAAGTGCACGTATATTGGTACTCTTGAGAAATTATTAATGTGAAATACTATAGCAATTAAGCTTCTTGGAGTCCGAAAATAGGATTCATTGTATCACATGCTTGGTTGCATGATGACATGAATATCGTTTTACATATTGAATGCAGGGGTGTTTGCTCATCTGCTGAGTGATTTCTGTTAATTACATCTACTGTCTCTCTTCTTAAGGACGAGCCTTGGTATCGTCTGCATCACTTCCTGTTTACTGTACATGTGACACACTACATTTAGCTACTTACAACGTGGACATGAACATTTCTAGCAAAATATGTAAATAGTGACTTATTTGTGCTTCTCCTCCATTGTCAACAGTTTCTAATTCTGAACTGCAACGCACTTGTTTTTGAAGTGTTCAGCCATAAAACTGCCTCGAATTCAGATTTTATGCAATAGCTAACGTAGGTAGTGCAATTAGGGAAGAACATGTCCACAATTAGTATGATAGATAGTAGGAAAGTATGGTTTGACTGACAAGAGACAGACATTGTTCTGAACCTACGCCAGACATGGTTACCAGGTTAATACCTGGGGACAAAAGGGGCAGCCTCGGTGACGAGGTTACGGATTGTGGAAACCTTTACCTTCAGCTCATCGAAGGACTTTCGTGGCCTGCATGAGAATGGCTTTCTTTGCTTTCTTAGCAAGAGAGTACCTGTGGCACAACAGTAGTTAACAATTGATACCATTAACCATAACATTCTGCATGAATTTGATATGCTGTACCTGTCATTAAAATCCAGACTTCCTTTTTTTTTTTTACTTTGCATGGCCCGCAGAATAAAAGAGTAATCTCTCTACAGGCAGTGAAAGCCCCTGGAGGATTGGAAGGTAATGGCTTCTACTATTCTTTATCTCGGCACCAAGTGGGTAGATTGTTTAGCCTATGCCCGGTCGCCTTTACCTCTGTGAGTTAATCTACTACCCGTTTATGGTGTAGGCCAGAAGTGGAAATATTTCTTGACTTCCTTACAGGGGAATCGAACCCATGTCCGACTGGGTGAATAATGTACTCGCTCGAACGCTTCAGGTGGGCAACCCTCTCTACGTGGTTAGATGATCAATAAAATATTGAGACGGAAGGGTGGTTAAAAAGTAGCTGTCAACATGTAGATGGTTATGTTCCGTTCGATAGATCTCAGTAAGTAGGATTTAATAAATACTCCGTATATATTCGTGGGCTTGGTGGAGAAACTCACTAAGTCAAAATTTGGCTGTTTTGACTTAATGACATCTTTGTCAAACTGAAGGTCAATTCCACAGACTGGAATAACTCATTAAGTGATTGCGTTGCATGGAAACCAGTGAATCCCACTTTTATGAATCTCACCAAGTCAATAGCAACTTTTAATGTGAGAAGAAGAACTCACTAAGTCATTCCCAATGACTTACTGAGTTTTTGTTGCTAGTCTTCAGTCTGATACTTAAAAGGCTTTGTAAAGAAGAACTCACTAAGTCACCTGAAATGAGTATTTTTTTTCTATTTCATGGTTTAACATATAATTTATGTAAGACTTAAAAGAGTTAGAAAAGTTTATATTATTCCATCAATAGCTAATAATGCTGGAATTGTTTTGATTATTATGGCGGGAAGACTTTTTTTTACAGTCGGTAGTATGCAGGAGTTCAGCATTCATTGTTTATAGTTAAACCCGGGAAGAATGTGGAATGAGTGGAAGGAAAAGGACGAGGTGGATGAAACAGAATCAAGAAAAATTGAGCTACAGAGTCAACAAGAAGAAGAGAGATGAGTGTTTACCATACTTAAACAAGGAAGGAAAACTACAGAGTGCTAAATGTCCTCAACTTGTACATTGCCTTAAGTGTAGGTTTAAATGTAAAATTCATTTCAGTCAACAAGAACGAGAAACCATTTGCAAATTATATTGGGGGTTATCAACCTATCAACGAAAGATGGACTTCATTCCTGGAAATGTTGATGTTTCTAAACCAAAGACCCACTGAGCAAGGAAAGGTACTGATAGCAAGAAACGGAACTCTGCTAAGTCATACCATTTTTACAAGGATGGCTAAAAATTAGAGTCTGCCAATCAACACAGCATTAAAAACAGAAATGGACATGGTTCATTTTCTGGAAGTGACAAGAGAGAAAAAAATTAACCAGCAAATAAAACTCCAAAAGAGCAAGTTGATGCAGTAGAGGCTTACATAGAAAGTTTTCCTAAGATGGAAAGCTGTTATATGAGGAAATTTATCAGAAGGGAATATTTGGATGTTAGGTTATCCATTGCCAAGATGCATGAATTATATGTTATTCACTGTCAAGAAACTAATACCACACCTGCCAGTCAGCAGACTTACAGAAGAATATTTTGTAATGAATACAATCTTTCTTTTTTTGATCCAAAAAAAGACCAGTGCCCTCTCTGCAACAAATACAAGAATGCTAAAGGAGAGGCCAAAATAGCACTAGATGACGAATTTAGCAATCGCACGAGAAGGGTGAACCATTCCTTAGCTAAGCCAAACAGTTGGACAAACAACGTGCATCACGAAATTATGGGGGATTTGTCTCCGCAACATTTGATCTACAGTCAGTTTTGCAGATTCCGTCATCTGATGTGTCTCTTATGTATTACATGATAAAACTGAACATGTTTAACCTAACGATCTATGAGTCAGCTCCTTCTAACAATGTTTATTGTTATGCTTGGACAGAATTAGAAGGAAAAATATGAAGTTCAGAAATTGGTTCATGCTTGTTACATTGGGTAAATCAATTGCCTCCCCATATAAAAGAGTTTTCTCTCTTCTCTGATACATGTGGAAGACAGAACCGAAATAAATACATCTGTGCCTTGATGCTATACTTAGTGCAGAAATCCAAGCTGGATAAAATAGAACACGAATTTATGGAGAGTGGCCACTCATACATGGAAGTAGATTCTATTCATAGTGCAATAGAAAAAGCCAAAAAGCATGTACCAGTATATTGTATTCAGGACTGGTTAACTATATTTAGGACTGCAAGGTCACTAAGAAACAGGAACAAAGAGAGTGGACTGTATGAAGTCAAGGAACTGAAGTTTGGTGACTTTATTGACCTCAAGGATTTGGCAAAGTATTATTCCAAAAATTTATCATGCCTGGTACAGCTCGCTCCCAGACTGCAAGATCGTTGATAGAACTGCAAAACCTGCAACTTTCGGTTCTGAAAGTGAAGATGATGATCACTAAACAGAGCATCAAGAGTTTGCAATTAATAAGTTATAAATATTAAGTTCTAGTAGATACTCACTATTTAGCTGTAATCCTTTTATAACATTATATCAGTATATCGGTAATTCTTTTAAAATAATGCGTATGGTAGTATTTTTGCTTTGATCGGCAACTATGATTATGTAGGTACCTAAAATGTGTTATGTCTTCAATATAAAAAAAATGTAACGCCTTATTTGGTAGGTTGAGCATTTGTTCTCTTTACGGTCAGTGATCTGCTACCTTTATACCATTTGTTTTGAGCAATTGTGGTCTTACTATCACATTAAAAAATTATCCATCTGGATAATTACCATCGGTGAATCTCATTAAGTCAGAATTCCATAACTGTGTTGCTATGTCAACCACAAGTGAAAACTCACTAAGTCAGAACAACTCGATAATTAACAAAATAAAAATTATACTGACGTAAATAAAAGTAAATATAAATTAAACAAGGCATTCCAAAAAGTCTTAAACAATTTACAATTACTTTGGTTAAGATCAGACCAGTACTTTATAATTAAAATGCCAAAAACTGAACTCTTACATTCTCCCCAAACTAAAACTCCATTTTCCCACACTAAGCAAATCATGACTTAGTGAGTTTCTCCACCAACCCCACGATATATACTCCAGATCTTCAGTATAGACTATCATGCCTTCCATCGCACATTTTAATCGATTCTAGGGATCCGGGTGGATTGAGTAGTTATAACCACTTGAATACAGTATATACCCGCGATGCCCTATCTTATTACATAGTGCCGGGCTGAGTGGCTCAGACGGTTCAGGCGCTGGCCTTCTGACCTCAAATTGGTAGGTTCTATCTTGACATAGTCCGATGGTGTTTGAAGGTGCTCAAATACATCAACCTCATGTCAGTAAATTTACTGGCACGTTAAAGAATTCTTGCGGGACTAAATTCCAGCACCTTAGCGTCCCCGAAAACCGTAAAAGTAGTTGGTGGGACGTAAACCCAGTAACATGATTGTTATTATTCCATTAAAAAAATGGTGTATGGCTTTTAGTGTCGGGAGTGTCCGAGGACATGTTCGGCTCGCCAGGTGCAGGTTGATTTGACACCCGTAGGCGACCTGCGCGTCGTGATGAAGACGACACATACACCCAGTCCCCGTGCCAGTGAAATTAATCAATGATGGTTACAATTCCAGACCCTGCCGGGAATCGAACCCGGGACCCCTCTGACCAAAGGCCAGCACGCTAACCATTTAGCCATGGAGTCGGACATTATTCCATAGTAACTGATGGGGTATGGCTTTTAGTGCCAGGAGTGTCCGAAGACATGTTCGGCTCGCAAGGTGCAGGTCTTTTGATTTGACTCCCGTAGGCGACCTGCGCGTCGTGAAGAGGATGAAATGATGATGAAGACAACACACACATCCAATCTAGGTGTCAGTGAAATTAACCACTGATGGTTAAAATTCCTGACCCTGCCGGGAATCGAACCCGGGATCCTTGTGACCAAAGGCCAGCACGCTGACCATTTAGCCATGGAGCCGGACATAGTAACTGGTATTCGGACCCCACAGGACCATTTACTAATTGTTTTCATGTTCAGGTACAAAGACGCGACTGCAAGAATCCACGTCACAAAACCTCAATAGCTTTTAAGTTTCGGTCCTAATACATGTGAGTTTGGGAACCTCTCAACATGGTGACACTGACGCAAAAAATTTTGCTTTCTACTTTAAAACATTTAAATTACAGTGTCCTTTGCTACCGAACCTGGTATTCCCGCAATAATTCCAGTACAAATGAATAGTAATTTTATTGGCTTTACCTCCCACTAACTACTTTTTTACGGTTTTCAGAGTCGCCCAGGTGCCGGAATTTAGTCTCGCAGTTCTTCTTTTACGTGCCAGTAAATCTACCGACGCGAGGTTGACGTATTTGAACACCTTCAAATACCACTGAACTGAGCCAGGATCGAACCTGCCAAGTTCGGGACAGAAGGCCAGCGCCTCAACCGTCTGAGTCACTCATCCCGGCCAATACAAAGTATATTGCAACGGAATTTGAAAAAGACTCGCATCATATTTTAAGGAATGTGACATCATAACATGTTATGGAAGTGGCCACTTTTTGTGTCCATATAAGTTTGATCCCGGCACGCCATGTCTGAAAAGTCCTCACTAATACGTCCGTTGTCACTGCTTGAATTTCTTCTACATGTTTAGACAACCTCCTGCTTGTTCGTCCAATAAAGTCCCCTAGATTTCCAGTTTCTTCGACAAGGCCCCCCAAAAGCGTGAAAGTGAAGTATACCCTAGACTTCGCAAACCTAAAATCAATCGGCATAAGAAAAGAACAAGAATTAACCAAAGAAAGTCAGATAGGAAATGTGAAATTGTGGAGCCTGGAATAATGCCAGACTCAGCTAGGAGCCCCGTCGTCGCTACCCAGCTCCTAAGGTGGAAGCTCCTGGAGGTTCTCTTTCAAGTCACCTCTCACGACAGGCAGGGGATATCGTGAATTTATTCCGTCTCCCCAATTAAAAGGGGGGGGGGGCATCAGAAAGTCAACTCTCTAATATCCGAACCACTCTGCCTGGCACGTGTCCACCTCTAGAGTGTAACGCTTAGCGTTATTAGCTGCCGTCCTTGAGGGTCTAGGTTCGATTCCCGGTAGTCTAAATATCGAATAGTGACAGGTGGGCTGATATGACTTTTTTTAAAGAGCTACATGAACCTCACCTCCATTATTTGGGGTATTCCTGAGAAGAGCGGCACTACCTTGAGGACACGAATTTACTTTAGCCCGGCTTATTATTATTATTATTATTATTATTATTATTATTATTATTATTATTATTATTATTATTATTATTATTATTATTATTATTATTATTATTATTATTATTATTATTATTATTGTTGTAGTAGTAGTAGTTGTTGTTGTTGTTGTTGTTGTTGTTACGAGGATACCGTGGTGGATAGAGGTGAAAGAAGGTGCGGGCTTGAAGGGGTCTATATGAGACAAACAGAAAATAATTAAAAATTATAAAATCTGAACTGTATTTCTTTTTCTGCTGTGTTTGTTTTCAGAAGCTAAATTTTAACAAGACAAGTCGCTCGGCGACAGAACAAGATTTCAGGTACAGAACTAGCTCGTTAGCTTAGATACAAGATAGGAGAAATCAGAAAAATCAACAAAATTACCAGTTAACAATATGAGCTTAAAGCTCCCAATTGTACAAATGTCACCTGAGCACTACTGCTCCATCCACTCAATAGTCAAGGAGACAGGCCTCCCAATTTCATTTACAGAGTTTTCACTATGTGCAATCCTCCAAGAGCACCTTTTGCTCCACAAAATTGTCTAGGAGACCACACGTTACTACCTTCCAAAAGGCACCATTCATTACTAATACGTCTACATGAATAGAAAGAGCATTCATGCTCTATGAATTTATCTAGGAGACTGCGCTCCAAACCGTATACCCTTACCGCCTTCTCAGGGCAACCTTCAACTTTTACATTTACTACTAGTGTTGGCTACTGAATGCATGATTCGAAGCAGTGTATCGATTCATTCAAGTGTCCGAGTGAATCGATTCACAGGAACGGCGAGCTCACGGCACACGATTCAGCTTACTCCCAGCGGACAGTGCTGAGTGGCGCACTCGCTGGACGTTGACGGGGAGCCGAGCTTCCACTGCAGCGAGACCGTGAATCATGGCACATCGAAAGAATCGTGAACGAGCACGGCTTATCGGCACACTGGACACTGGCGGAGAGCCGAGCTTCCGCTGCAGCGAGACATACAGTGAGACATGGTACACTGAAAGAATCGTATGCTATAATGGACTCTCGAGCTCAGCTCATTTGAAAATAATATCCACTTGCATTCACTGTCCTTTTCTTACAGGGAGGTTTAAATAATAGATGGATTTTTATTTGCAGTGTTAAAAAAGTAGTCGAAACATAATTATGAAGTAGGCAGGCTATTAGGTTATACTATTTATTAGTTTAATGAATCTTAGTATTATAACTTAGTTGACATTTGGCAATTAAACTCGACTCTAGCCTGCCCTATGACTATGAGTCATGCTCATGACCATTCAAAATTTCCTGTTTTATATTGGGAAGAACGGCTCAGTATTCTCTCAGTTCATATGTCACATCGTTGCAGAAGACTTCAATCATATGCGGACAGTAAGTGAGCCGACTGACGCAATAACTTAACCAACAGTATGTTGAATCAGAAAACCAGAAGGCTACTGTACATCTCGGGTAGCCTATACAAAATATGACGATTTAAAAAATCCTCAGCTGATATAAAAATACATATTTTCAAAAATTACTGAGCGAGTTGGACGTGCGGTTAGTATCGCGTAGCTATGCGCTTGCATTCGGGGGATGTTGGGTTCGAATCCCACCGTCGGAAGCCGCTAAGATGGTTTTCCGTCATTTCCCCATTTTCACACCAGGAAATGCTGGGACTGTACTTTAATTCAGGCCATGGCTGCTACCTTCCTAATCCTAGACCTTTCGCATCCTGCGTCGCCGGAAACCTTCGATGTATTAGAGTGACTAGTATTTTTTTCTTGGCCGTGAGCGTAGAGGCGCGCGGCTGTGAGCTCGCATCCGGGAGATAGGGGGTTCGAATCCCACTGTCGGCAGCCCTGAAGATGGTTTTCCGTGGTTTCCCATTTTCACACCAGGCAAATGCTGGGGCTGTACCTTAATTAAGGCCACGGCCGCTTCCTTCCAACTCCTAGGCCTTTCCTATCCAATCGTCGCCGTAAGACCTATTGTGTCGGTGCGACGTAAAGCCCCTAGCAAAAAAATATTTTTTTCTAAGAAAGGAGTTCATAGTATGAAGACCGGATGGCAGCTGCGAGCACCGAATGCTGTTGCTGCTGTCTTACCAGTACATACTACACAGATGCAGTAGGAGCGGTGACTAATGTGCCTTGAATCGGATCACTGTATCGATTCAGTAACATGAACGGAATCAAATGAATCGATTCAGTAAAATGAATCGAATGTCCCATCACTATTTACTACCAGAGCATCTTTGCTCAGTAAAATTTTTCGCTTTCCAGGCCTCTCTAGGCACAACCTACATTTAACAAGACCGTATCAACAGTCTGCCTATTTATACAAAGGAAATAATACAGGGGTATCGAGTACCAATTCTAGCGGGCCTTTATGCGAGACAAAACACAGGTTAAAGTTACTGTGTCCCCCCCCCCAAAAAAAAGAAAGTCGAAGATGATGCGGTGGCGGACACTTTCACTCCTTGAAACTTGTACTTAAAAGATAAAACCCTATTAGGGCTTCAGGCCTGAAGTTACAGAGGCTGAGCCTATTCTGCTGAGGTGACTCGATGAAGAAGATTTAAGTTACAAAAGCTATAGACAGAAAACGGTTACAAAATCATAGTCACCTCGAAGTCAAGTTGATAGGGAACTCGAGTGGGTGTCACACTCTCTATTCCCGAATTTCGGCTAAGTTTTTTAGGCTAGTTTTGAAATTTACATTATAGACAATTAGAAATGTAAGGTTACATTATTGAAGATATGAAGCTTCCCCTTGAGCTAGCTTTCAGAGACTATCACATAGTTATTAAATGGCTGTCATTGCCTTAATCTGCTGGAATACTCGATGAAGGGCGAGACGCCTCCGCCTCCTCTATTAACACACACTCAGTAGACTGGACGATCAATAAGACAAGGTGGCCCGAAGAGGTACCAGCTTTTATACCCGAGAGGAAGGTTCTAGAGAGCTCTGGGCTAAGGACCGACACACCTCCTATTGGCTAAAATATGAACAACATTTTATATTGATCGATATTTGAAGTTGGTGGACAGAGATAGAAGTGTTGCAAACTGTACTAAACCCAAAACAAAGCATAATCAACCCAGTTTAGGATACCTCAAAATAAAAAAAAATACCTTTGGATTTTAATAGTTTCTCTTCGCATTAGAGGGCTAACCGGTAACATAGGTTTTTTGGTAGAGACATCTGTAGAGAAAAGTTCAAACTTCTTGCGCTAGTCGTTGTGACCTTCATATATCAGATGGCATTCTTCAAGGCGCTTCATTTGAATGAACGGGGCGGGTGTACCTCGCGGTGCAATTATTATTATTATTATTATTATTATTATTATTATTATTATTATTATTATTATTATTATTATTATTATTATTATTATTATTATTATTTCAAGAAAAATAACATTTTATTCTGCCGAGTTGTTGAGAGAGTGTATTGTGTTGTGTTGTGTGCTGCTATTTAACATGTAGCCTATGGAATTACCGTTCAGTTTGAGATGGAATTCAATTCCGGTGTTGTGGTTTTGGTGGAACGAGTGTGAATGGCCGATGAATTGTTAGGAGAGGTGCCTTTCTGTAGATATTTATGATGTGTCAGCGGAACTTGTTAGTGCCTGAGCTAGTTTATGTTTCCTGTTCGTTCTTTGTGTTTTACAATATCACTTGTCTTGAGGAAAGTTTGAAATAAGCTGATGCATTCCACCTTATGTCATGATGGTTCCGGGATTCATAGCCTAATAAAATGTGCCATAATCAGGGCCTGGAATTTGAAGACATGTCGTCTTGTAACTGATGCACCCGACTCCGTAGCGAAATGGGACAAGGGTTGGTTATCGTTGTATCATAGACATTTCAGTGCTTTTTTTTTTTTTGTGGCGGTACGCAGTACTTTTTCTCGAAAGAAACAAAAGAAATGAACAGGATATTATTCGGAATATTCCTATCACATTTCCTATGAAGTGTTGGCTTATGGCTTTAAATTAAACTAACCGAGCAAGTGACTCTCTGTTTTGGGCCACGTAGCTATTAGCTTGCATTCGGGAGATAGTGGGTTCGAACCACTTTGTCGGCAGCCATGAAGATTGTTTTCCGTGCTTTCCCATTTTCATACCAGGCAAATGCTGGGGATGTACCTCGATTAAGGCCACGGTCGCTTCCTTCCCACTCCTAGCCCTTTCATATCCCGTCTTCACCATAAGACCTATCCATGTCGGTGCGACGTAAACACAGATTGTAAACAAACAAAAATCAAGCTTCTTTGTCCATTTTTATGTTTCTATAGATATAATGCGTATAAGTGTATGAATGAGGTTTCTGTAGACTGTCGTTCTAAAATTATGATTCTTGTCCTATTAACCACTTCATGTCCGGCTCCATGGCTAAATGGTTAGCGTGCTGGCTTTTGGTCACAGGGGTCCCGGGTTCGATTCCCGGCAGGGTCGGGAATTTTAACCATAATTGATTAATTCCGCTGGCTCGGGGGCTGGGAGTATGTGTCGTCTTCATCATCATTTCATCCTCTTCACGAAGCGCAGGTCGCCTACGGGAGTCAAGTCGAAAGACCTGCATCTGGCGAGCCGAACATGTCCTCGGACACTCCCGGTACTAAAAGCAATACGCCATTTCATTTTTTTTTTCAACTAGTTCATGTCATCAGTTCAGTGTTAAGGAAAAATAAAGATTTTTTTGGCTTATGGAATGCAATAGTATAGAGGGTTATTTTTCTCACCATTAAGCAAACTGTTCTTGCCAAGGGCAGTTTAACGCTATCCGTCTTGCACCAAGTGCCGTTAATACCAGCGTAGCAGCAAATAACTAGTAAATAGATAGTTGATCTGGGGTTAACGTATGTGTAAATTTAACTGCTTTCGTTGTTTCAAAATAATCTGAAAAGCATAAAATATTTGTTTTGTGATGCCGAGACAAGCGACTTCATAGTTATTTTGTAGGAGCAAGAGGAGCACGTGGTTCACAAGTTAGACTAGTGAAATGAATACAATATTTGATTATTTTGTACCCGTACGTAATAAAAGAAAGAATGACGATTCTTTTGAAGTATATCCTGAACCTGCAAACAGTAAATCATGTGAATATGAAGAAAACATCGCAAGTTCCGATAGATTTACTGCAGTTCAAGATGGAAACGGATTATGACTATGGGGGACCCAATTGTTGGACATTCGCTCATAAAAATGATTTCTTCCAAAGAAGCGAATGGCTTTATGCGAAAAATAAAATGCTAGGTTATAAGCTGTGCCTAGTTTTTACAAGTTTACGACCAGAAAAACAGATGGAAGTGAACTTTTCTTCAGTAGTAAAATCAGTACATTTGGAAGGGTAGAAGGCGGTACATTTGCAGATATGAACAAAGTGTGAGATTCAGTTTATGAAGAAGTTCGGGCGAGTACCGCCACCATTTTTCGTAGAAAAAAACAGCACTGGCCATTGCTAACTTGACAAATCCTGATCATTACCTCCTGATTATAAAAATGCATGTTTGTTAAGCCGTTCTTTCGTCATATTTTTCCCTAGCTGTAACAAACAAACATACAAACACAAATTCAGCTGAACCTTCTTCGACTTTTGCACACCTAATGAGATAATAAACGAAGTATGAGGCAAACATTTGAAATGTACAGATAAAATTATAATGTTACAGTATTTATGTAACTTTACACTGACTGACTATCTATTGTCATAAATTTGCTTTAGTCTCTTCTGCTCTCACTCATCTCCGCTAGATGGCATTATTGCTGCAGTTACAAAAGCTAACCTCTCAACGCCGGGTACAGAATAGAATGGCTACAGAGGCTTGAATTAAGAATAGAAAGAGTTTTTTAAAGGGATACTTTGCAGGAAATGAGATATTAAGAAACTAAGGCCTTAGAATAAAATCCTACATCATTCTTAAGATAGTTCGCATGAAATTCGTTACTATTGGAGAGTTAACTACCGTCTGCCTTACGTTACCGCGGAAAACCAGCGATAAGGTTCCCTGTAGCGCAAAATTTCAGCACCTGGATGGGTGACCACCCAGTTTCCACCACTTACCGCAGGCACAAATTCTTTGCATACACACATCAGCCATACGTCATAGCCGCTGTGCTGTCCACGGAGTTGCCATCGATCCATACATTTAATAATTATAAACTTGACCAAATAATTGCGATTTTGTACCTAGTACCTTTATCTAATAATCAAACAACACCCTATTCTCAAATATCTTTTCTACACGCAATTGAAATTTCCTATTAGCACTCTCAAAATCTTTAGGAGCGCATGTTGCGCACCGGTACCAGTGCCCCCCCCCCCCCCTCACTCACACGGGGGTGATGCTTCCTTAAACCAATGTTCAGTCACACATCGAACCCTACATCCACTGGGTGTGTGCTTCAGGCCTACGTACTCGAGGCGTACAGACAATTTTCGTGCTTGAAGCGTACAGTATTTCGTAAGAACACGACGGACCTTGCTTGAGGCGTAATATTTTTCAAGTTCAGATAGGGAACAGATAACGGGAGAAGCCAGAAGTAGTGTTTCCCAAAGAGGCAATTACAAAGTATTTAGTGAACGATCCTTCGGCATCAATTTTTAAATGAAGCTATCCAGTAGTATGAACGTCAGATAAAGTACAGTTAAGTTAAATTAATATCATCATGAGGGACTGATGACCCAGATCATCACTTTAAACAACAATCATCATCATGTCCGGCTCCATGGATAAATGGTTAGCGTGCTGGCCTTTGGTCCAGGGGTCCTGGGTTCGATTCCCGGTGGGCTCGGGGAATTTAACCTTAATTGTTTAATTCTGATGGCTCAGAAATCATCCTAGGTAGGGCCCCATCCTCATAGATGCGCAGGTCGCCTATACGGCGTCAACTCGAAAGACATGCACCAGGCCTTTCCGGAGGCCACACGCCATAAATAAAATAAATAAATCATCATCAATAATTGAGACTCAAAAATATAATCTTACTATTATTCATATATAATCATACTGTATATAATATACACATATAATAATAATAATAATAATAATAATAATAATAATAATAATAATAATAATAATATAATTTCAGACTTTCTGAGTGGTGCAATCTAGACGATCTACTTACCATTTTCGACGTTGTGAATGTACAGGATATAGACTTCTTGTTTTTAATTATAATTTTCTTTGCGTCGTCGCATCTAACAGGTAGGTCTTATGGCTATGGTGGGATAGGAAAGGGCTATCGGTGGGAAGAAAGCGACCATGGCCTTAATTATGGTACAGCCCCAGCATTTGCCTGGTGTGAAAATGAGAAACCACGAAAAACCATCTCCAGAGCTGCCGGCTGTGGGCTTCGAACCCACTATGTCCCGAATGCAAGCCGATAGGCACGTGATCCAAACCGCCCAGCCACTCGTTAGTCAGGATATAGGCTTAAGGTGCAAGTGTTGATATGGCAAAAAATGAATGTTTTCTCATAACAACTTCTCTTCACACTTTACCCAGGCTTAGAACTGGTTATGTCTCTTAAAACATAGGCGTGTTTAAAAGTTGCGGAGAAACTCCTTGTCAAGTTATTATACAGTTAAAAGTATAGCAATCAGATTTTTCTTTTTGATAATTCAACGATTTTCGTCATTTTCACTAGGAGTCTTATAATCATTTACAAAATCGTAATATTTACAAAGTGTAGAGGAAACTCGTCAGTACGGCTATAATATTTTTTGATACAGTCATTCAACTTATTCAAATCTCTGTGTGTAGGCCAATGTTCTCTAACATATCCAGAGGTCACCGGTTTTTTCCAGTTTTTGCAGCATTCTTTTCAGCCTTTCATCATACCTTATGTAGCCTACATCTTTTTCCCCTTGTTGCCAGGCTCTCCTAGCTTGTTCCGTTTAATTAAAAAACTTAAGAAACTTGTGCGAACTGCTTCATCTTTCAGACGTTTAATTAAGAAATAGATATTGGGGAATTTTCTCCCAATTATATTGTTTAGCTTCCTGTTCCAACTTTTAGGAACAATATTTGTTCGGTGTTGCTGCCCAAAAACATTCCACAGTTCTACAAGTACCTTTACATTATCGAACCACTGAGTAAAAAAATAGTGTGAATACGCGGTAACTTCATCTGACTGTGTAGCGTCTGACGCGATTATCAGCCAGCCGTCATCAGTGAAATCCGGTGGTATTAACGCCAATGCTGCACACATTTTGCAAAACCGTTGAACCTCCACGTTTTCCTTGTACTATAGTGTCAGTCCGATCTTCTGGATCTTCCTCCAAAGGCACTGATTAAAATGAAAATTGCAGCCGGATAATGCTGCAATCGGAAAGACGCTTCGTAAAGCGTTTATCACGGCGGTTTCAAAATTGAGTTTTATTGTCTCGGTTTTCCATCCACCAGACCAATTACTGATACCTGCAAAGCACGTTTGTATATGTCCTCTGACTTAGCTGGAAGCAAAGCGAAAAGTATGGGGTATATACAGGGTGTTAGGTGTATACGTGCAGATATTTATTGTAGCAATAGAGAACGATGTGACGAACCACTATATATCAAACTTTTAGTAATCCTCGGAAGTTATTTTCGAGAGCAAAGGGGTACGATGTTTTTAGAATAGGTAGTATACCTTGTTCTTGTGAATGAATAGCTTTCCTTTGATAACAGGCAAGTCACGCGCCATCCCTGCCAAACTGGTTTCTGTTCTGTTTATGTTTAAGAGCAAATGGACTACTGTGACAGCTGAGCGCTCCCTATTCAATGCCACGAGACGTTACGTAATATACTTGCCAAACTGGTTTTATGTTTACGAGCAACTCACCTACGGTAACAGCTGAAGGCTACCAGTCTACAACATGTTACGTTACATTATCGCCAGACTGGTTTGATGTTGTTAGTATTTAGTTTCCGTCTTAGGGGTTTCAGACAACACTAGTTATCGGTTTCGGACCCTGGAGATGTATTGAATTCTCAGCGTTAATACTGGTTCATTTGCTGTTACGTCCTTTAGGGGATAGGGATATCTGTGGTCGTCAGCCCTGTGGTCTAGTGAGTATGGAAATGACCTGAAAACCTGTGTCGGTGCGCGACCTGTACGAGCGTGTGATATAATTATTGGTTGGGATACGCACGCCGGGAAGTGAAATGCGGTACGATCCCCGTTGTGCATTGCGTAAAGGTAGAAGAAGGAAGACAGTTCCTTGCGCCAACGAACAAATGCATGGCATAGGATATCCATATGAGTAGAATCAGAATTGAATTATCGAAGCACATCAAACGTTTTGTTTCAAACGAAAAATGGACATATTATACAACTAAATTAAACGTACCTACATTTCGTGCTTCCTGCCTGGTTGAGTGGCTAAAACGGTTGAGGTGCCAGCCTTTTGACTCCAACTTCGCATGTTCGAACCTGGCCCCGTGCAGTGGTATTTGAAGGTGCTCAAATACGTCAGCCTCGTGTCGGTATATTTACTGGTACACCGAGCTCGATAGCTGCAGTCGCTTAAGTGCTACCAGTATCCAGTATTCGGGAGATAGTTGGTTCGTACCCCACTGTCGGTAGCCCAGAAGATGGTTTTCCGTGGTTTCCCATTTTCACACGAGGCAAATGCTGGGGCTGTACCTTAATTAAGGCCATGGTTGCTTCCTTCCCACTCCTAACCCTTACCTGCCCCGTCATCGCTATAATACCTATCTGTGTCGGTGCGACGTAAAGCAACTTGTCATTCGAGCCAAGACATCACTGTGGTTCAGAATATCCTCTGGTGTTTAAACATACGTTCACGGAGGTCATCCGAAGTGGTTACCTCAGTTCGGTATACTTTGTTTCTCATGTCCCCCAGGCATAACAATCCACTGGAATAAGGGCTGGCCAATTGATAGTTCCACATCGTCCTGTCTACCGTTGAGGAAATGTCTGCACCATCGTGTAAAATCCACATGGTTCGGCGTAGTCGAAGCGACACGTCCTCTGAAAGCTCCAGTAACGTACTGCATCTACTGTACAGGAGCAAGATAACATTAATAAAAAGATGTAACCGACCTCCAACTACACCCATCCTGATATTAATTAGAACCGGTGCTGGAAACTGCCTTGTCCTATTGAATGGGGATATTCCACAGCTCATGAGTGGGATATAGTGGGTTTCAACCCCTCTGTCGGCAGCCCTAAAGGTGGTTTACCGTGGTTTTCCATGTTTACACCAGGCAAATGCTGGGGCTGTAACGTCATGAATGCCACGATCGCTTCCTTTCCGATACTAGCCCTTTCCCGTCCCATCGTCAACATAAGGAAAGCTACACCGATCAAATGTATGCACGTAAGGTGATTGGTACCGGTCTGAGTGTCTGAGACCGTTGAGGTCCTTATCTTCCGACCTCCAACTTGGCAGGTTCAATCTTGGCTCAGTCCGATGATATTTGATGGGGCACACATACGTCAGTCTCGTGTCGTAGAAATACTGGCACGTAAATGAACTCCTGCGATATGAAATTTCGTCACCTCAGCGTCTCAGAAAACGGTATAAATAGTATGTGGGACGTAAAGCAAATAACGCTAATAAAAAGACGATTGGTCAAAGAGACAGACTTCTCACTGCATCCATCCAGATATTAATTGAGAGCCGGTGCTAGAGATTGCCTTGGTATACTAAATATTAAACACTCCTTCTATAAAAATTGCCTTATGTGTCACTAATACACTTGACAGAAATTCTGGATTGAGTGCTTGATCAATTAACCAGCGGCAGAAATCCACTCTTAAATCATCACCGAGCTTGATAGTAGCAGTCGCTAAAATTCGAACAGTATCCAATATTCGGGATGTACTGGCTTCGAATCCCTCTGCGACGCACCGATACAGATAGGTCTTATAGGACGATGGGATAGCAAAGGCCTAGGAGTTGGAAGGAGGCGGCCGTGGCCTTAATTTAGGTACAGCCCTAGCATTTGCCTGGTGTGAAAATGGGAAACCACGGAAAACCATCTTCTGGGCTCCCGACAGTGGGATTCGAATCCATTATCTCCGGGATGCAAGCTCTCAGCCATGCGTCTCTAACCGCACGGCCAACTCGCCCGGTAATAATAATAATAATAATAATAATAATAATAATAATATTTTTTGCTGCCGGGCAGAGTGGCTCAGACGGTTGAGGCGCTGGCCTTCTGACCCCAACTTGGCAGGCTCGATCTTGGCTCAGTCCGATGGTATTCGAAGATGCTCAAATAAGTCAGCCTCGTGTCGGTAGATTTACTGGCGCGTAAAAAGAACTCCTGCGAGACTAAATTACAGCACCTCAGCGCCTCCAGAAACAGCAAGAGTAGTTAGTGGGATGTAAAGCAAATAACATTACCGGTATTATCAGGTCATTAGGAGCTGAAAGGCAGGGAAGAAAATAGTAAAATATGCGTGGTGTAGGAGGAAACAAGATGAAATGTACTTCACCCGTGCCTACATCGCTCGCAGTAGTTTACTACAGGATAGTATGCGTAAGACCAGAACCAGGTCTCTTTGCGATGAGTCAGGTGTATCTTCGTATTGTGGTTAGCACTAGAGGACAAAGTGTGACAAACAGGTTTTGTGTATAAACATCAAACATGCACATCAACAAACACACACACGCAATGTACCCAAACCAGTACAGTGTAGAATGAAGAACTGCCATGCTGTGTTCAAGGTCAATATCTAGCGTTTTAACAAGCACGTCTTCCGTGTGTTGTGTTCAGCTTGTGCCACGTACAAGGCAATCGCGAACTGAAACTCTAGATTTATAATTTTTGTTACCGGTACTTCAATTTTTCTGCTCGGATTTATGAGAATATCGAACTATCGAGACTCAAAATACTACATCGATTGAGAACTGAACTCCCAACTCAATACGCTGCAGAAATGGTGTAACATCTGACATACCAATGTGAAACACGTAGCAATTGTTCCAGTGACCTCCCTGGACTACTCTGCAGGCTTCACTTCTCCGTACCCGGCGAGTTGGCCATGCGGTTAGGAGCGCACAGCTGTGAGCTCGCATCCGGGAGATTGGGGCTTCGAACCCCAATGTCGGCAGCCCTGAAGATGATTTTCCGTGGTTTCCCAAGTTCACACCAGGCATTGCGGGGGTTGAACCTTAATTAAGGCCACGACCACTTTCTTACCATTCCTAGGCCTTTCTTGTCCGATTGTCGCCATAAGACCTCTCTGTGTTGGTGCGACGTAAAGCAACTAACAAAAGAAAATCACTTCTCCGAATCCAGTCTTCCGTAATATCCATTGGAGATCTGGCGGGCCAATTGATGGGTCCATGTCGTCCTATTCGCCATAGACCAAAGGACTGATCCAAATGATCACGCAGTAAGCGGCTTATATCAGGTGGTGGGCCATCGTGTAAAAACCACATGTTTCGGCGTAGTCGAAACGGAGCGTCCTCTGAAAGCTCTAATAACGTACCTATGAGGAACTCCAGGTAAGATACCCCTATGAACTGTGCAGATAAGATGATGATAATAATGTCATTGGCTTTACGTCCCACTAACTACTTTTCACGGTTTTCGGAGACGCGGATTTGCAGGAATTTAGTACCATAGGAGTTCTTCACATACCAGTAAATCTACTGACACAAGGCTGACGTATTTGAGCACCTTGTCAAGACTGGACTCAGAAGGCCAGTGCCTCAACCGTCTGAGCCACTCAGCCCGGCAAGATGATTGTGCAGCAATGCGTAAAGTGCTGGCCTCCTGAACCCAACTTGGGAGGCTTGGTCTTGGCTCAGTCCGGTGGTATTTGAAGGTGCTCAAATACGTCAGTCTCGTGTCTGTAGATTTATTTGCATAAAAAAATACTGCGATAAAAAATTCTGGCATTTCAGCGTCTCCGAAAACCGTGAAAATTAGTTAGTGGAACGTTAAGATATTATTATTATTATTATTATTATTATTATTAGTAGTAGTAGTAGTAGTAGTAGTAGTAGTAATATTATTTTTACGGAAGTTCTAATTAAACGGGTCCATTACAGTCATCATTTTACCTATCGGTACTTACTGTTCAGTAATAAGCCTTCCGTCCGCCTCTGTGGTGCAGTGGTTAGTGTGATTAGCTGCCACCCCCGAAGTTCGGGTTCGATTTCCAGCTCTGACAAGAAATTTGAAAAGTGGTACAAGGGCTGGAATGGGGTCCACTTAGCCTCGGGAGGTCAAATGAGTAGAGGTGGTCCGATTCCCACCTCAGCCATCCTGAAAGTTGTTTCCCGTAGTTCCCCCTTCTCCAGGCAAATGCCGGGATGGTACCTAACTTAAGGCCACGGCCGCTTCCTTCCCTCTTCCTTGTCTATCCTTTCCAATCTTCCCATACCCCCGCAAGGCCCCTGTTCAGCATAGCAGGTGAGGCAGCCTGGGTGAGGTACTGGTCATTCTCCCCAGTTGTATCCCCGATCCAATGTCTCACGCTCCAGGACACTACCCTTGAGGCGGTAGAGGTGGGATCCCTTGCTGAGTCCCATGAAAAACCAACCCTGGAGGGTAAACAGATTGGGAAAAAGAAGAATAAGCCTTCTATTAGAAATGCCCGGCGTCAATTCCACAGTAGGTCTTTTTCCTTCGAGCAATGTTCACGATGGATGCAACTACGGTTTTTGAAATTTGTCTCATTAATAACAATTTCACTGAATACTTATAGCCTTTTCTTTCACTGTCCACCGTCCTTTCAATGACCTAAAAAGTTTATGAATAAGCATAGACAACCCGCATTGTCTATTGTCAGAAATTCATCGTAGACTGTCGCAATTACAGCACAGAAATGTTGCGCCCATATTTCATTTACTTATTAACCATTTCCTTTCATTTTGTCAGCTTGGATCACTGAGTAATGCCATTGACGTCTTAAAAATCTTACACAAATACACAACACTTGATTCGCACGTATGTGCTTGTACGGATCTTCGACGTCACTGTAAGGATTCTGTGTACTTTTCACACAGAGTACCCTACACCGGTTTTCGAGTACAGCAAGTGACCTGGCACGTGAGTCATCCTCTTCTACTTGCCAAGCCTTTAGGGGAAGTGCACAACAACATGTGTTGGCCTGCGATAAGAAACAGGTTCAACAAGCCCTATACTCGGCTACTGTACTTCCGCTACGCGTGGACAGAATGACATCACCGGCGTATCCTGCTACGGCCGTTCAAAACACATTAGGTCCTGAAATATTTGGCTCAGTTATGGGCAAACTAATAGGACAAGGTAAAAAGTACATAGCATATATTATGAGATGTATTTTTCTTAGCCGACTAGCTTAATATCTGCACGTATACACCTAACACCCTGTATATGTATCTCATTTTTGGTTGTGTCGATGTCCACATGAATGCTATATAGTTGAGTGAACTGTCTTGGACAGCTATCGAATGATCCTCCATGAAAAGGTTCTTGCCGTTACTTAGTAGATTGAGAGCTTCTTCCACGCCAAATACCATCAGCCTGTGGTCCGTAATAGAAGAATCGTCCACCCTCAGAAAGCTACTGACATCAGGAAAAGTTAATAGTTCGTTGGAGAATACTATTTCAGAACTGTTTCTTGGATTCTGATCAGCACCTAGTGCGATTCTCCTTTCTTTGCACAGTGTCGATTTTACTTTTTCGTAACGAGGAAACTCGGCAACAAATTCATATCTGTTCTGCAGTTCCTGGTAATAAAATACATAGTTTATTCGCATGTCAGTGCAGCACAACGTTTATAAATTACACACTAGAATGGAGGTCATTTATAAATATAATCTTCTTATTCCTCTTCCGCCTTTTCCCCACACCTGTGGGGTCGCAGGTGCGAATTGTTTCGCACATGTGTATTTCGTCCTGTTTTACGGGTGTATGCCCTTCCTGACGCCAGCCCTATATGGAGGGATGTAATCACTATTACGTGTTCCTATGGTGGTTGGTAATGTGGTGTTTTTTCTGAATATGAAGAGGAAAGTGTTGGGATACACAAAAATCCAGTCCTGGAGTCAGAATAATTAATCAAACGCTATTAAAATCTCCTAGCCGGCCGCAAATCTAACCCGGGACCCTCTGAACCGAAGGCCTCAGTGCTGCCATCCACCCAAGGAGTCGGACCATTTGTAAATATAATGATTAAGATATATAAATACAAACCTGAAACTCCTGATGAACAGGAACTGATATGTCCTCCCTCGTACGCTTTCTGCATACCTCCATTCTTTTCCTTATTTCGATATCTGCAATATTCGGAACACAAGTATGTTCCCTGTAGCTTCCTACGATGACATGATGATTTCCAGTGGTTTTTAACGCTGCAGAACAGCGGAACTTCTGTTCTACACAGAGCCACGAAATAAGCCCTTCCCTTTTCCTGTGTGTCCTGTATCGATATCCGTTTAACACCAAGAATGGTTGTCCCATTCGCGTCTTAATCATTTCTATCCCGCTATCGCTCATTTTATTCTGAACTGATTGCCAAGACAGACGAACGAAGAATGCTGTTTACAAAATGTGAACACCTGCCTGGAATGAGTCTGAATATCCCCTTTACACTAAGAGGAGTTGGAATATCCCAATTACAGTAGCTGACTTCGACCCAGAGAAGTTGTTATCGAAGTTATCCATCCGTGCGCCTCGGGCACGAGGAAATTTCGCTGTACGCTTCAAACACTATACGCTTCGAGCACGGAGCCATAGGGTACGTCCAAGATGCACTCTGGTTTTCTGAGTCAGAAGCCCATGCACTTGAAAATGATAAAATTTAACCAAAATTCGTTTTTAAAACACAACAACGCACATACAACCCATTACAAGAAAAACACCCATAGCACTGAAATGACATATCGTACTCGGTAAACAATAAATTCAGTAACCTAGACTACTTTAAATATGCACATGACTCACTAACATAACCCTACAGCCAGTAGACTTGGAAATGACAAAATTAAACCAACATTCGTTGGTAAATCACATCATTGCACAATATATTACAAGAAAAACATAAATTACACAGGACAGTGAAATAACATTCTCAACAAGTACACAGTCACCAGCCTAGTCCTACTTGAAATATACAGTTAAAGGCGTATTTATAAGAAAATCATAATTATTATTGATAACACCTTAATGCACTTTTTAGTCATCGTTTTCAACTTCACACCGCACTGACACTCATCCTCAAGGTTACATACACTACTGCCAATTAACTGAAATCCTAACACTACCAGTGCCTCTATTTGATTCTGTAACTAAAAGAAATTCTGGTTTATAACTGTCACTAATTAACACCTGGAAAAGTCTGAAAACGTTACAACACAAGGACATGACCATCAATGATGTACACTTCAAACCACCTCTCTTCACTAGATTAAAATACATCATCATTTCCCTGTCACTACCCACAAGCAATTCATTTTGAGCCTGCAATAGTTTAATGCAGACATCACACTTTTTACATAATTTTTCAATCACTTGTAAATTGGTGTAGCTGGCAATGCAGAACAAATTCCTCAGTGTTTCAAGGCGGACTGTGATGTGAACTACTTCCTCATGCAGGCTCTAACGCATCTAAATTATCAATAATTCCATCATGACTATTGTTACAGACATTACGAGCGAAGTCTTTCCGAAAATGTTCACCAAGTTTTGCAGACCTCATCTTCAATACACCTAACACTTTGAGCTTTCTTTCAGACTCAGGAATTTGTTCCACAGAAATATTATAAGTGCAACCACTCAATCTGGGAGGTACCAAATCTTCCCACTAAACTGTCTGTATGCAATTTGGCAGTGAGCACATAAGCCCTGTGGTACTTATTAAAAATATATTTACACAGTTCTATCACTATGGTAAGTGTGTGTGTGTATGTATGTGTCAAAGCAGTGTGTGTTTCACTTCCTTCTATTTATGACATGTGCCATAAGTCTATGTATGTTTTTAAACATGTAAGGAATGAAAGTTTCATGTCATCAGGACGAGTAATTGGATCAACATCTTCATTTCTGGTATGTGTACCTTTCATGCAATGCTGTTCATTACAGACTGACCACCACTTTTGAATTAATTTTGGAAAATGGATTGTGCCATCAGAAACATCCACACCTTGAGTTTTAAGCGATTCCAAACCAGCAACAATCTTACTATCAAAGACTTTACTGCTAATGATAGATAGATAGATAGATAGAGCCTTCCTATATAAATTTGCAGTCATTTTTAGCAACAGTCTCCTCTCTGAATGAAACAACTCTTTAAGATCTGAACATTTGGCCTCGGTGGTTGTGCATTTACAGACTGACTCAGTACCAACATCAACATTGACTACTTCGCTTAAAACAGCAAATTTCTTATCAAAGTTTCGTATAATAAGAGAATGTCGCAGCCCATATCAGTAGTTCTGGAGAGTATCTTATTTGGTTAGTTATAGAGAGAGACTCTGACTGTTCCAGAACAAATTTTATTTTATTAGTTCTTTCTGCATTAAATTCCCAGTCTAACTCAAGTGCATTTTTCAAAAGGTTCATCAAAAGAGAAAGTTTATCAATGAGGCCAATATTATCATCAGACTAACTTGTGAGATGACTTACGAAAGTACCAAACTTCGTCCATCGCCGGGCTGAGTGGCTCAGACGATTAAGGCGCTGGCCTTCTGACCCCAACTTGGCAGGTTCGATCCTGGCTCAGTCCGGTGGTATTTGAAGGTGCTCAAATACGCCAGCCTCGTGTCGGTAGATTTACTGGCACGTAAAAGAACTCCTGCGGGACTAAATTCCGGCACCTCGGCGTCTCCGAAAACCGTAAAAGAGTAGTTAGTGGGACGTAAAACAAATAACATTATTATTATTATTGTTACCGTGTTTTGGTGGTAGGTAGAGGTGTAAGAAGGTGCGGGCGTGAATGGGTCTCAAACTACGGAATCAAAGTTAATGTAAAAGTTAACAAGGTTATATTTCCTTTTCAATATTAAGTAATAACAAAGAACAGGTACTTAGTAGCCGAAACACAATTTGAAATGTACAATTACAGGGATTACAGAGTTTGGGCTTCGAGCCCTGAGTTCACAATTTTTGAGCAACTAGCCCAACTTTCCGATATACACATTTAACAAAGGGGCAGAAGACCCCAATCAAACCCTGGAGCACTTGCTCCAAATTACACAGTAAAGCCTCCTCGAGGCATACAACACTCCGTTTCCAAAAGAGCCACACGCTCTTTAATTTAAGCCTCTCCTAGGCCACACCAAACTCCACCTTCAAGTTGTCCTCAACGGACATAAACACAGGGGTAAAATACCCAATCTACTGAGGTCTATTAAATGAAAAGCAGGTTAATTAAATGACCTCTAAAACAACTTGAGAGGAGGCGAACTTGCACTCCTAATACACTTGGTTTTTAAGACCTACTTTGGCTCTTAGGCCACTGATGCAAGGGCTAATCCCATACTACAGAGGTGACGTAATAGCAATTTACATTACATTACGGAAGAATTGGTTGAGAGAATAAGTTCACCTCAAGACGATGTGAGTGGGAGCTCGAGAGGGTTAAGCACTCTCTATCCCGATATGTCGTTTTAAAATAGAATAGATACCAGTTGTTTTTACATTTTAGGAAAAGGTTACATGGTTGAACGCTTAGAACCCGCCCCGAAAGTTAAACTGCTGAGCAAGAAAAGAAAAAATTTATTAATCGGCCATTACCTTATTGTTGACCGCCGCCGAGGAAAGAGGCGCTTCCCGCCTCCTGCTATGTACTTAATACACTGAAAGATGGAACAGAAGTGGCCCGGAGACCCTAAAATCAGCAGTTTATATACTCTCGCGGAAGTTTCTAGGCGTTAGGGGAATGAAAACACCCGCCCACAATGTTTTTATTGGATAGGACCCCGCAACAGATACAAGTTGGGGGAAGATACACCAGATTGGTCAGAAATTACTAAAAGAAATTCGGGATTGGATAAATCTAAAACAAGGGGAAAAAGAGGGGTATACAGTCAACTTAAACAATAACAGAAAGAAATTTAACAAGAAACAAACTTTTGAAATAAAAATTTCTCCAACAAAATAGTTCTTTGACTCCGCACTAGGGTGCGCTATTGTTGATCTTCAGTAGTGTCCTCTAGAAGAGAAAGTTCACACTTCTTACTTCAAGCGAAACAAAAACACATCAAAAGTGACACAGTTCAAAAACTCAAAATTTTCCACGTGGTGACATCTTCTGAGAAAGTAGAGAATTAATAGAGTAGATAAAGTTCAACCTTCCTCCAGAAGAGGAGTTTCAACTGGCGCAACTTTTAAATAAACGGTGTAGAGGTGTACCGCCCGGTACAATTATTATTATTATTATTATTAACTTCGTCCATCTGTCACATTTCAGGTCTTCACAAGCATCAGATTCCAATATACACCTAAAATGCTCTGTAGCCAAGCACACATTTTTGTGCAACACTTTGAACTGCAAATGAACTTGAAACTTTAAAAACTCGCTGATGGAACGTTAATAAATGACTCATCATCCACCTTCACAAACAACACATAATCTTCCTTCACTATTACAGTGAATGATTTAACGCATTTCTTATACACTTCACAGATGAATGAGGTAAAACCTGTAATTTTGTCACTTTCACACTACTTACTGAAATAACCTCTAAATACGAAAAACACCACTAACATGTTAAAATATCTGGATAGCCAATAAAAGAACCAATAGAAGGATACTGCAACACTATTCAACACACAAAAATATTCGGTGGAATTAAATCGCGAATACCAGTAACAAGATAATATCAATCAACCACACACGTGCGCGATATACACAAAACTGAATGTAAACATGGTCCCACACGCCGTCTGCACGTGGCCCAATGTGGCAGCCATTTTGTCACGTATCGATATATGTATTTAGGTCTGATAATATTGTAGTTGGTTTAGCACCAGCAGCCTTCTTCAACTCCTGATCATCAGCCTTCTATCGAAGCACTGGAACTGAAACGGGATCCGAGGCGGTGCACACAATGATGCTGTAACAGTGTAACATCACGATGCTTATTCAAAATTACCACAAATTGTCACTAACATAAACCACAAACAAGAAACACTAATAGTTCTTGTTGCGAACAGTTACTCATAATAACCATGCTGCATTCCCTGGTCTGCACCTGGATGGCTACCATCCAGGCATGGCTCATATCACTGCCTTAATTAATTGATTTCAAATAACTTTGTCAATCATACACTTAACGTGCTGTCCACAGAAGAGCCACGTTGCAATCAATAACTAAGTCGTTCAATTCAACTCCACTACCTTTTAAACCAATTTACCTACAATCACTCTCAACCAAGTATTAATCTCTCAACTACGAATATTACCATTCAGCCACAAATCATTTCAAATCATCTAACACGCATCTCATACTCAATTCAGTCATTACCTCTTAAACCTTTCAACACCATTTAAAATGTTCAAAACCTTTAAGCTGGCTGAGGAGCGCAGTAGCACATCACTACCAGTGATTTCCACCTGGAGGGGGGTGGAGGGAGTTCTTTCGGATGTTG
This sequence comes from Anabrus simplex, assembly GCF_040414725.1. Classification (NCBI taxonomy): domain Eukaryota; kingdom Metazoa; phylum Arthropoda; class Insecta; order Orthoptera; family Tettigoniidae; genus Anabrus; species Anabrus simplex. The sequence goes on from NC_090265.1 coordinate 1,249,733,817, forward strand.
AACGCTACCGGCTAGGTGATGGTGGTGGTGGCGGCGGTGGTGATAATGATGATGATGATGATGATGATGATGATGATGATGATATATCGTCGGCGGATCGTTGTCTTACAAGTGGCCACGTCTGGACCGTGCCCCGATAGCTCTGTACTTCCACCGACCAACCGAGCACTAGTGTAATTTAAGCCTTACGCAGTCCGCTTGTTTTTATTTCTTGATCGAAACAGTAGTTTTAGCATCTGTCTCTTGTCACAAGCAAAAACGTAGCTTCCATTGAAGTCCCAGTCTCATATAGCTGTGACAGTATGGAAGCTGCTAGGTGGTGCTGAGTAATGACATTCAGAGCACGGCTAGTGCGTCTGGATGCTGGGAAAGGTGATTCTCATAGGATCAGCTGTACTGCAATAGCACTTACTGAGTTAACGAGAACAATGGCAAACTACAGTACCTCACTCTTCATCTTGCCTAGTACGTTCATTATAGCGTCGCCATCAGTTTTTGCAGTTTCCTTATTACATAAACTGGTGCTATTCGAGGATCCAGCCAGACTCTCGGCTGATGAATTGACATGCAGACACTGAGGGGTCTGTTGATATTAGTAGTTTACTTACTGTCACCGATTATTTTCGTACGTTGTACGAACAGTACAATACATAACATGCATATATCGCTGTCATTAATCACTTGGGGTGACGCTTAATGAGATTGCATTTCACAGCACTTTCCTTTTTAAAATAAACCAAAGAAAATACAATTCATGATAACTGTGCGACCTGATTATTGTATTTGGGTGACCGACTGCGTAAGTGTAGTTGATTAGGCTTCCGCTTTCTTTATTCAAGTTTGTGGAAACGAATCCTGACGCATTGGTTGGCCTTTGAGAGTGCTTAAATAATAGATTCCCATGCCCGTAGATTTATTAACTTGGAAAGGAATTTATTTTATGGTAAAATTCTGGCACTCTAATATTTCTTAAAATCCATAATCAATTGAAGACCCACTGAAAGTAGTAGTGGTGGTGGTGGTGGTGGTAGTAGTAGTAGTAGTGGTGGTGGTGTTGGTGGTGGTGGTGGTGGTGGTGGTGGTGGTGGTGGTGGACGGTAAGCATTTGTCAATCTCAAGACTGTTCGACATCGGCTTTTGATCGATATATTTCGGGTTCGGACTTCAAGTCAATGCATACGAAATATTTGCGTAGCGAAGCAGAATGACTTCTTTTCTTTTCAGATTACGAGTTCCATAGGGTGGCTGTGGGGCGCTTAAAGCAGACGCTAAACTCTTCTGTGACTAAAGCTGCAGAAACAATTCCTGCATAGTCAGTCAGTAACCGGTCAATCTATTTTATTGATATGTTCTTAATTCATACATGATTTAGTATCGTCTTCCGATACAATATCTGGACTTGGTGAACTCTTGGGATAACATCATCTTGGAAAAGTAATGAATAGTTCTTTGAAAGATACAGGTCTCTGTGATCTTTTTATCTTGCCAATATATGAATATTAGTAATTTTGAATCCTGATTTAATGCTTTGAAACATCATATTTCGTCTGAAACATAGACATAAGGAGTAACTAAACGTATCGGTAGGTAACTTTACTGAAGCAACGGATAGCTATCCAGACACTCTGGTTTTAAAGTAGGGAGAGTGTTTCATTCACCTTTCTATTTTGTCCGGCTCCATGACTAAATGGTTACTATGGTAGTGGTTGGTACACGGGATCCCGGGTTCGATTGCCGGTCGGGGATTTTAACCTTCATTGGTTAATTTCGATGGTTCGAGGGCTGGTGTGAGTGCCGTCTTAAGCATTAACATCTACATCATAGGTAGGGCCCCGTTCTCACAAACGCGCAGGTCGCCTAGCAGGTGTCAACTCGAAAGACCTGCACCAGGCTTCTTCGGAGGCCACACGCCATTATTATTATTATTATTATTATTATTATTATTATTATTATTATTATTATTATTATTATTACCTTTCTATTTACCATCTGCGCTCTTTCTCGTTGCAGACGCCGGGGTGTAGGCGTCTCTTACTCAAAGGGTACTTGGCTTTTTGTATATTTACTGTCAATAACAAGTGATCGATGGATAAAGTTGAAATCCCGCGGACAGAACAAATCAGAACTGAGAATGATCGTCTTGCAACACAACAGGGTTGTTACAACGAAACCCTTCAAATTTTCCCTTTGGTGGTGACTATTCCACGATAAGAATAACCTATGCTTAGAGGTTAGTAAGGATGTGCCGATGTTTGGTGTTTGACTCCTTGGTTGAGTGGTCTTCGGGTCTTGGGGCCCCAGGTTGGATTTCCGGCTAGGTCGTGGAATGTTTATCGTAAACGGTTAATTCCCTTGGCTCCAGGACTGAATGTTTGCGGTGTTCCCAATATTCCTGAAAATCACACACAACATACACAAAACTATCCTCTTAGACAGTAACACTCAGGTTCTCATACAAGGCAGATGTCGCCTACCCTAATCGGAGGGTCTGCCTTACAAGCACTGCATCCAGCTGTAATAGCTAGGCCTATATGATATTATTATTATTATTATTATTATTATTATTATTATTATTATTATTATTATTATTATTATTATTATAGTCCACAATATTTGTTAATAACAACTCTGTGTGTTGAATGTTTCTTCAACTGCTATTCGTTAAAAGAGACTCTCGGGTATAGTGCGCATTGGTATCACCCAAATAGGCTAACACTATAAAATTTGTCACAAATGGAACATAATAATTGCTTTTACACATATCAAGTGAAAAATCCCTGGCAAATTAAGAAATATTTGATTTTTGGGGAATATTATGTATACGTACTTTACCACTTTACAAGTAGATTTGGTGTTGCGCTCACAGTGACACACGTATGTCTTTTGTCTTACACTTTCAACGATTTCGTGTGTGATATCTGTGTTCACTGAAGTTCTTTACTTTCGTTTCATTGTTTCACTTGTCAAACATCATCATTTCATGAATTGTATCGCGATATGCAATATTTAATAGGACTAGTGATTGATTGGTCCAGGGATCGAGCTACTTTCGTTTGAACAGAAATAAAAATATTTATTGGTCCAGGGATCATGCTATTTTTCTGTTGATCTCCATTTTGTTGTTTGAACTGGCCGCTCTAGTCATATGGACAAAGATAATGAGAATCTACAGACATAGGACTCCCATTCCACGGTGCTAGCCCTGGACCTGAATAAAGTAACAAAAGACGGCACCAGCAGCGCAGTACGTCATAAACCAGTCCTGTCTACAAGCCTTAAGTATGTTTCCATATTTCTCAAATAACGAACGGTATTTCTTAATTTGCCAGGGATTTTTCACTTGATATGTGTAAAAGCAATTATTATGTTCCATTTGTGACAAATTTTACAGTGATATTTGGGTGATACCAATGCGCATCGTACCCGAGACTCTCGAATGCCGGAGTTTAGTTCTGAAATGAGTTTCTTTAACGTGTCGGTAATTATACTAACACGGATCTTTCACATTTAAGCACAATTAAATGTTAAATGATTGTGCAGAATTCTATCCCGCGACTATGCGCCTAACAACGCAACACAATTGGTTTCCCGTTACGCTTTGTTGATTTTGGAGAGCTGATAATTGTCAGTTCTTAAATTGCTATTACACGTGATAAGTTGATAGTACCGTATCGGGCCGTGCGGTTATGGGCGCGCAGTTGTGAGCTTGCTTGCGGGAGATAGTGGGTTCGAATCCCACTGTCGGCAGCCCTGAAGTTGGTTTTCCGTGGTTTCCGATTTTCACACCAGGCAAATGCTGGGGCTGTACCTTAATTAAGGCCACGGCCGATTGCTACCCACTCCTAGGCATTTCCTATCCCATTGTCGCCATAACACATATCTATATCGGTGCGACGTAAAGCAAGCTGTGGAAGTACCGTATCGCTTAAATTTCTGTCATAGAATGATTCGTTACTCCAGCTTCTCTTATAGTATTATTGACATTTCTGAATACCAGTAAGATCCCGTTTAATCTTGATATTCCTTATAGGTTCTAGATGTCATGACTGCAAGTGAAATGCATTTCTACTGGAGGCGCTCCGAGTGATCATCCGGGGAACAAGTGGTGCCTCAGTGCAACTACAGTGTACGCAACGTTCTGCACTCTTGTCGTTTGTGAGTCCACTCAGCGAAGACTGTGCATCATAGCTGTGTTGTTCAAAATTCTGAATTGATATCAGTTAACAGAAATTAATAAACTACTTGAATATATGATTAATTCTGTATTTATTTATGTATTTATTTAATTATTTATGCGTTTAATTATTAGTTTGTTAGGAGTTCTAGTCGAAAGAAACTGTGAGTCAATTGGGCTAATATACATTTTCAATTTTCAAGCCTAATATTCAAAACCAGAGAGTTTAAAAGTTAATAATTTAATTTAATTTCGTGTGGCTATTTCTAGCCGTGTGCAGCCCTTGTAAGGCAGACCCTCCGATGAGGGTGGGCGGCATCTGCCATGTGTAGGTAACTGCGTGTTATTGTGGTGGAGGATGGTGTTATATGTGGTGTGTGAGTTGCAGGAATGTTGGGGACAACACAAACACCCAGCCCCCGGGCCATTGGAATTAACAAATGAAGATTAAATTCCCCGACCCGGCCGGGAATCGAACCCGGGACCCTCTGAACCGAAGGCCAGTACGCTGACCATTCAGCCAACGAGTCGGACAGTTTAAAAGTAATATGATATTATTATAGTTTATGTCCGACTCGTTGGCTGAACGGTCAGCGTACTGGCCTTCGGTTCAGAGGGTCCCGGGTTCGATTCCCGGCCGGGTCTGGGATTTTAACCTTAATTGGTTAATTCCAATGGCACGGGGACTGGGTGTATGTGTCGTCTTCATCATCATTTCATCCTCATCACGACGCGCAGGTCACCTACGGGTGTCAAATAGAAAGACCTGCACCTGGCGAGCCGAACCCGTCCTGGGATATCCCGGCACTAAAAGCCATACGACATTTCATTTCATTATAGTTTATTATTTCTTGTTGCATCTTAATATAATGTACGGAACACACAGCTATCCACTATTGTGCCTTACTCCATGGTAATACATTGCACCGGATTTTTCCTATTTTTAGTACACGCTACTGAATTACGCACCCGAATAAAATGAAATCCATCGTGGGCAATGATTTAGCCTCTGTTACCACCAAATAGATACAGCATGGATTGTCCGCAGGCTTGTTTTGATTTGTTTCACCTATTTCAATTTAGGCCCCATTAAAACTCTCCGTTTATTGAGGATTCAAGTACGACTAAGAGACTATTATTAACATTGATGCTTTCACGATCCGTACTTGTAGACATGCTTATGCCGTGTCAAGAAAACGACGTAAGCCCAAAAGCCCATATCACGTCTCCTGTTAAAATATTGTTAAAGCTAGTATGATACAAGAGAGTAAAATTGCTCTGTTTCTTAAGGATGTACTGTTTTGTTTTTATCGCTTACCTTTTCAACATATGATGACGTAATCATTAACCTCGTATTCTTACTGAAATACTCATATCTGTTAACCTTTTATTCTTCGGCTTGAGGAGCTCAGACGGTTGAGGCGCTGGCCTTCTGGCCCCAACTTGGCAGGTTCGATCCTGGCTCAGTCGTGTGGTATTTGAAGGTGCTCAAATACGTCAGCCTCGTGTCGGTAGATTTACTGCCACGTAAAAGAACTCATGCGGGACTAAATTCCGGCACCTCGGCGTCTCCGAAAAAGACAAATCAGTGTAAATCAGTGTAGAATTGTGTTTTTTTTTATTTGTAGTCTCCAGTGTAATCTATTACTTTAAGCGATTATGCTCCATATTCAGAATATGTGGTTATTATCAAGAGTACTTTCTTCATCAGGTTGTATTGTAGGGTCATCACGATCGCTACTCTAATAGCGGATTTTGAAGAATAAAGTGTAAATGAAAGGGAAACTTTGGGAAAGTTAGTATGATGCAATATCCGAATATCTGAGGGAAGTAGCTACTGATCACGGAATTACCTGTGATAGAGGAAATAAGTTTATAAAAACACCTTTACGACTCCCTTAATTACTCGAAATCATGCTTCTTCGAGCACAATAGTAGGTACGGGCGAATGGAGGGAGTGTTCAAGTTTGTAATCTAGTTACGTATTCTAGACTTTCCCCGAATTGATTCATTCAAAAACCAAGTAGCGATCTGCTGCAAGGCTTCATTTTTATACCTTGCAGTCATTTCTGTACTAATACATTACATTAAGTAGAAAAGTATGTAGTACACTCGATAGATGAGATGGACTGGGCCATGTGATATACAGCCGAGAAAATAGAACACGGAAATTAATTATCTCATTAGTGTGTCTTCGGTTAATCTAGCCGCAGCAAAAGTAGGAAGAGCAGTTGAAAATATGCTGTGCCCTTTAATGAACGATATACGCAACAAACGATCAATGCAAGGTGTTATACACCACAGTGGTAATGAATATCAGTATTTAGTTCGAAACGCGCTATGCGACCGACGAGCATGCCAACGGTACAAATGTGTCCTGTAGTTTCCACAATTACAGCGCGCAACAAACCATTGGCTCTACAGCGCATTCGGCTCTTGGCCTGCCAAGATGACTGCTGCCCTGCCAGATGGCCTGCAGTTACTGGAGTGCCGCGTGGTCTGCTTGAAAACATCCTCAGCCATATTGCTTGGCTTTCGCGACTGAGTTCGCTGTCTCTCGTACTGACAGCTCCTTAGTAGTTCTTATGTCCGGCTCCATGGCTAAATGGTTAGCATGCTGGCCTTTGGTCACAGGGGTCCCGGGTTCGATTCCCGGCAGGGTCGGGAATTTTAACCTTAATTGGTTAATTTCTCTGGCACGGGGGCTGGGTGTATGTGTCGTCTTCATCATCATTTCATCCTCATCACGACGTGTAGGTCGCCTACGGGCATCAAATCAAAAGACCTGCATCTGGCGAACCGAACTTGTCCTCGGGCACTCCGGGCACTAAAAGCCATACGCCATTTCAGTAGTTCTTATAAGGCTGAGTGAACGCCGTTCCACTCCTCAGTCCAGAATTAAACTTCCTAGATTTGCCGAAAATTGAACCCGATGTCCTCCAAGCGAGGCTCAGGCTACCCCTACACCACATTTAGAAGTGATAATGGTCTTTGTTTATTTTTACCTGGTGGCTTCAAGGAAATTATAGCTTGATTTCGCCCTTATCTAACTGGGCAGATCAAGTTAGTGTACATGCGCATCATTGTTTTCTTTACATTTAGCCCTGCTTTTCTCCTGGGAAGAGTTTCTTGGAGAGAAAATTGATCTGAGGATCATTCAACATCCGTCATCGTGGACTTCTCCTGAAACGTATTGTGTATAAACTCATTTTCATGAAGCATGAAACTAGATTTAGTTTATAAGTATCGACAAATGAACAAAGCACCGTCAGGATAACATATGTTTAATTTTTGTGTGTGTAATTTTCTTATATAATTTGATTGAGTCTTCTTGGCTAAGAGTGTGCCTCTCACTCTTGATTGGTGAGTCTGTTAGCCTTCTAGACATTCTCAACTTCATAGTAAACAGTAGCCAGAACTTCTCTTCCTTCCATTTTTTACATCGAGCAAGTTGGTTGTGCGGTTTTGACCGCGTAGCTATTACCTTGTATTTGGGAGATGGTGGGTTTGAACCTCCCTCTATCGGCAGCCCTATAGATGTTTTTTCGTGGTTTGCTATATTCACACCAGGCAAATACTTCGGCTGTACGTTAATTAAGGCCATAGTTGCTTCTTTCGCCGTCTTTGCCCCTTTCTGCCCCATTGTCTAAAGATGGTGCGTCATTGGGATAATTACTCTTTAAATTTACAGTTTTTTTTTCAGGAATCTTCCCAACGTTCGACTCATTCGTTGAATGATCAGCGTTGAGTCTTTCGGTTCAGAGGGCCCCGGGTTCGATTCCGGGCCGGGTCGGGGATTTTAATCTCGTATGCTTAATTCTTCTGGCTCGGGGATTGGGTGTTTGTCTTTTTCCTAACACTTTCCTCTTCATATTCATATTCCTCTTCATTCAGACACACCACACTACCAACCACCGCAGAAGCATGCAATAGTGATTGCATTCCTCCGTATAGGGTTGGCGTTATGATGGGCATCAGGCCGTAAAACTGGACAAAATCCATATGTGCGACCTAGTTCGCACCCGTGACCCCACAAATGTGGGAAAAGCTGAAGAATAATAAGAACAACCCCAGCATTATTTTCACAATACATTGTTACCTATTTCGCTACATTACTGTGGAGCTAAGGGAAGTTGGTACCATATTAAGGTCACTACATGGCCATAATCATGAAGGCGTCAAGTCTATGGGTATATGGTCTGACGCCGTGGTTAGCCGGTTCGAGTCCCCTTGATCGAAAAAAAATTCACCGTCAGAATGTTGAATGGTAGGATACGAGAGGTGATGGTATACAATCTCTAATCACCTGGATTCAATTCCAAATATCTCTGCAGTGTTCGTGTGGAGTGAGGTCGTATATGCTGTTAATGGTGATTCGTCCGTCGAGTGGGACAATTGAAGCCATGAGCAGACCCCTTGGAGTAAGCAGTGTGCGACAGCGAGTTTCATCCTCGCTCTTCCTACTAGCATATATCACGTCATACATTTCATCCCATTATCTCCTCTGATGAGGTAGGCGTCAGGAAGGGCACTCCGTCGTACAAAGTCGCTACGAAGATTCATTTCACTTCATACCCGACCCCCTAAAAAATTGGACAAGGATTGGACATGCGCACACATTAAGATCAGTACATGACTCGTTGAGAACAAAATTATCCGTGATTATTTGCAGCTATTACGTTGTTCGAAACATTAACCGTATCTGGAGCACTAGTCACTTTATGTTCACACCCTGCCCTGGAATAGAATCACAAGTGCATGAGTCAAATCCAGGCGCTCGCGTTCTTCTGAGAAATAAGGAGTGTGTACTAATCAGTATGCTGTCCACCGACGATGGGAGGTTTGGAAAGCGTTTCCTATGATTCTTTTACCAAGAAGATCTTGCTATACTATGAGGAGTGGTGGAGTGAGGTTTAACGGTTCTCACTGTGTTGTCACTAATGTTTGAAATCGTACGTCTAGCTATTCAGTATTGAACTATGCAGATGGTGATGAACGATGAGAAAGCAGATGAACTGCGATACGAGGGCGTGATGACTAAGTAACCTGTCACTGGCTTCTCGCGGTTTGAAATCTGACTATGTGTGTGACGATTTTTTAGTTTAGAATCAACATCACACTGAAAGACTTGTGTTTAATGATCACAAGATTAAAGTCACTTAAGACTAATGATCACAAGATTAAAGTCACTTAAGACTGCATATTTGCCTAATTTGTATAGGTACATTTAACTCTTAGATATGTCTTATCGTAACAGATTTTATGCATACATTGCGGGGTTATAGGGGTTATTGTCTGATTTAATGTTCCTCTGCTAGTGTGCATCCCTTCCCTTACCAACTTTAACTGATATTCGTTACTTATTGCAGGCCGCTTCTCGCATTGAAGAACATAGTTTAACTTTTCGATTTAGTCCTCAGTGGAAAACGGTAACTTTTCAAAACTGAATAAAAATCTGGAAATGTTTATATTTATTAACAACCCTCATAGGAAACCAATTAATCTTGTGGTTTCCTTTAAAACATTAGTTTTAGGATTTTTTTTTTTTTTTTTTGCTATTGGCTTTACGTCGCACCGACACAGATGGGTCTTACGACGATGGGGTAGGAAATACCTAGGAGTTCGAAGGAAGCGGCCGTGCCCTTAATTAAGGTACAGCCCCAGCATTTGCATGGTGTGAAAATGGGAAACCACGGAAAACCATCTTCAGGGCTTCCGACAGTGGGATTCGAACCCACTATCTCCCGGATGCAAGCTCACAGCCGCGCGCCTCTAACCGCACAGTTTTAGGATTTTTACCGAAACTAAACACACACATACATACATACATACATACATACATACATACATACATACATACATACATACATAGGTGTTGTGACGTATCCATTCTTGCCCACATATGTGCGACAATATGTGACGTGTCGGGTCACCTTCATTTTAATATAAAGAAATACTCGCTCATTTCGCTCTCCATAAACAATATCCCATGGGTGCCAGCCTTCAAACTTATGGCTTGAAGACGATAGTTGATCACTATTATTATTATTATTATTATTATTATTATTATTATTATTATTATTAATGATAATAATAGGTAATGAGGCTCGAAATACTCCCAGAGGTGGGGTGACAGAACACTAACCATTAAGTACACACCACCTTGGAAATTAAGGATCATTAATAAGAATTTATGAAAGTACCACTTAAAATAACTGTTTATTAGGAAGATAAACATGACGGCGTAATAAAATGAACTGTTACGTGGAGACTTGCAATAATTTATGCCATTAGCTCACCATTTGTAGATTCAGGTATCTGGACACGTTCGATGATGTTGAAGCTGTTTGATGACCCTCTCGTTCTGCAATGGTCATCTCTCGTAGTAGTTACCAGTCCTATTTCTGATTCGCGCATTGCCCACTTATTGGACAACGGTTTTCCTGACTTTAACACTTCCTATAATACTCATTACATAATGTTGTAATGAGCCCCGATTTCAATATCAAAACCACCTTGGGTTACGTTCATGGAGAAAATACACTTGTATTCTTCAGTATTACAGAATTGTAACGTAACTAAATACATGACAAAGATATCTCCTGTTCTAGACAAGTCAAAACCGATCTATCGTTGACTTTATCTCTCGTCATTGACATAACCAGGCCTCAATGAGAGTAACCTTGAGTAGAGCTCTACTCAGATGCGAAGTAAACCAAGTTAAGACCTTCAGACGTTAAGACCTCCTCCGATGTAAAGACGCTCCAATGTTAAGACGCTCTCGATGCGAAGATGTTCAGCAGTTAAAACTTTCTCCCAGGTAAAGACGCTATCGTGCTCTTGTCGATGATGTATACAGATAGGCCCCAAAATCTCCCTCTATCTACCATATCACATGGTGCAGTAAGATCTGATGTTCTATCCCTTCTTCTATCCATCGCTGTCTATCCGTGATCTTGTTTCGTAACGTTCATTCACATAGGTTGAAATTTCGCGGGCAATCAAAGCGTCATGTAGTGAACTTCGAAAAGTAGCAGTTAACAAGTTATAACCGTCTCTTCGGAATATGGAAGGGGCTAAACTATCTTGCAATCTAGATGATGTCCTTTTCCAGATAAAGGGCTAAAATTAGCATGGCGTGTCCGGTCGCCTGGCCTCGGGTTACTGGAAATTTACTGCAAGCTATTAATACGGGTGATGTTGTAATACCTTCCTCAAGAATCAGCTCGTTCAGAATTCATTATTGCCGTGATACGAAGAAATGAGATGATAATGTGAAATGGATGACTAAAACCCTATATATAACATAGCCATTTAGAATGACCTACCACAAATTAAATGCATACATCTTTTCAATTAATTCCATAGTTTGATAATTTTATGTACATGGTGTGGTGTTAAAAACATCACAGTATGCCAGATGTTGTAGAACATCTGTTTAATAATGTGTAGGACTTTCTTTAGCCTGAAATGATATTATTATTCTTGTTAGGGACTTATCCGTGGTTCGCAGAAGGAAGGAAGGAAGGAAGGAAGGAAGGAAGGAAGGAAGGAAGGAAGGAAGGAAGGAAGGAAGCGTGAGGGGTGAATTGTTGGACAAAGCATAAGTCAAAGTTTGAGCAAACCTAATAAGATTTGAGAAATGTGTAATTTCTTCCTTTCAACAGCAAAAACTCTAACAGTAATATAAGAGGCAAACAGGCAATATGGAAAGAGAGCAGGAAGCTCAGACAACAAGTTGAGTAATAAATTTCAGAAATTTTACAATTGTTACAATAGAGTTTTCAGACTTTTACAAGTCAATGGGATCAAGCTAGCCTGTACAGTTTTGCGTAGGTATACTTAATACCAATCATGAAAGAAGCCGTAGCTTCTGATAAAATATCCAGATCGTGTCTCGAACCCCGACGTTCATTTTACAAAAGGTAACTAGGGTCTCGAACACAGGAATACAATTTACATGAATTTACAACGTGCCCTCAAATGGGCGAGTAGATTACATTACCTTTTGAAAAAGCAACAACACGTTGCGTGAAAACCAATTCGTACACTTTTTATTCACATGATAGGGGGATACACAAAAAAGGGATCTAATTTACAGATCCATCGTAAACAGGGGCAGAAGACCTACACTACATGGTCACAAAAGTGAAGAAAGAACTAGAAGGTTAAGGACGAAAATCACAATGAAATGAGGCAAAAACCACGCACTCGAGAAATAAATTTACATTACCTAATTGGACATATGACCCGGTGCAACAGAGGTTAATCCATGACTATTCGGTGACTACGTTATTATTATTAGGAAAAAAGCCGAAGGGAAAATAAATTTAACGTTTAGAAAAGTTCAGTCACCAAATTTAAGTTTGAGAGGAAGTTTAATGAGTGTACAACACTCGTGCTTCCTTATGAATGAAAACCTACAACCTGTTTTCCAGTCTTTTGACCGGGTCAGGGATGTAATGAATGAACCATATATAGGCTATTGGTACGATGGGGTCGCCACTCCCAAAGTGATATATTAATGACTGATAGATGCTATGAAATGAGAATGGAGAGTGTTGCTGGAATGAAAGATGAGAGGGAAAACCGGAGTACTCGGAGAAAAACCTGTCCCGCCTCCGCTTTGTCCAGCACAAATCTCGCATGGAGTGACCGGGATTTGAACCACGGTATCCAGCGGTGAGAGAACGACGCGCTGCCGTCTGAGCCACGGAGGATCATTCTTGCTTCCTTATATTTTACAAAATTCCATTAGGGAAAATTGTGAGTCCGGAGAGGAGAACGGAGACCTACATTGATTTTAAATTTACAAGAGTAAACCCTATATTTAAAACAAACAGACCTAAACTGAAAATTACATTCTAAAACGGGTCGTAGAAATCTTTCCTAGGTACACACGTAGATACTTCACATTATTGGAATTCTGCCTACCTCATAACTGCGAAACAGGGCTTTCAAAGTCAGTTTCAACTTCGACGATCTAGAGATAATTAAGGACCCACTCTTCTGGCCACGAAGCGTGATAGTACGACCCTGCCGCTTTCCAAGACAAGAGCTCGGACTCATAGCAACTACAGGAACGAGTACAAGGAATAATGAACATTATCATATCTGGAAACATAGACATTGCACTAACACTGATCGAGAACCACATCAAGGACGCCACTCCTAAAATTCCTCAAAATACAAGACAACAAAACTATTGTTTATCACCGAGTGCTACCATAAGAGGAAGGAGGCGCTAGTCGCATTACACAAGATAAAAAGGGTACGAGCACAGACAGCACTACAGGAGTATGACGAGAAAAGAAGATACTGTTAGGAGGTAGTGTAAAGAGCATAGGAAAACTATCAGCAACTGAAAGAAGCTTGATTAGTCCAGGAGGCTGAGATAAACCCGTTCTGAGTCCTGAATCCTAGGCGACCCAAATTCCCGAAGGACATCACGATGAAAACGTGGATCAGCACCTTAATGCAGCCCTGCAAGCACGAGACACGAGACCTACTCAGGACAACGGCCCTTCCCAAACGGCAGTACCGATCACGGCAGTAGTAGTACTGAGATCAACAACGGCAATGAAAAGAAAGGACGTGGACTGGACAATATTCACTATGAGCACCTGAAAGAAGCAGCCCCACTGTTGAAAGAACTATGGATAGAACTCATGAACGAATGCCTACTTCAAGGCCGCATACCGTCAAACTGGAGAAAATCAACTTTGAAGATGCTATGCAAAGGAAAGGGTAATACAGGAGACCAGAACTCCTACCGAGGCATTGCTTTAGAAAACGCCACCTTCAAGATCCTGACGAAGATACTCACCAAGAGACTCACTGAACTAGTTGACAATAAGTTCCCTGAAGAGCAGTTCGGCTTCCGAAAAGGAAGAAACACACTACAAGGGATCAGCTGCCTACTAACCGATGTAGAAGACGCGCTGAGGCAGGCGAGGGGAAAGCTATATGCTGTGTTCGTCGACTACACAAAGGCGTTTGACCTAGTGAACAGAAATACTTTAATCAGGAAACTTGAAAACATGATCGGAAAGGAGCGACCTTACAAGGATAATAAAGAACATCCTCCACAAGAATAGCCTGCAAATAGACGACAGTATAGTCCAATCGGAACCAATAGAGCAAACAAATGGTGTACTTCTGGGAGACCCCTTGAGCCCGCTACTGTTCAGCATCGCCACAGCCGATGTCATAGAAGCCATTCACCTCGAGGGAGTGAAGACATACATCTATGCGGTCGATGTGGTTGTGGCATCATCATAAAAGGAAACCCTACAATCGTCCATTGATAAACTTGCCACATGGGATCAACAAAACGGGACGACGATAAACTGCACCAAGACAGTAATGCTGGCATTCCGTGAAGGTGAGAAGCTATCCACAGATGGTCACATACTAATGGAAGGTAAAGCGCTGCCTATCGTAAATCATTTCATTTACTTAGGAGTAATACTACAAAAGCAAGGCAACATCATCACACGACATGCCAGGGAAAGAATGACATCCGCCATAAAAGCCATGCAGGACATAATGCAATTGGGAAACCTATCCGCACGAACCGCAATGAAACTATTCGGAACAAAAATAACCCAAGTAGTAGTGACATGTGGCATCCAGATAACTTGGGAACATCTAACACAAAATAACCTTAGAGAAATAGAAAAAGTTAAGTATACTTTCCTAAAGAAAATCGTACGCATTTCGAAGTACACACCATCTCGTCTAACGTACATACTAGCAAGGGAGACATACTTCATAGAAGACCTGCGATTCCAGAACTCGCTACCATCAACAGTGCAGTACGAGAGACTGATCCATGAACTAAAGACCAAGTGAAGTGAAATATGGCCCGACTTCTCTTCTACAGAAGCTCGTATGTCAACAGACTGGATGAATGCCAACTTTAGCCTACGACACACGATCACCCGCTTTGCAATCCACGGTTTCCACTTCAAGATCCGCACAAGAAAAGGATACCACGACCCAGACTACCAGTGCGCTTACGTTCTGTGTAGCAGTGCTTGTGATAGATACCACGCTGTATGTCTTTTCACGAGAGTTTAATCCTGATGTAAACAAATAGGTGGGAAACGTTGCCTTTTCACGTGGACATAGACTTAGTTGACTGGAGAAGCAACCGTCGCACTGTATGCTAGCTCGCAGAAAAATAGTACGTGGCATTCATTTTCTTTTAGTTTAGTTTATTACATTTAGAGAGTTTGGAAGAGTACGTAATCAAATTAAAATCTGGTTGTCATATATATGGGTATATGTATGTTTCTTAAATATAAAATAGTGATTAAAAACTAGAAATGAAGGCACAAGGCGTGGTGTAATACAGGAAGTGTTCTCGTTGTGGGGGAAAGTCCCAAGCTGTACAGCGTGGAGATAAGGTGTTGCATCTTCGAGCAGCAATCAGTGTCAGTATTCATAGTGAGAGGAAATGGAGCAAGAAGTAGGACCATCGCGTGTAGTGAAGCACAAAAGAGTAAAACCTCTCAGAAGTGACCATAGGCAATGCATTGTGAATGTGTTCAATAAAATAAGTGAACAGAATCCAGGTTTAGTCGTTTATTCAAAAGTTCAGATCTTCGCACTGTTATCGTATGCGATGCGTAGCCCCGTAAGTCCGAACATGAGACGTTGACGGGGTGGAGGTCGGTACTGCACGCTCAGCGAATCACAACTCTTTCTTTGGCGGAGGCGTGGACATACCATGTTTGCATCAGGATTAAACTGTCGTGAAAAGACATATATCTCTTGCGCCCAGAGAAACGTATCGCTGATAAGCTTCTGCTCAGATTAATTGTAAAGTAAAGGACTCGTCAGACGTATAGGAAATGTATAGACACCGTGGTGGATACGATATCTCAGATATTCCAATATATACTATTTATTTTCTTTATTAGTTTTAGATCTCTGGTATGGCTATTAGCTGCTGTAAATTGCTTTCTTACGTCGCCGCTCCCCCATCTCCAGCATTTTCCCCCTTCAGAAGAACTCTCATTCAAGTAACACTATTACGATTCCACTGACCGAGCGAGTTGGCCGTACGGTTAGGAACGCGCATCTGTGAGCTCGAACCCCACTGTCGGCACCCCTGAAGATGGTTTTCCGTGGTTTCCCATTTTCACACAGGCAGATGTTGGGGCTGTACCTTAATTAAGGCTACGGCCGCTTCCTTCCTATTCCTAGGCCTTTCCTGCTCCATCGTCGCCATAAGACCTATATGTGTCGGTGCATCGTAAACCAACTAGCAAGAAAGAAAAAAAAACTTCACTGCTGCAATACAAGGCCTTTATTTCAGAAAAAACCCACCCCTTAAATAGCAACACGGCAGACATTTCCAGAAGGAATAAAAATGAGAAGGCGTGATTGTAAGAGAATTTAGGAGAGAAGCAATATGATTGAAGGATAACTTTAATAACAGGGATGGCAACAGACAAACAAATGAAGTTAGATTACATAACCAACTTGTAAGCAACAAGTTTCTCAATAGTAGTTAAAGTTTTTAAACAGTGGACTTTGCTAACAAAACTATGCTAGAGACCTCTGGTACCTTCCGATGAATCTTTTTCAATATGATAGTTCGTTCATTAGGTATCACCTAGGTTACAACACTGTAGAGCTGCTGGAGTATTTGAATAGCCGAAGAGGCTAATTCATGCTTCTATTATTATTATTATTATTATTATTATTATTATTATTATTATTATTATTATTATTATTATTATTATTATTGCTTCAGCTGCCTTGTGCAGGCATTTTTATTTGACGCCATTTAGGCCGCCTGCACGTAAATTGTGACGTTCTGTGTTGCTCTACTAGATGGCAGAGTAAACCGGATCGCTGTTGGCTGTGCTTTAGGTAATTTTGCCGGTAAACATGAAAGGTGATACCGGAGATCTTTTACATGTCAACATTGTCGAATTGACTTTTTCCTACCCTTCTAAAATCCGCCTACCTCTTGCGGGTTTGAACCCGCAATCTTGGGGTCGGAGGCCGACACTCCACCACGGATTCTCACAGTTAGCCTTTCAACCTGAAGAAGAGCAGGAACTCGACGTGGCATCGTGGGTTCCAGGAATAGAAGGACAACCTCAGAAGAAATGTTCAGCCATCTTCTGTGGATAGTTTCCTAGAGTTCCCTAGTATTTATGATTGCAGGACCTAGGGTGTAAATTATTTCCTCTACCGCATCCCAATTGTGCTGATGCCATGGAGGATGCATCATTTTTTGGGAGTGTTCAGCATGCTGCTCGAACTAGTCCTGGGCAACATCGGACAGGTGGAACGATACAATGTAGCATCGTTGTCAAGAAACATGAGTCTATGAAGGACTGAAAATAGTCACGAAGGAGGACTTTGTTGTGACTCCTTGCTCAGTTATTTGCTGGATCGATGGGGCCAACCATTGCCGTGTGCATTCTTATCGTATCAGTAAGGGAACAGCACCAGCCCTCATGCTGTCTTGTTGACAATTGGGATCAATGACCGCATTTGGGTTGATGCCCAATCCAAGTCTTGCCATCAGCCCAAAACAACTACAGTAGTATCTTGACTCGTCGTCACAAAATGCAAGATTAGACGTTGTGTCCGGTGTTATGCTATTAATAGGGACAGTCTGGTGGATCTGCTATCATATCGCGTAGATAGAAGCTAAAGAACGCTGCACTGTTATACCGGATTGACATCCGGTACTCTTTGAATTGAATGTATGTCCAACACTTGTTCCGTTGCTCTGTGGGATCGGGTATGAAGCGAGATGAATCTTCATAGCGACTTTCACGACCGGATGCCCTTCCTATAGTCAACCTCATCAGAGGAGTAAATGAGATTACTGTAAATGAATGACGTAATATGTGATAGGAGGAAGGAAGGGGTGAAACCCGGTGCCGGCACATAGCCTACTTCTGTCGAATAGAACCAAGGGAAGTGCTCAAGGCTTCACGTCTCCATCCGACGGATGAATTTCCATCAACAGTGTCATATGCCTTCACTCTATATGAACACTGCGGAGTGGTTTGGAATTGAATCGAGGCTTTTTGACACGCAATCTTGTGATCATAAAATGTAGGCTCTCTTACCCTGCCGGCCAATGTTGTGATGGTGAAAACGTTTTCGACCAAGAGGGCTCAAACCGGTTAACCACGGTGTCAGACCATATAGACTTGACGCCTTAACGATCATGGCCACCAGGTGGGCTATAGTTTGAATAGAATGCGGCTGTGATTTGAGTCACTGGTACCGTTTCGTTACCACGAATAATTCTAGCCAGATACCACCGATCACGACCATTATGAAACAGCGCTCTTCATGGTAGATCGTGAAACCTTCAATGAGGTATTCTCGTAACTCTCGTGATACATTTGAACGAGAAGTATTGAATGTCCCATTCATCTGACACCGACTGTCATGCCCTACACGAACTTGGTTAACCTACGCCGACTTACCAAGAGCAGATGGTCATGTTCAGGTACACGTATGCACAGAAATGGTGTCCGAACGTAAACAATCAACACTGCCCCACTCCAGTACTGAAAGGAGAGGAGGGAGTGAAGGGGGTAGTGTTGAAGGCCACTCCAGTACCGAAAAGTAGGAAAAGGGAGTGAACGGGTAGTGCTGATGACCAGCGTGTGTATTGCTATACATCCACCACTGTGCCCATGTCAATCACAACAGTCTTGTAGCGGGCTGTCTACCTGCAGCAATGCGATAAGTGAGGAGGTGGGGGGACGCCATGTTTTGTTTATATAGGGATACCATTTATGTGCATGCGTGTACAAGACAGCACTCCTGGTTATGATAAAATAAATTCTCATCTAGCAGAGAGACGCGATAGCCAAGTGTCACCGTTACTGGAGTCTTACCAAGGTGGCTGTTCGAATCCCAGCCAGTGTATGTGGGATTTTTGAAATAACTCGCGTACCTGTCATTCGGATTCTACATAAAACTGGAGTACCCGTTATCAGCAATATGAAAAACTTGTTCATCTCTTAATCGAATATATCCTTCAAACTAGACGGGTGCCATCTAAATTCAAATTAATTTATTTCCATGAGGAATATTTTGTTAAACTCTTTGCTTGGTGCAACTGCAAAGAAAGGAAATGTAAGTTCATGTTGCGTGTTGCAACACCTTGTTTGACCGCACATTGTAACAGTCTCTGGCATGCAGTGAGACCTCGGCTGCTTCCTACACCATTTTCTCTTGAAGTCAAGGTTCGGTGACCACCCTAGCGGCAGACAAAACCGTTCATTAGATTTTAAATAACCGTGAAAACTTACGTAACTGGCCATGATTTCCTCTGCCTGTAACTGAAAATGAAGATAAGTGTTACACAGTCCAAAATTGTTAGTTATCGCCTTGCAGATAACAGTTTGTGAAAGAAAATGTAGCCATACCTGACAGCGTCAATGCATGAAGGTAGATTAGTAGATTTTCCTTCGCTGGAATCTTTTGATTCAGAATTCTAAGTATAGATGATTTTTAATGGGTGGAATTTGGTTGTACGCGCTGAGTCAACTAACTGTTAAACATATCTCTTCACAATAACACCTACTCGAGGATCAGGAGAACTTGATTTTCTGTACTGGGACTCCTTGATGAAACCTGCTGTGGTCTTATTATTTCAGAAGACGATTCTATGACTGTTCAAAATAAAGAACTCTAATTATAGATAAATACATTGAACGTTTTCGTGAATAATTTGAAATTTTTTCTCTTTGATACTAAATACATTATATTTCTTCATTTAAAATACCCAGCTATTCAACATTCCTAGATACATGTCAAAGTAATAGTTTGAGTTAGCCAGACTAAGTGCCTCAGATGGTAGAGCACAATCCTGTGGTATTTGAAAGTGCTGAAATACGCCAACCGCTTGCCGGTAGATTTACAATCAAGTTAAAGACCTCCCGTGATAAAACATTTCCGGCAGGTAGCTGTCTCAGTGGGAGTGTGCTAGCCGAGTGGCATAGTCACTGGCGGCCGTGAATCGAATCCTAGCCAATGCATGTCAAATGAAAAATCACCGCTGTGGTTCGGATTCCTTCCCGTGACTATTATCACGATATTAAAAGAACTACAAACTTGCTTGCTTCGGTTTTTCCAAAATCCGTGCTGCTTGTTGTTTTAAGGGGCCTAACATCGAGGGTCATCGGCCCTCCAAAATCCGTAAAGGTAATTACTGGAGCATAAAACCAATAACATTATTATTTTTAATATTTTACGTTTTTGCATTCAAACGCTGCGAGGTAGTGTAATTTCCATCGAGCACGCTTCAATTACTGTATCTCCATCATCTCAGTGTGTTCATTTTCTCTCCTTGTTTAGAATGGCCCAATGTTATTCAATCATTGAATTGATCTACCTTCTTTCGTTTTTTAAATTTTATTTTCCTTCGACATTCACCATCTGCGAAGGTTTGATATGTGTGATGTCGGAAGGTCCTCTAATTATTCCATAAAACCTGTTTATCGTTCTTCTTGAAATGGGGATCTCCGTTTACAACCCGTTTGCGATGGTCGTTCATTCATTTTGTTATGACTTTTTATTCTCTCCATAATGCTGAAGATGTTTTGTTGGAATTCTTGCCTTCCTACTTGAACTTTTTATCATCTCCAAATTTGCTGCAGGTAGCAAGTTCTTCACTTTAAAGCTTGATGGCAGTTTTGTGCCCATAACTCGATATTAATTATATTTACAAGGTAAATGCTATCGTTTTTCTTTTTCTTACGGTTTTTCAACTTTTATCTTGATTCTTCTGGTGCATTACGTTTACTGGATTTCAGTGATATTTTCCCATTTGGACACTAAGTTCAATCGGTAGTTTTCTTGGCACATGGTCAAAAGTGGAAGGCATGTGAGAGAATCACCTAACATTTCCGTATGTTTTTGCTAAAGACCATTTCCCTAACAATCGCACGCTAATTTAATTTCTTTATGCAAGATATTTTGTACCGTAAATTTGTTTATTTTTAATTTGTACTGGTTTCATGTCTTCGGAATGTAAATATAGATAGCTACGGAAAAAAAAAGTTCACGGTAAAAGTAAAAATTTGAAGGCATTCCTATTGTAGATAACGTAGGAGCATGTTTGAATTAATTGTCAGTCCATGAGTTTAAATCCTGAGGCGAGCATGATACCGAGCGAGTTGGCTACGTGGTTTGGGTCACGTAGCTGTCAGCTTGCATTAGGGAGATGGTGGGTCCGAGCCCCACTGTCTAGTTGCTTTTGTCACAGTTTCATCGTTGTCATTTCTCTTTTACACTTCTGACATGTCACATGTTTTCTCTTTTACACTTTTGACATGTCATGTTCAGTAGTGGTATTATCTTTTGTAATTATAACGCTCCGATAAATTGTGTTGCATTCTCTGTCTTTAATCGGAGATAATACCGTACTGTATCTTATCCCTTAGTCCTGTTTCCTGATAAGGGGTCGGGAATGAGGTGGGATATGGCATGTTTTACGAACGGATGCCCTTCTTGTCGCCAGCCTCAGTTGAGGAGCTAATGAAGATGGAATGAATGACGATGAATGAAATTGGGTAAGGAAGCGAAAAGAATCGGCTGAGGGCCGTGAATGGGAACCGTCCCGGCATTTACCTGGAAGTGAAAATGGGAAACCACAGAAAACCTGACTGTGGGGTTCGAACCCACTCGTCTCCCGAATGCGGAGCTTGGTTCCATAGCCTTAGTGCGTTAATATTCGCGGCCACTCCACTCGGTACAGTAATAGCATGGTGAGGACAGTGTCGTACTATTACTGTATAATTATATAGTAGGTGAAGATATAAAGTTATTCCCCCCCCCCCATTGTTTAAACGATATATTAGGTGGCATGAAAGCCGAGTGGATCCGACGCCGAGAGGGGAGCGATGAAGAAGAAGAAGAAGAAGAAGAAGAATAAGAAGAAGAAGCCGAGTGGCATCGTCTCTGCCTTCCACCCAAGGTGATAATGGTTCACCTCCTCGTAAGGTTGTGCATCTGCTCACTTGTGTCAGGCTTCTCACTTCATCTTTACTATCCTACCTCCCTTGGTCACTCTTGTTTTTTTCGAACGCGACGGTATTTAGGTTTGCGAGGCGGAGGAATTATTTCATTTTCACGCTTTTCGTGGCTTCTCTTTCTTTTGCCGGTACCTTCATTCTCCTTATATTTTCGTTTCTGATTAGTGTCAAGAGAGGATAGGTTGTCCAGTTATACTGTACTTCCTCTTTAAATAGTAATCACCACCACGACTCAAGATTAGCGTCAGAAAGGTATCTAGCCGTAAAACTAAGTAATCCTCAGATAGCAAGTGAGTTGACTGCGCGGTATGGGCTGCGTAGCCTAAGCTAGCATGCGGAAAACGATGGGTTCAAACTTTTCACCCTCGACAGCCCTGAAGATGGTTTTCTGTGGTTTCTCATTTTCACCCCAGTTAAATGTTGGGCTGTGTCTTTATTAAGGCCACGGCCGCTTCCATCCCACTTCTTTTTTTTTTTTTTTTTTTGCTAGGGGCTTTACGTCGCACCGACACAGATAGGTCTTATGGCAACGATGGGATAGGAAAGGCCTAGGAGTTGGAAGGAAGCGGCCGTGGCCTTAATTAAGGTACAGCCCCAGCATTTGCCTGGTGTGAAAAATGGGAAACCACGGAAAACCATTTTCAGGGCTGCCGATAGTGGGATTCGAACCTACTATCTCCCGGATGCAAGCTCACAGCCGCGCGCCTCTACGCGCACGACCAACTCGCCCGGTCATCCCACTTCTAGCTATTCCGTTTTCCTTCGTTGCTGAAAACCTAAGGAGTTTGTGCGACATTAAAATTACTAGCAAAAGAAAATCCTCAAGTGTGGCAATCCAGGGTAATTAGAAATACACAATTCAAAAAGAGCATGTATGGCCAGGAAAGAAAAAAATCGCTTCTAAACTTCCATTGCAAAATGGATAGAGTAACGTGTTGGCGGGGTAAATAAATAAATAAATAAATAAATAAATAAAATAAATAAATGAGTACAGAACCTGGTAGCGTCCTATTTCTAAGATTTATTAACTTAGCACTACAATGACAAATTTAAACACACACAGACGATAGCCGAGATTACAAGTTACACAAGTACACTTACACGGTTCGCGCTCTTAGTTTCTCATGTTCCATCTACAATGACACACACGTAGAGTCATCGATTATTTACACTACACTCACTCAGCCACTCAGTCACACTCGTTAGCGCTGTTACGGTCCACAGCCTACACGTCAGTCTCGCAGGTCGGGATAGTATCCGCTGTTCACTCAATCCGTCGAACCCCGTTCGCAGTCCACACACGTCGGCACCCAGTGTTCCCTTCACGCTGCTCCAGAACACTCCAGGTTCTCCTCCAGCAGCTGGCCTCAAGGGGCACACACACACACACACGACATCAGGGAAACAGGAACGAGTCCTCGGCTCCAACAAGCAGATACTCCATCAGGCTGACATCTCAGCCCAGGCTATCACTGACTGCGCTCTTCGCTAACTCACACCAGCGAACTCAATCTCGCTCTCACTCACTCACTCACTCACTCACTCACTCACTCACTCACTCACTCACTCACTCACTCACTCAGTCCGTCTAACTCTCACTCTAACTCTCACTGATTCCAGGCAAGTCACTCCTCTCTTATATAGCTGCGCCGACCCTTCTGGAACAGTCCGGATGCTAGATGTATCCGGGAACCTCGCGAGATGGAAGACTCCAGATTGATAGTCGAGTAATTTCCGTCGTCCCATGCGGCGCGACCACGGATAGAAGAGAGAAGGGCCCGCCCAGCACTTAAGTGTTGCTCGTGATTGGCGCGGACGAGCGTAAGGGGGGTGGGGCCGGTACGGCCGATAGCAAGTTGGCATGGCGGACGCTATAACCATTACATTGCCCCCTCCTTAAGGCTGCTCGTACCGAGCTGCTCCACGATACGCTGCAAGACGGTTTGTTCGGTTGGCCACCACCTTTCCATGAGGGATCCGCTGGGTCCGGTCGACGGTGTCTTCGTTTCCGGTGATAACGGCCAGCAAGTCCTCGCGTGGCAGCCGGAACTTCGGTGGTTTTCCTTTCGTCCACACCCGCGTCTACTGTCAGGACTTGAGCGCCTTCGTAGTCCTCTGCTGTGATGCCCGGAAGTCGTTTGCTCGTCCCAGATTTAGCCCTGTGGAATTTCCTCTTCTTCCGGGGTGCGGAATTTGATGTTCGCAGCTTAATCCCGGAACAAGTGTCCTGGTCAGATGGCATCCTCGTTCACTGGTCATCGGTTCGTCTTCCATTGGTGCTCCGGCTCCTAGTAGGGGTCCCTCCAGCCATGCCGGTAAAATCGCTGCCTCTGTCCCATGGGCCATCGTCAGAGCCTCTTCGTAGTTCTGTTTCTTGCCGATCGTCCTCCCTGGACGGATCTTAGCGCCACGTAGTTTATCACAGGCGTCAGCCGCCTCGAGCTTGTTGCCACCTCGGTATAACTCTTCCACAAGCACGTCGCCTTGACGCTCGATCTCGGCGTCGAATGCCCGTGGCGTTATGTATGTGCGCTGAGTCCTTTCCTGCAGCTGGACTTGGTAGGTAGCTCTCGGTTGGTTGACACCGCAGCTCACGTCGAGCACTCCCACAACCTCCTCGTAGGTCGAACTTGGCTGGGGGCTGCGTTGAACTGTCATCTTCTGTACACGTAGTCCGGCGATCGGGTATTCGGCACTCTTCTTGGACGTCGATCCGGTCTCGAACTGGGTCCGGCATGTTCTCTTGGAAGTAATCCCGTTGTCCCGTGGGGTTTCCAACTTCACGATGGTGGAGCCGCCATCGCTGCTAGCAGGATTCATTCGTGTCTCCACAGCCATCGTGTTCGCACGCAGGGCACTCACTTCCACTGCCGGGCCTCGAACTTCGGACTCCACACACGCGAGCATCTCTTTGGACCGCTTCTCGTCCAGTTCGTTGTCGTCCTGCACATCGTCATTGTTGACCTCGGTTTCGAGAGAGCGCACTTCATTTTCCGACTTTACCTGCTCACTCTTCCGTTCACTTAAGTCTGTTTTCAGTTGGTCCGTGCTAGAACTCCGTTCAGACCTCAGTTCACTAACGAGTTCGCCGTAACTAGATAAGATTTTATTTTCAAGTTCACTAAACTTGCTTAGAAAAATCTGGAGCTGTTCGGGATTCATTTCGCTAGTAGAAATTTCTGTCGACTACAAAATTCGCTACCAGGTACTCGATTCTGACACCAGTTTTAACGTAAGAGTTATCCACCAGTTTAAAACACTTGTCCAGCCTACTTCTGACGCCAGTTGTAACGTGTTGGCGGGGTAAATAAGAAAATAAATGAGTACAGAACCCGGTAGCGTCCTATTTCTAAGTTTTATTAACTTACAACTACATTTACAGATTTACACACCCACAGGCGATAGCCGAGATTACAAGTTACACAAGTACACTTACACGGTTCGCGCTCTCTCTCTTAATTTCTCATGTTCCATCTACAATGACACACACACATAGAGTCATCGATTATTTACACTACACTCACTCAGCCACTCAGTCACACTCGTTAGCGCTGTCACGGTCCACAGCCTACACGTCATTCTCGCAGGTCCGGATAGTATCCGCTGTTCACTCAATCCGTCGAACCCCGTTCGCAGTCGGCCTCAAGAGACACACGCACACGACATCAGGGAAACAGGAACGAGTCCTCGGCTCGACAGGCAGATACTCCATCAGGCTGACATCTCAGCCCAGGCTATCACTGACTGCGCTCTTTGCTAACTCACACCAGCGAACTCAATCTCGCTCTCACTGATTCCAGGCAAGTCACTCCTCTCTTATATAGCTGCGCCGACCCTTCTGGAACAGTCCGGATGCTAGATGTATCCAGGAACCTCGTGAGATGGAAGATTCCAGATTGATAGTCGAGTAATTTCTGTCGTCCCATGCGGCGCGACCACGGGCAGAAGAGAGAAGGGCCCGCCCAGCACTTAAGTGTTGCTCGTGATTGGCGCGGACGAGCGTAAGGGGGGTGGAGCCGGTACGGCCGATAGCAAGTTGGCATGGCGGACGCTATAACCATTACAATAGTTTAATTTTATATACTCATTTCTTCACGGCGCGGCGTCTTCAGAACCGTAGAAGTAAGTAGTGGGTCGTAAAACCAGTAACATTGTTATTAGTGTTATCATTTATTTACTTGATTTTAATAAATAGGTTGTAAAGTTGGTCCACAAATAGTCTAGAACTGCCTTCGTGGTTATCAGAAATGCTCTTCTGGTAGTGTCTGTCCGTACATTGTTTTTTTTTCTCGCATGTTTGTGACAGTATCCATCATTTTTGAAAGTTCTATCTGTCTGTCTGTCGTTCGGTTAAGATCGACTAAGCGCATAACCTTATAACCCATTTTATTTATTAAACTAGCCAGTATTAAACTAGTAATAATAATGTTATTTGTTTTACGTCCCACTAACTACTTTTACGGTCTTCGGAGACGCCGAGGTGCCGGAATGTAGTCCCGCAGGAGTTCTTTCATGTGCCAGTAAATCTACCGAACACGAGGTTGTCATATTTGAGCACCTTCAAATACCACCGGACTGAGCCAGGGTCGAACCTGCCAAGTTGGGGTTAGAAGGCCAGCGCCTTAACCGTCTGAGCCACTCTGCCTGGCAGTATTAAAGTAGAGAGATCCAGAATTTTCCTGCACTTGGTTTTATCTCAATCCGTCAAGCAAGAACTAACATTTTTATTGTCGAGTATAGCCTACAGACTCACAGAGAGAAGCGAACAGTGAGTCAGCTACTGCCCTCGTGGATTGGGGATATCACCCCCCAGGTCCACTGTTACTTTCTTGTGTTTGGTACTTCCTCGACTTCTGCTCCCTGCATAGAATCCAAAGCCATCGGAAGGTTCTTACTCCAATACCACACATCGACCACACATATTGCTTTGAGACCTTTAGTGGTGTACCGCGTGAAGACTTCACTACTAGCATTTCCCGCCGATCATGGTGCCGCATGCCCACTTCAAGCATTTTTGTATGGTTTGATGATTTCTCTACGCTCCTACTCTTTTCTTTTGTGAAAATATTCAACTTCTGTCACCAAGGCAGCAGAAACCAGCATGTTCCACCACTATTAAAAATATATTGAACGCATACCGATACAGTTTCCAGTGTTTTTCAGTTTTATAAATGGCCTCAAAATTATTTTTCACGCAAGCAGTGCCGCGGGCAAAAGCTACTTGGACATGTAACTGGTAAGTACGGGAGTAAACGTTGTCGGTATATAATCATTGGATCGCCTCATGATTTCTATTTCTACCTTTGAGGAGCAAGTCTTTCTTTACTTCCTATCCTTCTTCTCTTGACCTTACGTCATTCCTCGAATATTTAACCCCTTATATCCACCCACGACTTGCCGTACGAGTCTTTAGGAATCTAGGTTGACGATGGAAGATCCAAATTCTTAGTAGACTGTCAAACTGACCTACGGAGCGAAATTATAAAGTGAAATGCTATTTGTCAACCAAATGAGCTTATTTCGTCCTTATGTATTAGAAGCTGTACAGATATACAATCAAAACCGAACCCCATGGTGCAACAGCCCCGAAGGGCCTTGGCCTCCCAAGCGACCGCTGGTCAGTCCGAAGGTCTGCAGATTTTGACTTCTTGTGTGGTCGGCACGACGAATCCTCTCGGCCGTTATTCTTGGCTTTCTAGACCAGGACCGCTATCTCTCCGTCAGATAGCTTCTCAATATTGCAATCACGTAGGCTGAGCGAACTTCGAGCCAGCCCTCAGATCCAGGTAAAAATGACATGATCGGGAATGGAACCCGGGGCCTATGGGAAAGAGGCATACATGCTGCCCATACACCATGGGGCCTAAAGAAGAAGAAGAAGAAGAAGAAGAAGAAGAAGAAGAAGAAGATGATGATGATTATGATGAAGTAGTATATTCTCGTGTCACGTCCTGGATCAAATCCAGTTTTACGGCTGGGTGCCTTTCCTAACGGCAACCCTATGTGGAGTGATCATTGGTTGTTTCCTCCTGATGTACTATACGCATATTTTTCCAGGGCTCCTCTGGCCGCCCGCCAATCAGGTCGCTCCTTTCCCCATATGCGATATTTAAACCATTCCTGCGCCTTCAGTGAAGATACAATAACTCCTAAACCATTAATACAAATGATAATGAGGGGAATAAACAATGCATTTAACGATTACGTGATTAATATGAAATTCTTGCTTCTGATTTTAAGATCGATTTTTAGTGCAAAATATAATATAAAACTCGTATTTGGATACGAGATAAGTATATACCGTCGCGGAATTTTTTGTAGAGCTTCTTATATTCAATTATTCTTCCATATTTATTTGACCAGAAAAATCTCTTGGATGGCTGGTTTTTCTTTGACTTTATTTAAATCGCCACTGCTCCTCACCATTTTGTCGTAGATTAATGTTTGGTGAACTTATACCTTCCTCGATAAGTGGGCTATACAACGGTGAAAACCGTATCCAAATACATTCAGTGGTTCTCGAGATTATATCGCACAAACAACAGATACACGCTTAAGGTCTATTTTCACATACTGGACTCTGCTGCGGCTGCGCTTCGACCGTGCCGTGACTTCCGCAATCGCCGAACAGTACAAACCATTCCATCTGTATTGAACAGTAGTTGGGTATTTTCACATGTGGGACTGTGTCCCTATTGTGTTGATACCGTGCTGTCATGGATCGCCAAGCAGAGCGATTACGGCCCACACAGTCGTCTTCGTCTTATCTCGGTGATAATCGGAAGCACTACTACTACTAAAATGCTTTCATTCCTCCCCTGAATAGGGAGGCGGGCCTCTTAGACGGTGACGCCGTCTCTCAGGTCGGGAGATTTGTTGCGGTGAAGGAGATGCTCGGAGAAGGGGGGGGGGGGTTGGCGGCCGCGGCCTATACTAGGAACTGTCCTGGCATTCGCCTTAGTGCAGGAGAATGGAAAACCACGGAAAACCATTCTCAGGAAGCCAACGGTTGAGGCCAGCCGTGAGATCCAGCCCTGTCCCGTCTCCCGAATACAGAGTCGTAGAGCCACGGTAGAGCCGTGGCCAGCCCTCCTCTGCACGGTTGGCCGGTCAAAGTGCAGAGCTATTGGACCACGGACCAGCCGTGGCCACATATGGGCCGAGACCCACTCTGCATATACTGACCTCGGAAGCACTCGGGTCGTTTGTGTTGAGATACATTGCGTAGTAGTAGTAGTAGTAGTAGTAGTAGTCATAGTAGTAGTAGTAGTGACGAGGTTGTCTTGCTTAAAGTTGGACGAACAAATTATATTTTTAGTTCAGCAACATGAATGTCTTTATAATTTACAGCATAGAGACTACTACGACAACACTAATTTAAAACACAAAATACACTGCTGTAGGATCAAAATCATTCATTTTTAAACTTCAGTACATATGAATTAAACTATATTCTTTACGTTAATGTTAATGCTAGTCTCTCTCTTCTGCACTTAGATTCCCTCCATTTTTTATTATTTTTGATGAGGTGGGGTTGCAGTTGTTGAAGCAAGTAGTCAAACTCATTAGAAAATATTTTACAAATTTTTCTTGGTCATTTCGCAGCCAACCGAAAATTGTGTGTTCGATATTACGATGTTAGGCCCCTTAAAACAACAAGCATCATCATCATCATCATCATCATCATCATCATCGAAAATTGTGTGAAACTCTTCTCCTCCTTCATTATTATTATTATTATTATTATTATTATTATTATTATTATTATTTCCTTCTTCTTCTTCTTCGTAATTTCTTCTCTTGTTGTAAGCAATTTACGAATCCAGTACCGTTTCTTAATTCCCTTCTTCTTTTGTTGTAAAGCAATTTTTCGGATCCTTGTCACCAGCTTGTGGACACAGATGGAACGAAGAAAGTCCGCATGACCACAGCACAGTCGCTGCACGGTCTTATTTGTGAAAACAGTCCTTTACCGTAACTGTGACTTCATTTTATAATGACCGAGCTCGATAGCTGCAGTCGCTTAAGTGCGGCCAGTGTCCAGTATTCGGGAGATAATGGGTTCAAACCCCACTGTCGGCAGCCCTGAAGAGGGTTTTCCGTAGTTTCCCATTTTCACACCAGGCAAATGCCGGGGCTGTACTTTAATTAAGGCCTCGGCCGCTTCCTTCCCACTCCTAGCCCCTTCCTGTCCCATCGTCGTCATAAGACCTATCTGTGTCAGTGCGACGTAAAGCAACTTGCAATATATATATATATATATATAATGTACCGGTATGTATAGATTGTACTGTTATATTATTAAGTGATGTGTCCAACTCGTTGGCTGAACGGTCAGCGTACTGGCCTTCGGTTCAGAGGGTCCCGGGTTCGATTCCCGGCCGGGTCGGGGATTTTAACCTTAATTGGTTAATTCCATTGGCACGGGGGCTGGGTGTATGTGTTGTCTTCATCATCATTTCATCCTCATCACGACGCACCCGTCCTGGGATATCCATACGACATTTCATTAAGTGATGTATTGCTATTATTATTTTTTATATTTAAAAAATTACAGTATTCAAACTTTTTCTCATCAAACCATGTTACTCCAAAACGCACTGATGACGCGCGTCGCTGATAAAGCTGACATATGCTCTCCAAAACATCCGCATATTCATTCAGTTAGTGCGTTCTAACGTAAAATGAATGTGGCGGTTCAAGCATTCGAATAATGTAAACACATATAGAAATAGAAAGCCTACATTTTACAGCATATTTTGACAGTTGTATTAGCCCACTATACTTTGAAGAACACGTACTTGCCACTTTATTGGGTTTTCAGAGGTGCGCATAATTGTCAACTGCCTATGAGCTGTAACACAACGGTAAATCACCCATCTTTCCGGCCCGGTTTCTTCAACTGTATGTTAAATTTTACTTAACAAATGTTACTTAACAATTGTTATTAATTTAACACTTTGTTTAAAAGTGCCCTGTTTCATGAATACATTTCCAACATTTGTTACTAAACAACTGTTAAAGACAAATTAACACATTTCAGTGAGATTTCTGAACGCGTTTGGCAGTGAGCGTCTTTTGTTTCTTTACATAAAGCGCTCCTAGTGGTGTGTTGAAATAGTATTTTGTCACACAGACACATGGTTGACATTATTATAGGTTATGGTTAGCGGAGACCGGTAAGACGTAAAGATGTTAAATAAGAGGAACAAAAGCGTTATGATGAATGCGAGGTTTTATTAAAATTATGCGAATGTGCTTAAAGAATGAAAGAACGGACTGTTATGTCACAACATTTGATATAGCCTATTCTTATATTCTTCTCTCCGGGATAAAGTGATAATTGATTTGTTTTGAATGGTTTTCAGGCATTATTTTATTGCGGGGAAATAATGTAATGCCTTGTTAATGCTGCAGTGGCAGCAGGAATTCTTTGCAGGATTCTACACACTTTTTCTTGCACTCGTGAACCTAGTCGCCTACAATTACAAAGTGTCTCAAGCATAATATCTAACAAGTAGAGGCCAGAACCTGCGGTCAACCGATTTCACCGATTTCAATGTACCTGTGGGGAGACACTCAACGGTAACTCGTGTATAAGGGTTTAAGTCAACACGCTTTCGTTTTCGAAAAAAAATGAGGTCAGATGTCATTACACAGAATCCGCTTCGGACAAAGTGGAGGTGGTAGAACACTAAAAGGCGAACACATTTTACTTAAACATGTCAGGTCCACAACCTAATAACTTCTGAAAAATTGATGAATCCCCGATTCCAGTGCAAGGCATATATACGTGGGAGTTACATCACAGCGGAACGGAGTGGTATCCAAGTGGTCACCGTTCGAAACTCGTAGACGTGAATTCGAGTCTCGTCGCGGCTATGATTTTTGCATAAAATAAATTAATACAATATATCCGCCTCTGTGGTGTAGTGGTTAGTGTGATTAGCTGTCACCCCTGGAGGCCCGGGGTCGATTCCCGGCTCTGCCACGACGTTTGAAAAGTACGAGGGCTGGAACGGGGTCCACGGGGTCCACTCAGCCTCGGGATGTCAACTGATTAGAGGTGGGTTCGATTCCTACCTCAGCCATCCTGGAAGTGGTTTTCCGTGGTTTCCCACTTCCCCTAACTTAAGGCCACGGCCGCTTCCTTCCCTCATCCTTGTCTATCCCTTCCAATCTTCTCATCCCCCAGCAAGGCCCCTGTTCAGCATAGAAAGTAAGGCCGCCTGGACGAGGTACTGGTCATCCTCCCAGTTGTATCCCCGTCCCAGAGTCTGAAGCTCCAGAACACTGCCCTTAAGGCGGTAGAGATGGTATCCCTCGCCGAGACCTAGGGAAAACCGACCCTGGGGGGTAAACAGATAAAGAAGAAGAAGAAAACGATTAAATTAATATTTGAGGGAACGTCAAGATAAAAACTGGAACCAAAATATTACGCAAATTGCAGTACAATTTATTTTCTACCTGAAATTAATATAGGCCTAAACGTTCTCACAGTTACTGCTGGATCTCTTTCTATATATATTAATTTGAGGTAGAAAATAAAGTTCCCCTGCAACTTGATTATTCATTTTACTCGCATTTTACCTTCACATTCCCTGAAACAATGATTTAATTTGTATTAAAAAGGCATTCTACGGCGTGACTCGAACTCAAGTCGACGCGGTGCGGAGACAGGTACGATGACCACTCGGCCACTGCTCCACTTGACGAGAGTGCAACTCTTCAAGTATATAGGTGTTGCATTAGAATGGGGGATTCATACATTTTTCGGACCTGACAAGTTTCAGTAAAATGTGTTCGCATTTTTATGTTCTATCACCTCCATGTGGTCCGAAGCGGATCCTGCCTCATGATATTTGTCTTCACTATTGGAAACTCTAACCTATTTTCAATATCGTCTAGTATCTTGCTCATTAGCCGCCTCTGTGGTGTAGTGGTTAGCGTGATTAGCTGCCACCCCCGGAGGTCCGGGTTCGATTCCCGGCTCTGGAACGGGGAACGAGGGCTGGAACGGGGTCCACTCAGCCTCGGGAGGTCAACTGAGTAGAGGCGGGTTCGATTCCCACCTCAGCCATCCTCGAAGTGGTTTTCCGTGGTTTCCCACTTCACCTCCAGGCAAATGCCGGGATGGTACCTATCTTAAGGCCACGGCCGCTTCCTTCCCTCATCCTTGCCTATCCCTTCCAATCTTCCCATCCTCCTACTAGGCCCCTGTTCACTATAGCAGGTGTGGCCGCCTGGGCGAGGTACTGGTCATACTCCCCAGTTGTATCCCCCGACCAAGAGTCTGAAGCTCCAGGACACTGCCCTTGAGGCGGTAGAGGTGGGATCCCTCGCTTAGTCCGAGGGAAAAGCCGAACCTGGAGGGTAAACAGATGATGATGATGATGATCTTGCTCATTGCCTCTGTGGTGTAGTGGTTAGCGTGATTAGCTGCCACCCCCGGAGGCCACGAAATTTGAAAAGTGGTACGAGGGCTGGAACGGGGTCCACTCAGCCTCGGGAGGTCAACTGAGTAGAGGTGGGTTCGATTCCCACCTCAGCCATCCTGGAAGTGGTTTTCCGTGGTTTCCCACTTCTCCTCCAGGCGAATGCCGGGATGGTACCTAACTTAAGGCCACGGCCGCTTCCTTCCCTCTTCCTTGCCTATCCCTTCCAATCTTCCCATCCCTCCACAAGGCCCCTGTTCAGCATAGCAGGTGAGGCCGCCTGGGCGAAGTACTGGTCATACTCCCCAGTTGTATCCCCCGACCAAGAGTCTGAAGCTCCAGGACACTGCCCTTGAGGCGGTAGATGTGGGATCCCTCGCTAAGTCCGAGGGAAAAACCGAACCTGGAGGGTAAACAGATGATGATGATGATGATGATCTTGCTCATTAGTGGAGCAGTAGCCGAGTGGTCATCGTACTTGTCTCCGCACCGCGTCGACTTGAGTTCGAGTCCCGCCGTAGACATACCTTTGTCCACCTCGGTGGTGTAGTGGTTAGCGTGATTAGCTGCCACCCCCGGAGGCCCGGGTTCGATTCCCGGCTTTGCCACGAAATTTGAAAAGTGGTACGAGGGCTGGAACGGGGTCCACTCAGCCTCGGGAGGTCAACTGAGTAGAGGTGGGTTCGATTCCCACCTCAGCCATCCTGGAAGTGGTTTTCCGTGGTTTCCCACTTCTCCTCCAGGCGAATGCCGGGATGGTACCTAACTTAAGGCCACGGCCGCTTCCTTCCTTCTTCCTTGCCTATCCCTTCCAGTCTTCCCATCCCTCCACAAGGCCGCCTGGGCGAGGTACTGGTCATACTCCCCAGTTGTATCCCCCGACCACGAGTCTGAAGCTCCAGGACACTGCCTTTGAGGCGGTAGAGGTGGGATCCCTCGCTAAGTCCGAGGGAAAAACCGAACCTGGAGGGTAAACAGATGATGATGATGATGATGATGATGATCTTGCTCATTATGGTTTTGGTAATCTATATATATAAAATAACTTGTCCTGACTGACTGACTGACTGACTGACTGATTCATCATCGCCGAGCCAAAACTACCGGACATAATGAAATGAAATTTTGGGGATACATTCATATTAAGATGTAGGTGCTCGCTAAGAGAGGATTTTTGGATATTCCATCGCTAAGGGGGTGAAAAGGGGGGTGAAATTTTAAAATGATTGTATCTATATCTCAAAACTTTAATGGTTTACAGATGTAAAAATTAGTATTTAAAATCGTCTTTAAAAATAAGGAAACACGTATTTTTTTGTTTTCAGAAAACCCAATAGGAGGGGTGAAAAAAGGTGATAAAGGGGTTGAATGCCTTTAATCAGGATACCGGTACTTATATCTCAGAAACTGAACATATTACAGACCTGAAAATTTGTACTTTTGATCTCTTCTAAAAATAAAGAAACACGTATTTTTTTATTTTTGGAAAATCCAATTAATGGGAGGGTGAAAAGGGGGTGAATTTTTAAAATGAGTGTATCTATATCTCAAAACTTTGGAAGTTTACAGATGTAAAAATTGGTATTTAGAATCTTCATTAAAAATAAAGAAACACGTATTTTTTTGTTTTCGGAATATCCCATTAGGAGGGGTGAAAACGGGGGAAAAACGGGTTAAATGCCTTTCAAGAGGATACTTATATCTCAGAAACTTAAGATATTACAGACCTGAAAATTGGTGTTTGGGATCTCCTTTAAAAATAAAGAAACACGTATTTTTTTATTTTTGGAAAATCCAATTAATGGGGGGTGAAAAGGGGGTGAATTTTTAAAATGAGTGTATTTATATCTCAAAACCTTTATAGATGTAAAAATTGGTATTTAGAATCTCCCTCAGAAATAAAGATACACGTACCTTTTTGTTTTCGGAAAATCCTTATACTGTAACAAGGGTGGAAAAGGGTGAAAAATGGGTTGAACGCCTTTAATGAGGCTACTTTTATTTCAGAACCTGAAGATATTACAGCCCTGAAAGTTGGTATTTGGGATCTGTTTTAAAAATAAAGAAACAGGAATTTTTTCGTTTTTGGAAAATCCAAATATGGGGGGTGTGAAAAGGGGGTGATTTTTAAAATGGGTGTATCTACATCTTAAAACTTGAAAAGTTTACAGATGTAAAATTTTGTATTTAAAACCTCCTTTAAAAATAAAGAAACATGTATTTTTTTGTTTTCGAAAAATCCCAATAGGAGGGGTATAAAAGGGTGAATAATGGGTTGAATGCCATTATTTTAATTAAGCTACTGATATCTCAAAAATAAAGAAGTTACAGACGTGAAATTTTATATTTGGATTCTGCTTTAAAGTAAAGAAACACGTATTCTCGAAAAATCCAATGAAGCGGGGGGGGGGGGGGTGGTGAAAGAATTGAAAAATTAATTGACTTAATTGTATGAGAATACTTACGTCTAATAAAAACTAAAGTTGTTACAGACGTGAAAATTGGTATTTGGATCTCCTCAAGAAACAAAGAAAAACGCTTTTTGCAAATTCAATGGGGGGGGGGGGGAGGGGAGGAGTGTGAAAGGAAGTGAAAAAGTGAATTAGTTTTATGGCGATACTTATATCTCAAAACTGAAGGTAATTGACATGAACATTGGTGTTTGGAATCTCCTTTAAACATAAAGAAACATGCCTTTCTGTTATTTTTTGCGGGGACGGGGGGGGGGGGGGGGACGGGGAGTAAATAAACTTAACGGCGGTGGGGTGTAAAAGGAGGTGACAATAGTTGATTTTACTGTTTATAATGTACTTATAAGGAGCCTCCGTTGCTCAGGTGGCAGCGCGCCTGCCTCTCACAGCTGGGTTATGTGGTTCAAATCCTGGTCACTCCATGAGACATTCGTGCTGGACAAAACGGAGGCGGGACAGGGTTTTCTCCGGATACTCCGGCTTTCCCTGTCATCATTCATTCCAGCAACACTGTCCAATATCATTTCATTTCATTTGTCATTCATTATCCATTGCCCCAGAGGAGTGCGAAAGGTTTCGGCAGCCGGCACAATTCCTATTGCCGCCGCCAGATAGGGGCTTTATTCATTCCATTCCTGACCCTGTCGAATGACTGGAAACAGGCTGTAGATTTCCGATGTACTTATTCTGATCATAAACCGATCATTTTTTTATCTTTCTTGGGTTCGTTTTCAAGAGCCATATTTTTCTTCGGAGAACGTTCTTAGATTACAGTACATTCTCCTGGCATAGGCTATAAATAAAAATTTAAACACCTTTCAAATAAACGATAGGAATGATATTGATCGTCCAATTGTTCACCTCTATAATAAGGTCAACAATGCACGGAATATGTCATTCGTATCACCAGAAATCCCGCACACTTGGCTACGCGCGACAATGGTGCTGGTCACATTGTTAACAATGACAGTGGCAGCAGATGTAATTTACCGCCAAGTAGCGGTCTTGCATCTTGCTGTGGAGTCCAGAACATCAATAATAATAATAATAATAATAATAATAATAATAATAATAATAATAATAATAATAATGTTCTGGACCGTCGTCAAATGTGCAGACCGCGCTGGAAACGGGTCCTGGACGGGTAATAACTAAGAACGCAGTCCAGCCACGAGTTCAGTACCGCCAAGGCACCCAAGAGGACACCACGCCGGATCTCCTCAAGGATTTGATCCATATTAAAAATTCTTATAGGAAAAGAAGGCAAAGATTTAGGGACCCAACTGACCGGCTGGAATACCTGGACCTAGCCCTGGAAGTACGAAATCGATTGCTTGAAAGAAAGATTGAAAAATGGGAGGAAACTTGCCGTAATCTATTAGAAAACGAGTCAGATCGCGAATTTTGGCTGATTCTCTCAGATAACCAGTCAGATCGCGGAATTTGGCGGATTATATATAAAACAATAAGCATTCAATTATAAATTTCGTATAATACCGTAGCGAAGCACGGGTATCTTGCTAGTTAGAAATATATCTTCTAACAACTATAGAAAGTAGTTATTTCTTAGTATGGGTCGTCCTTTGCCTTCTTCAGTTTATAAATAGTCTTCATACAGTAGTAAAGCTTCAGACTTACGTCTTCTATATGCCTCCATTTTGAAATTTTAGCAGTTGTTAAGAGGTTTAACACAGGGCTGCTGCCAGGTTAATTTAACACAAGTATTAACAATTTGTTAAATTTAACAATCCTTGATGAGACGACCATTTTGTTAAATTATGTGTTAAGTCTGCTTAACAGCAGAGTTAACACTTAACATTCGTTGAAGAAACCGGGCCTCAGTTTTACAGCTCAAGCACCGGTCAACCTCAAGGAATAATCTCTGTTGGGAAGTACAAACTAGGGCTGTAATCGTTCGGGTACAAAGCTCGCTGAACATAATATAATGAACTGCCTATACTAAGCCTTCAGACTGACTGTGGAAGAGGAATAAAGGCTGTCCGTCCGCCTGGAAGTCGGTTGGTCACTGAAGTGAACCATATGTTAGCTGCCTTACCCTACAACCAGTCACATTGAACTCGGGGTCGTTCGCCACCATTTATTGGCTTACGTACGATTTTTTTTAATTTTCTTCTTAATGTCCTCGCGACCTTGTGGGGAAGAGAAACGGTTTGTTTTTTGTTGGTTGCAATTGAAAGTAAGAGAACAGCTTGAGTACTGTGTTCAAATATCGTCAGATAAATTGCGTTCCGCGAGCGTTATACGACTAGTATTTGTTTTCATAGCCTCCAACCAAGACTCAGTTTTAATTACTGTTTTGGAGCCTGGCTTTGATAGAAAGTGAGCAACAATTTTTCATTTCTACAAAGAGAAAAGAACGTTCCTCCAATAGAGGCCAGTACTGAGTTGACTTCAGAGCATGTTTGGTACTGAACCCTTGAACTTTCCGTTCCATCGTTGGTCGTCTGCCACAGCTGCTTCAGTAGAGCAATATCCAACTCTTGGATCTTGGGGTCGTAGCGGGTTTATTTCTGTCACTACATTGACCTAACGATGGGGTTCAGAAGAGAGCCTAACTGCTTTAAATGAGGAGAAAAAATGTGCTTACTGAAAGTTTTATTCAATTGAATCACAACAAAAATATTTATTAAAATCATCCATTAAAAAAATCACTTATAATTTATAATGTCTTGACGCAGTCACAGTACATAACGTGTTATCTTCTTATTACCGTTTAACATTATATTTACAAAATAAAAATGTATTATAAAATTCGTGGACAGCAAAACTAGAAAAAACGAGAATAAAACCTGAAAATCAGTAGACCAACGTCTCACGTAATATAAAATGAAGTAACGAAAATTGAAAATAAAATATGTTAACAGCTGACGAATCGAAACCGCATTCGTAGCATGAATCCAACATGAATTAACTAAATGTCAACACACGGCACTATCATAAAACACCAAACCTCCGAACAATAAATTTAAAAGTAAAGAAAATAAATAGAAAACGAAAGTTCATCGAACTTGAACGGGTAGCGGCTAAGCAGTAATGATCAATCTCCTTGGCCAGGTTTCCATGTTGGACAACCCTCACATTCATGCCACCACTGATGCAACGCTATTATGGGAGCACCTTCGAGAATTATGCCGAAACATGGTCTGAATACCTGCTAACACACTTCATGTCCGTATTCACTACTGCAGACATTAACATCGTTCAAGTCGATTCGCAAAAATGACTAGCATATGGCTTGACTATATACAGACGACGCCCTAATCCTCTCATTGAGCCTGCGTATTGTCTACACATCCTTAAATGTATATGATACACGCAGCATCCTAAATCTGTCGTTGAGCCAAACTTGAGATATCTACACATCCTCAATACTGTCAGGCGAAATTGAAACTTCAAACACAATCCCGGATATTAAAATTTAATCCTCTTTGAAACTCTAACACAATGAAATGAAATTCGCCACAGAGTGAACTCGAACTTCGAAATATAACTATGTCTATTTCTTACAGTAAAATGTGAAATCGAAATTAAACATATCCGAATAGTTCAATCCGTTCCTCAATACAATCTCAACACATGCAGTGAAGTTCGCTAAATGAAAAATAAATTCAACTCTCGTCTAATTTTACGTAATATCGCTGAAAACAGTAATCACCACCATCACAAAATCCATAGCATAACTCAAGCGTGAGGCTTCAAATGACCTTCGTCTCACCGTTCCAAACATGCATTGGTGTGAACTATCAACTTTCCATCAATTTACTCAAGCTAGGCTATCATTCTAATAACATTCAAATTTCTCACCCGCAGTGTTTCTAGTCAACAATAATTTCGTCTCGTATAAATACAGATTAGAATTCAGTTTACAACAATCAAGTATTACCTTGACCGTGTGTCAGAATGAATTTTGTTCGTGAGGTCGTCTATCACAAAATTGCACTATGCTAGTTCTACATAGAATAGTCACTTGGACTTCATTGCCAATATCTACGGTCTCATATAAAAGTCTTAACCATGGGAAAGCATCGACTTTTAATTAAAATAGGCGTTACAACACGCTCACTTGGGTTCTGACCATTATTAAATTAGTAAACTGTTCTGTATTGCTTACAGGACATCGTTATCTTACACAGCCTGTCTCAGAAAGCTTACATCTTAGCTTACAGCCTGTCACAAAATTCCTCTCCGTCGTAAAACAGGGATCCTTATCCTCAGTCCCCTGTTCATTACATATCACTCATAAAATACAGGCTTACTCTGCCTTTAACATCTACCTAACTACTCTCATAATGTTTCATTTCCGTTACAGTCCATTCCTTCCTCTTCGAAACTTTTTAAATATACGTAATCCCATGAGCAACAACTTTATAACATTCTCACAATTAACTTCTTTACGTTTGCTGACCTCAAGAGCAAAATAACATACTGCGAATTTCTGTATCACAAATACACGCTGTCACAAAATTGAAGTTTCCACAAACAAATGCTAACTTTATCAGATTTCACTGGATTTCGGTCTAAATCGCACATCTCGCTTGACATTACTGCTGAATACATAATTTATCATCTCAAATATATCCTGACGTGAATATTAATTTTATTATTATTATTATTATTATTATTATTATTATTAATTTGACATTTGACTTTATCGCGCTCACCACTACTATTTTATCGTTATCATTATTGTAACTTTCATCAGCCTGAACACATTTCATTGATTTTCATAACAATATTTTAAACTTCGCATTTTACATTTTTCTAAAGAAATTTTAAACGCATTTTAGAGTTTCACGCACTGACACGAATAATAGACACTTCGCCTCAACATTATAATATGCTTAATTTCTACACACGCAACATAGTAATTTAATGGGACAAGCATTTACAAAACATGTAAATAGTGAATTATTCTAGATGTACTCTATATGTACGACTTCACCTTTCCTCGTTGAAAACTCAACTTTCCGTGAGAATCTACCTCGCTCTCACCCCCTTGTTATGCCAGGTGGCCCGACATATGAGACTTGAAGCTTATCATGACTAGTCTACAACTCCCTCACTGGTTGCAAAGACACACAATAATTTAATGAACGCTATATATGCACTCGCGGTTTTCATTTGCAGAAGTTAAGGAATTCTATTACTAATTCCACTAAGAAAATGTCATTTGCCACTTTACCATTCGGTAAAATATTTTATCTCAAGCTAGCTAACTCAATACATATCTCAAGTTTATTTGAAGAAACAGTTCAAGACCTCTACTTGATATTAACGCGGCGACCGACCAAGTAAGTGTTGATGCTGTTCAGTGGAAGGGATACTTTTAGCTTCTCTAATGACGCTATGCTGGTCAGGATGTATGGTGGTGCAATCATACAATTTGATAACCACTAGACCGATTTCTTTGAAACTCACCCCAAAAATTCCACCTAATCTCCATGTTATGATGGTGTTGTTTACTGATTTTCCCAGTGCTTTTAACGGGCGTAATTAATTAATTAATTAATTAATTTCGTGTAGGTGATTTCGCGCGTTTTCTGATTGCTTGACCTTGTCACGTGCCGCTAGGCTGGCGATATGGATGCCATAATTTCTCCAGGCTTAATTCCCCCTCTGGGAACACCATGACCTTGACGTTGGTGTGGGGACTTGTCTGCTTGTTCATCCCGAGGGCTGTGCCAGCTTAGGGTTACCCATGGTGGATTGGCCTCGGTGTAGGGCCAGACTAACAAGGTGTCCCCCGAGTTGCTTGAGAGGTGTCTGTGCTCTTTATTCTTCATCACTATTTCTACCCTTCTATTCTTACCTTCTTAAATTTCATTCCTCTTCCTGTCTGGCCACCCTCTCTGCCTCGGGTAGATTAGGTTAGTACGGAGGTTTTATCCTCCCCCAATCACAAGTTTCGGGTCGTGGCGAGGTGATGCATGGCTACTGGGAGAGTAGTTCCAAGCGACCCCCTCCAGATACCGGGCGCCCTCTGGAGTAAATAGCCTTGCCTTCGGTACATCTCCTTGGCTCTGCCGAAGGTCGACCTCATATTTCCGGAGTACTCGTGGGACCAAAAACGGAACCTCTCTCTTCTAATTCTTCTGTTCCAAAGGATGGAACCCTTCAGAAAACAGCATCTAAGATTGCTAAGAAACGAAAGCGGTATTCTCCAGTTCCAGTGGATTATGTAAGTGACGAACGTCTTCCTCGATTCCTGGTTGCTTCCAGGGTCGATGGTAAGAGTTTTCTTGATGAATGTCCTTTCATGATCAGCAATTCCATCGAAGAAATTGTTGCAGGTGTAGTCGACGAGATGCGCAAGCTCCGCGATGGATCCGTACTTATCAAGACATCTATGGTTGAACAGTCCAGACGGCTACTTAAAGCCAAGTTATTCGGAAAGGTAGAGGTGAAAATCGAGAAGCACCAAACCCTTAACTCCTGCAAGGGAGTTATATTCCACAGGGATTTGGTTAAGTATTCTGATGATACGATGATCCGGTACCTATCACGTCGGGGTGTAACTGACGTGGAGAGGTTGAAGAGGCGTGTGGGTGATAAGCTGCTCGATACGGGTGCTTTCATCCTTACCTCCGACGCCGAGACCGTACCTGAACGGATAAAAGTGGCAATGTATCGTCTGACTGTTCGTCCATATATTCCGGCACCAATGAGGTGCTATAACTGTCAACAGTTTTGCCACACCTCATTACGATGTACAGGTTCGACGACCTGCAAAATGTGTGGGAAGTGCGAGCATGTTGGGGTTGAATGCACACCACCACCTGTGTGCGTCAACTGCCCGGGTACACATGCCCCAATCTCCAAGGAGTGCCCCACATTCAAGAGGGAGAAGAAGATCCAGGAGATAAAAATGCTGGATAAGCTATCTTATCCAGACGCCCGGAGGAAGTTCAAGTCCATGGCTGCTCCGGAATTATCCACCTCCTTCGCTGAAAAGGTCGCAAACGTGCGGATCACTCCACAGAGTTTTACACAGAACACCAGTACTGAAAATGCATCGAAAAGTCAAAGCCAGCAACAAAATTCAATAACTAATGAAACTGGAGATTCAAATCGTGAAGCATCGAAAACAGCGTTACTGTCGACGTTGCCTGGGAAG
The DNA here is from genome assembly GCF_040414725.1 of Anabrus simplex. Lineage (NCBI taxonomy): Eukaryota > Metazoa > Arthropoda > Insecta > Orthoptera > Tettigoniidae > Anabrus > Anabrus simplex. The sequence goes on from NC_090265.1 coordinate 1,249,777,064, forward strand.
GGCCCTTCCCAGGAACGTTCGGCTGGGAACTCCTCCCCCAACAGGGTGGGGGGAAAGACTTCCCCAAATAGGGCTGGAAAGTCCAGCCCTCCTTCCAATGCCCTGATCATAAAGGAGGATAAGGTGAAGCCACAGAGCTCCCTTAAAAATGGAGAACAAGCCTTCCCCACTTCAGGCGGGGCCCACTGGATCCACGAAGAAATCCGGCAAACCATCTGCCGGCTCTCCTCCAAAAAAGAAAGAAACGGTGGGCAATAGCGAGAGGCCCCGACGCCCTCTTGTTCGATCACTTTCTGGAGAACCTAGTTCTCTCAGGAAGAAGGCCCACTGTTCCCGAAAAATGAGATAACCGTCCGCGGAGGGTCCAGTCACCGTGCCTCCTTCTTCTGAGTAGACAATGGAGACTTAACCACTCATTGTCGTGGATGGTGATTGTGACAATAACGATACCGACAAAGACGCGGAACCTGGCAGGTAATGGACCGAACGAAGGGCAAGAAATTGCTCTGAATTGGAGGCTTTACCTATCCACACAATGGCACTATTGCAGTGGAACTCCAGTAGTTAGCACTGTCGCCTAGCTGAGTTACGTCAATTGATATCCGTCTATGCGACCTCCATAGTCTGTCTACAGGAATCTCGTTTGAGACCTGGACACGACATGACTATGAGAGGATATCGTCTCTATTCCAAAGACAGATTAGCTGTGGATTGCGCGGCAACTGGGGGCGTTTGTACCCTAGTTCGCTCCGACATCTTCAGCGAAGAAGTACCGCTCCGTACTCAGCTAGATGCAGTTGCAGTTCGCATTCCCTTGCCAGTAATGACAACGGTTTGCAACGTGTACATTCCACCGGATTACGACCTTGAAATTCGTGCACTACAAGATTTGATCACTCAGTTGCCGCCTCCTTTCCTCATGCTGGGAGATGTGAACGCCCGTAACATACTATGGGGTTCTCCGTCTTCCTGTGCTAGGGGGAGGATGCTCTAGCGAATGATCAACATGTTTGATCTTTGCGTGCTTAATACAGGGGAACCGACACATTTCAGCAGCGCACATGGCACATTCTCACACCTAGATGTCACTTTGTGCAGCCGTGCGCTAGTTCCCTTGCTACGGTGGCAAGTACACGACGACCTCTGTGATAGTGACCACTTCCCAATAATTCTATCTCTCTTGAATCAAAGACAGTCCGAAGTACCCAAGCGCTGGTTACTTCGGCGGGCAAATTGGCCAGAATTTTCGAAACGCGCAGTGATGGCTGATGATATGTTGGAGTCTGTTGACGACCACGTTTCTTCCATTACTACTGGAATTTTGGCTGCTGCGGAGGAAACAATTTCTTCCTCATCCGGTATTCGTCACCGGAAACAGGTCCCATGATGGACGGACGAAATTGCAGCGGCCATACGTGATCGCCGACGGGCTTTTAAGCATTATCGTCGGAATCCTACGGTGGCCAATCATATCACTTTTAAGCGTCTGCGCGCGAAGGCCCGCTTTTTGATTCGAGAAAGTAAGAAAGCTACGTGGGAAAAGTATGTGTCATCCATCACGGCACATACTCCGTCATCACAAGTGTGGACAAAACTCCGCCGTATTATCGGAGTACAGAATGTACCCGGAATCTCCATTAATGGAGATATAGTTACGATTCCTTCAGTCATTGGAGACCACATCGCGTCACATTTCGCAGATACGTCCAGCTCTAGGAGATACGACCCTGCATTTCTTCCAATCAAGCGCGAAGCAGAGGCGCACCATCTCTCTTTTGCCTCTAGTGCTTCGCATCCCTACAACGTGCCCTTCACAGAGTGGGAGTTGCGGAGTGCACTCGCGCTATGCAGAGATACGGCTCCTGGACCGGACAAAATCCATAATCAAATGCTTAAGCATTTGAGACAGATGTTTCGAGGATATCCTCTCCCTATTCAACAGAATATGGAGTGAGGGAGTGTTTCCATCCCAATGGCGTGAGGGAATTGTGATACCAATTCCCAAGCCAGGTAAAGATCCAAAACTTGTGTATAGTTAGAGGCCAATATGCCTTACAAATAGCCTCTGTAAGCTATTTGAAAGGATGGTTAACCGGCGTCTTCTGTGGGCCATGGAAAAGGAGGGTCTCTTGTCTAACTACCAGTGTGATTTTCGCTCTCATCGGTCTGCCACTGATCATCTGGTCAGACTGGAGAGTGCCATTCAGGAGGCCATTCTCCGGAAGGAACACCTAGTAGCCGTGTTTTTTGACCTGGAGAAAGTTTACGACACTATCTGGCGATATGGGATTCTCTCCACACTACACCAGTGGTGATTTCGGGGAAATTTGCCAACGTTTATTGAGAACTTCATGTCCCTCCGTCTCTTACGAGTCCGAGTAGGGAATGCATTTTCTCAATATTACTTTAAGGAAAATGGAGTACCTCAGGGATCGGTACTGAGTGTCACGCTGTTCGCAATCGTCATCAACGGCATAGTTGCCGCTGCTGGGCCCGCAGTCGTTCCTTCGCTGTATGTAGATGACTTAGCTCTACATTACAGCTCCAGAAGGGTGGCGTTTGCTGAGAGACAGCTACAGCAAGCTATTAACCGAGTCGACAGATGGGCCCTGCAATACGGTTTTCGATTTTCAGCAGCGAAAACCTCTGTTGGACACTTCTGTCGACGTCGGCCTGTGCATCCCGAACCAGAGCTCCGCTTGCGAAACAGTGTCTTACCAGTGGTTGACACCTGCAGATTCCTGGGTCTCCATTTTGATAAGAGACTTACGTGGCAGCCCCACATCCGTCAGTTGAAGGTTGCCTGCATGAAGAGACTTAACATGCTTAAGTTTCTCTGCGGCACTTCGTGGGGGCTGACCGTGCGGTACTGCTACGATTTTACACGGCTACGGTCCTCTCCCGGATTGACTATGGAAGTGCGGCTTATGGCTCAGCATCAAAATCTACGCTGAGCCTTTTAGACAGTACTCACCATAGTGGAGTAAGGCTGGCAACGGGTGCTTTCCGTACTAGCCCCATTCCCAGCCTACTCGCTGAAGCGGGAGTTCCACCTTTACGGATAAGGAGGCAGCAGTTACTCCTCACGTACGCTGCCAAAATTCGTGAAATGCCGCTACATCCAAGCTATCAATGCATCTATCGTACCCAATACCACCAGCGGTGCCAAGACCGGCCGAATGCCACACGGCCGGTTGTGTTTCGGATTGATAGCTTGTGTCATGATTTGAATATTGATATCGGTGGTTGTCTTGAACGAACTCTTAGCGAGGTACCTCCGTGGTTGGTTCTGCGACCGGATATACGTCTAGATCTGCTGCGTGGACCCAAGGTGAACACAGATTCCTCCGTTTATCGGAGGTATTTCCAGGACTTCATTCACCAATATCCGGCTGCGAGACTTATCTTCACGGATGGTTCTAAAATCGGAGATAATGTTGGTTGCTCTTTCGTCATTGATGATACGAGTACGAAGATCTCGCTCCCTAAAATATGTAGCGTGTATACTACAGAGCTTTACGCCATCTTAGAGGCTCTGCAGTTTGCACTGCGTGACGAAAGAAGCCACTTATTATGTGTACCGATTCGTTAAGCTCTCTGCAGTCTATTGAAATCTGTTTCTCGCAACACCCACGGATGCAGCAGATACTTGACCTTCTAGCCAGGTTAAGGGATGCTGGCTCCAGAATCACTTTCGCGTGGCTTCCAAGCCACGTTGGGATTGCGGGGTGCAGGATTCTCGTACAGTAGGCTGTTATAGACCACGATATTCCTAGTCATTTTAGAGGTTTTTTAAAATCCGTTTTTGAAGGTGAATCTTGGTGAACTGGTAGCTACTCGGATTTATACCATTAATAATTTTGTAGCTATAACGCCAGTTTCATTGGTTGTTCCTCGATGGTCTCTGACCTCTTCCTTTCAGTATAGGAGCCATTGGAAGTTAGTGAGTAATCCCACTGAAGCATACCAATACCTGTAATACACAGGAAATTACTGTAATTACTGGGCTGGTGGTTGATAGGTGGTGGTGGTGGTGATTATTGTTTTAAGAGGAAGTACAACTAGGCAACCATCCTCTATATAACACTAATCAGAGAGAAAAATGGAAGGGAACCGACACTTCGAAAAATGAAGATATCGGACAAAGAAAGGCAAGGGCCACGAAGGGCGTGAAAATGAAAGACTCCCTAGCCCTCGCAAACCTAATAGCGTCGGGGTCGGAAAAGAACAAGAGTTGACCAAGAGAGGTCGGATAGGACAGATGAAAGTGAGGAGCCCGGCACAAGTAAGTGGAAGCAATGCCAGGACTCAGCTGAGGGCCCCGTGGTCGCCAACCCACGCTCCAAAGTTCAGAGCCCCTGGTGGTTGATACCGCTCTTGACATAAACAACCAATTTGGACTGCGTGTGTCTTCCTAACTCGAGAATGACAAATGCTCCTTGTAAAGCTTGTATCGTGCCATAATCATCAGCGGTGATTATTTGGAGTGCCGTGTTGCTCAGCAAGAGATACACTGACTGACAGAGCAAATGCAACACCAAGAAGGTGTGGTCAGAACTTTATGCCAATTGCAGGGTAGACTGACGTCACTGAGGTATGCTCATGATGTGAAATGCGCCGCTGTGCTGCGCACGTAGCGAACGATAAATGGGACACGGCGTTGGCGAATGGCCCACTTCGTACCGTGATTTCTCAGCCGACAGTCATTGTAGAACGTGTTGTCGTGTGCCACAGGACACGTGTATAGCTAAGAATGCCAGGCCGCCGTCAACGGAGGCATTTCCAGCAGACAGACGACTTTACGAGGGGTATGGTGATCGGGCTGAGAAGGGCAGGTTGGTCGCTTCGTCAAATCGCAGCCGATACCCATAGGGATGTGTCCACGGTGCAGCGCCTGTGGCGAAGATGGTTGGCGCAGGGACATGTGGCACGTGCGAGGGGTCCAGGCGCAGCCCAAGTGACGTCAGCACGCGAGGATCGGCGCATCCGCCGCCAAGCGGTGGCAGCCCCGCACAGCCACGTCAACCGCCATTCTTCAGCATGTGCAAGACACCCTGGCTGTTCCAATATCGACCAGAACAATTTCCCGTCGATTGGTTGAAGGAGGCCTGCACTCCCGGGGGACCGCTCAGAAGACTACCATTGACTCCACAGCATAGACGTGCACGCCTGGCATGGTGCCGGGCTAGAGCGACTTGGATGAGGGAATGGCGGAACGTCGTGTTCTCCGATGAGTCACGCTTCTGTTCTGTCAGTGATAGTCACCGCAGACGAGTGTGGCGTCGGCGTGGAGAAAGGTCAAATTCGGCAGTAACTGTGGAACGCCCTACCGCTAGACAACGCGGCATCATGGTTTGGGGCGCTATTGTGTATGATTCCACGTCACCTCTAGTGCGTATTCAAGGCACGTTAAATGCCCACCGCTACGTGCAGCATGTGCTGCGGCCGGTGGCACTCCCGTACCTTCAGGGGCTGCCCAATGCTCTGTTTCAGCAGGATAATGCCCGCCCACACACTGCTCGCATCTCCCAACAGGCTCTACGAGGTGTACAGATGCTTCCGTGGCCAGCGTACTCTCCGGATCTCTCACCAATCGAACACGTGTGGGATCTCATTGGACGCCGTTTGCAAACTCTGCCCCAGCCTCGTACGGACGATCAACTGTGGCAAATGGTTGACAGAGAATGGAGAACCATCCCTCAGGACACCATTCGCACTCTTATTGACTCTGTACCTCGACGTGTTTCTGCGTGCATCGCCGCTCGCGGTGGTCCTACATCCTACTGAGTCGATGCCGTGCGCATTGTGTAACCTGCATATCGGTTTGAAATAAACATCAATTATTCGTCCGTGCCGTCTCTGTTTTTTCCCCAACTTTCATCCCTTTCGAACCACTCGTTCTTGGTGTTGCATTTGCTCTGTCAGTCAGTGTACATACCGGAACTCTAGTAATGATGAAGCACTGGTGTTCACTATGCTTTAAAAATATGAAAAGTATGCTGTTATAAATAACGAAGTTGGACTCCCCGCTGGAAAAATATCCAAGACTTGGTTAAATTTATTTGTTAAAGTAATTTTCCCACCCCTTTCACTTGAAGCCATGTTTATTTAAATCCCTTACCCGTAGCGAAATATTATATCTATTTGAAGGCTAATGTACGCTGTAGTTTGCCCAACTTCCTGAACTATTGAGCTACTTTCTAAGTTTGAAAATTAGTAACGAGTTGCCAAGATTGATAATCGACTTAATTTCGGCCGTAAGTGGTAACCTTTTTAAATGACAAGGTTATCAGCCCATTCTAGCCGAGTGCCGCCAGGTTAAATTAGGGGCCTCAAAATTATAGGAGAGTGAGGGCCACATATCAAGTTTTGAGTCTCGTGGGGATGGGGGTAGGGATCGAAGCTTTTTATCAGGAATAAAAGGCTACAAAGAAATTAATAAAATGTTTTTCATGTACAGTTTAAAATTCAAAAATTCAAGTACATTTTAGTGAGTGGTATGTAACTTCTTAAATCCAGAATTTTGTCAAACTGTGGCTTTAATTTAGTCTGTTGAATAAATAAAAACATCTTTGAAATGTTTGTCACTCATGTCGCCTTTGTATTTTGATTTTGTGAACTTTAACAAAGAAAAGGTTTGCTTGCACTGATGCAAGTGTATTTGGACTGGTATAACTTGGAAACAATTCTCTAACCCATGGGTAAATAATGAAAATATCGCGCTCGATTATTATTATTTTTTAAAATTATTATTACCTGTATTATTATTATTATTATTATTATTATTATTATTAGTAGTAGTAGTAGTAGTAGTAGTATGACGTGAGGTGTGGATATGAAGTTGTTTACGTCTATTATTATTATTATTATTATTATTATTATTATTATTATTATTATTATTATTATTTACGTAGTTATGTACGGACTTTATTTGGTATAAATCGTGGTCGCAACAAAACATGGGAGGTTATGTCACGATACGTCTGCTGTATGTGTATTATATGAGTTTATTTAATGTAAAACACGTAATTAATAGTATATATTTTATTATTTCCTGTAAATATAATGTATAAATCCAATGTAATGTTGTGCAACACAGGGCAATAGTCTAGAACAACGCACTTTGTCACTGGAGGTTTATCGAATGTTCGATCCATTTGTATATAATAGGTTATTGGAGACTAGAAAATACGAGAAAACATGTTGTGTCATACTTTTCTAGAAGCCTGGCGAGGCTTTGTATATAAAGAGGCAGTCTTGGGAGTTGGAGTGGAGTTGTTAGCGAGAGTTGCTAGTGAAACTCATGTACTCATGTTGTGATTCTGTTGTGTTGGTAATCGGTTGACATGCTACTGTAGCAGTTAAATGTTTGTCAAGATGGCGGTTCATTAATGTGTGTATATAATGTGTATATAATTTGTAAATAGAATAGTGTACACGATTGACAACATCTCGTGTGTAGGTCTTTGTGGTTACAACAGCACTTACAGACAGTCCCGAAAGCAGCTGAACTCCGTGCGAAGTCTTTGATCTTGGGGTAATTTCTTACTGGAAGGTATTAGTAAAGCTGAACAAGGCTTACTTTGTACTTGTCTTTAATGGTGTCACCAGCTTGCAGAGCAATGAATTCCATTTTAAATGCTGGTTGAACATTTTCAGTTTCATCAGAAAATTGTTTCTGGAAAATCCTGATCTTAGTCTGGAAATCACCGGGCGAGTTGGCCGTGCGGTTAGAGGTGCGCGGCTGTGAGTTTGCATCCGGGAGATAGTGGGTTCGAATCCCACTGTCGGCAGCCCTGAAGATGGTTTTCGGTGGTTTCCCATTTTCACACCAGGCAAATACTGGGGCTGTACCTTAATTAAGGCCACGGTCGCTTCCTTCCAACTCCTAGGCCTTTGCTATCCCATCGTCGCCATAAGACCTATCTCTGTCGGTGGGACGTAAAGCCAATAGCAAAAAAAAAAAGTCTGAAAATCTGTTCGAGAACTGTTTTTTCAGATCACCAAGAATTTTCATTGCAAACAAAAGTGGATACTGAATCATGTTCACCTTCCAATGGGCAACTGACAAACTGTACATTTTCCTGTGGAATGTGTCGTTCAAAGAATACGTATCAGTTTCTGTCCAAAACCTTTGACATGTGCAGTAAGGTCACAAATAAGATTGCACTTCCCCTGAAGTATTTTTATTCAATTCAACTGGAGAACAACATCAGTCAAGAAAGCATTCGGTGTCATACAGGAAGTTCACGTGATCTTTCTCTCATTTAGAAATATTTTAATCCCTTGTCTCAAAGATAAAATGTTACCATAACTCAAACACCTAACCGCTTTGTGGTATAGAAGATCACCTGACAAAGATTTTACATCATGTAGAAAATGTTTGAGTCAGTGAGATCTTGTACAGTTTTCTACGGAAATCACAAGATTCGTCATACAGGACATAACCACCGACTTCCTTCAAATGGCTTCCTGATGGGTGATACAGGGGTCAAGTTTTTTAAAACATTGTAATACACCACTGGCTTCACATTCTGCATTTAGTCTTCGAATGAAACCTGCATTTTTGCCACGTATATTTTCCCTGCTATCTGTTGTAACACATTTGAGCCGTGAAAGAGGAAGGTTGTACTTTTGAAATAACATTTGTTTGCACTTCCTGAAATATATCCTCACCTGCTGATGGAAGCTAATAAGATCTGCTAGTACCTTCTAACTCTCTGCTAAGGAAGAACAAACTTGAGCCGTATCAGCGACATCTGGAGGCTGGTCGAGGGCTATTGACAAACACCGACATTTCGGAGTTGGTTTTTTTTTTTTTTTTTCCCCTGTTAACTGAGTAGAAAGATTACAGCCAATTTTAACTCGACGTACCGCTGTGTTTGTTGAATGGCTAATTATTTTACGCTGTTCAGTTTTGTTAGTAAACAGTTCTTCAGCTGCAACTAAAACACACTATTTTACGTAATCACCGCGGATGAATGGGTTTCCTCCTCTGACAATTCGCAAACTTCTTGAACACGTTCCTTAAAAATGTTTTGTTGGAAACAAACCCGACGTTTTGATGCTTAATTTTTTTTCACACATTTTGCCCTTACATTCATCATTTTCACCATGCTTTGTGTTGTGGTGATAACAATATTGCATTCCTTAAGAACAATAGTTTAATTACAGATCACACACATTGTTTCACTCTTTTGCACTGTAGAGAAATATTCTACTGACCACTAAGCACTGAGTACTGTCCGCTTTACTCTTTTTACGAGGTTCATTCAAGTTCTAAGGCCTCCGATTTTTTTTTCTAACTAACTACTCACCCGAAAACGATGAAACTGGCGTTACTTCTCGACGTAATCGCCCTGCAGACGTACACATTTTTCACAACGTCGACGCCATGATTCCATGGCAGCAGCGAAGGCTTCTTTAGGAGTCTGTTTTGACCACTGGAAAATCGCTGAGGCAATAGCAGCACGGCTGGTGAATGTGCGGCCACGGAGAGTGTCTTTCATTGTTGGAAAATCGTCTGATCCGTTGTCACAATCGACGAAAAGAAAGTCCCATTCATGCTGTCGTTGCGCGTCAACATTGCTTGGCAACATGCCACACGGGCATTCGTGGCACCCACCTGGATGACACTTTTCGCATTTTCAGGTCGTCATGCAGGATTGTGTGCACAGAACCCACGGAAATGTCAACACTGGAGGCGATCTGTTCAACAGTCATTCGGCGATCCCCCAAAACAATTCTCTCCACTTTCTCGATCATGTCGTCAGACCGGCTTGTGCGAGCCCGAGGTTGTTTCGGTTTGTCACACGATGTTCTGCCTTCATTAAACTGTCGCACCCACGAACGCACCTTCGACACATCCATAACTCCATCACCACATGTCTCCTTCAACTGTCGATGAATTTAAATTGGTGTCACACCACGCAAATTCAAAAAACGAATGATTGCACGCTATTCAAGTAAGGAAAACGTCGCCATTTTAAGTATCTAAAACAGTTCTCATTCTCGCGGCTGGCGCTAAAATTCCATCTGTCGTATAGTGCTGCCATCTCTGTGACGTTTTGACAACGAACGCGGGCTCATTTTAAAACAATGCACATGTTTCTATTTATTTCCAGTCTGGAGAAAAAAAAATCGGAGGCCTTAGAACATGAATGCACCTCGTACTTTCAACCGCCATAGTGCACACGTAGACGATCAACCTTAATCTCAGTGAGTACTGCCTCCTGGATATCTCGGTGAAAATAGTATGAAAAAGCAGTGCAGACCGAGCGAGTTGACTACGCGGTTTGGGTCACGTAGCTGTGAACTTGTGTTTGGGAGAAAGTGGGTTCGAACTCCACTGTCGGCAGCCCTAAAGATAGTTTCCCATTTTCGTACCAGACAAATGTTGGCGTTGTAGGTAAATAAGGCAACGACCGCTTCCTACCCAGTCCCAGCCCTTCCCTATCCCATCGCCATAAGACCTGTAAGTGCAGTCACAGCGTCCCTGGCGGTCCTTCTCTTTTTTACGAACAAGTTAAGGCGGCTTTTTATGTGGCTGGAGGAACAGTACTTCTAGCGATCCCTCGTAAAGTTAGGTAAACCATAAGAATTAGGCGCCGCATTGAACTCCTTTGCGGGCTGTATTTTGGAGACCCCCGGGCTTAGAGACTAACGAGAAGCCCCCACTAGAATCGATGCTCACAGGACCTGTCGCAATCTCTGGGACGATGACGAACGATTACGGAATATTATTGTAATGGAATGGGTAAACTGTTATCTTGGGAGATTGCCTCACTTCTACTTTTTCTAGCGGTGAGATTCAGTGTCCAGAGCAGAGTGCTGATCTTGTTGCTCTGTTGCCCTTTCCTATCCCATCCTCGGCATAAGACCTATGTGTGTCGGTGCGACGTAAAGCAAATTGTAAATAAAAAGTATTTACTTTACGCTCAGGTGCTACTGTTAGCTTGTACTGCACGGGTCACACCACAGTTTCATAGGATAATGTTACTCTGGTACAGCTATAACAGTACGTACGAGAGTTTGAAAGCGAGCGTTCTCTTTGACTGGGGAGCGATCAGCCGGGCGATGTCGAGCGATTACACACGAATGGAGTTCGGGAAGACCGATCTCCAATATCTTGATGCATTCTCGATACTTTCATGTCTGTTACTTCTAACTTATAAATAAGATATCCTGAGTCCACCCAGCGTTCACTCCCATAAAGTAAAGTTGGTATAAAACAGACCGATGTAAAGAAAGTTTCGTCCGGGAGCTGACTTCCTTCTTACAGAATACTGTTGATCGCGACTGCGAGCTCAATGCATTAGCTTTACTGCACCTTGATCACCTTGATTCAATCTCACTATACTACCATCCTGGGAGAATACACATCCTAAATACTTGAAATTATCTACCTGTTACAGCTTTGTATCTCCAATCTGGCATTCAATTCTCTTCGACTTATCTTCTGACATCAATTTAGTTTTGGAAATGCTAATTTTCATACGATACTCACTGCACCAATTTTCAAGTTCCAAGATATTAGACTGCAGGCTTTCGGCACAATCTGCTACTAAAGACCAAGTCGTCAGCATAGGTCCAGGCTGCTTACTACAGGTCCACCCAAAGACTTTAATATTACTTATCTAGATTCACAGAGCGCGCTGATGCTAAGCGGAATATTGAACACTTTCGCGCATCGCCATGTTGCGGGCGCTTCAGCTTCGAATGCATGGCTAGCACGTGGTAATGTTTACAGACCCTTGCATGTTTTCGATTTGAATTATGCCTGTTAGTGGATCTGGTTTGGTAGTATATGTGACGGAGTGATAATATATTGTCAAATATTTTCAAGGAATGTGAGAACTGATACATTACGTTAGTTAAATTGATCGGCTATATTAGGCCTAAAGTTAGGCATTACCTGTGGAATGGAAAGATATTCACGAGGGTGAATTCGTGTGCAGCCTTCATTTGTACAGACTGCTATGAGAAGGAATCTGGTATTTCTTTTCACATGTGAGTAGAAATTGAACTGTTAAAAAATAACTCATTTACCATAATCGAGAACTAAACAGGTTGTAGGGTAGTTGATTCAGAGAACGCATGGACATGGAATTTAGAATAATTAGGCTTCTTTTTCTTGTTTGTCTTTTTCCAATTCATCGGGGATAATTGTTTAGAACTAAAAAGCTGTTCTGAAAAAGACTACATATTTTTCATACAAACTGTGTAGCAGTATTACAAATTTGATAAACCTGGGCCTAGAATCCGTAAGATATGATTGATACAACTTGATAAAACCTTCTAATATTAGGGCAAGTTATTGCTTCAAATTATCAATTGTCTAAAAAAGGATTTATTAGTATCGTATGTCTTAATTTCTCAATTTTCCCCACTTGCTTTATAATAAAAGAATACAATTGTTAATACGCTATTCCAGAAAAATCTGACAATATAAAGTCTAAACAAAGCTCATTACAATCTTGTCAATCACGGTGCTCATAATAGAGAAAAATTAGAACGCACTTTCAATTTTTATGTGCTCCGATAATGTTAATTCAGAATGAGTTTGTAAAAGCAGTAATATTTAAGAAGATAATATTATGAGGAGGGTTTTACATCTTAAATGATAACATTCTTACTTAGGCCTAACCGGGCGAGTTGGCCGTGCGGTTAGGACCGCGCAGCTTTGAGCTTGCATCCGGGATATAGTGGGTTCGAACCCCACTGTCGGCAGCCCTGAAGATGGTTTTCTGTGGTTTCCATTTTCACACCAGGAAAATGCTGGGGCTGTACTTTTAATTAAGGCCACGGGCTCTTCCTTCCCATTCCTAGGCCTTTCCTATCCCATCGTCGCCATAAGACCTATCTGTGCCGGTACGACGTAAAGCAAATTGTAAAAAATAAAACTTAAGCCTAAACCACGCAGAGAAACTCAAACTAACCCTAGACATTAATTCCATTTTAAGAAATATACAATAGAAGACTAGCACTAGTGTAACGAATGTCAGGCAGCATTTACCTGAATCCAAATCACACAAACATGATAATTAACTTCTACTCATCCAATTAGGCTCTACGTTATTTCATATCCAAACCAAACTCCATGGCACAACAGGCCCGAAAGGCCATGACCTACCAAGCTACCGCTGCTCGGCTTAAAGACCTGCAGATTACGAGGTGTCATGTGGTCAGCACAGCGTATCTTACCGGCCGTTATGTCACGGTCAGATAGCTCCGCAGTTGTAATCACGTATGCTGAGTGGCCGGGGATTGCTGTTTGGCCGTGCGGTTAGGAGCGTGCGGCTGTGAGCTTGCATCCGGAAGATAGGGGTTCGAATCCCACTGTCGGCAGCCCTGAAGATGGTTTTCCGTGGTTTCACATTTTCACACCAGGCAGATACTGGGGCTGTACCTTAATTAAGGTCACGGCCGCTTCCTTCCAACTCCTAGGCCTTTCTTATCCCATCGTCGCCATAAGACCTATCTGTGTCGGTGCGACGTAAAGACACTAGAAAAAAAAATTGCTGTAATGACTTGTCTGAGAAGAATTATAAGGAATGTACCTTTCATTGAAAGATTTTATTTCACAGGTTTCCTTTTTTTGTTGGCCGAACGGTCAGCGTACTTGCCTTCGGTTCAGAGGGTCCCGGGTTCGATTCCCGGCCGGGTCGGAGATTTTAACCTTAATTGGTTAGTAAGTAGGTAGGCTATTAGTTTATACTATTTATTAGTTATAGAATCTTAGTACTATAACTTAGTTGACATTTGACAATTAATTAAACTCGACTCTAGCCTGCCCTATGACTATGAGTCATACTCTTGACCACTCAAAAGTACCTGTTTTATATTGGGAAGAACGGCTCAGTATTCTCTCAGATCGTATGTCACATCGTTGCACAAGGTCCGACTCGTTGGTCGAACGGTCAGCGTACTGGCCTTCGGTTCAGAGGGTGCCGGGTTCGATTCCCGGCCGGGTCGGAGATTTTAACCTTAATTGGTTAATTCCAATGGCACGGGGGCTGGGTGTATGTGTTGTCTTCATCATCATTTCATCCTCATCACGACACGCAGGTCGCCTACGGGAGTCAAATAGAAAGACCTGCACCTGGCGAGCCGAACCCGTTCTGGGATATCGCGGCACTAAAAGCCATACGACATTTCATTTTCATCGTTGCACAAGACTTCAATCATATGTGGACAGCAAGTGAGCCGACTGACGCAATAACTTAACCAACAGTATGTTGAATCAGAAAACCAGTAGGCTACTGTACATCTCGGGTAGCCTGTACAAAATATGACGATTTAAAACATCCTCTGCTGATAGAAAAATATATATTTTCAAAAATGACTGAGCGAGTTGGACGTGCGGTTAGTATTGAGCTTGCATTCGGGCGATGGTGGGTTCGAATCCCACCGTCGGCAGCCGTTAAGATGGTTTTCCGTAGTTTCGCCATTTTCACACCAGGAAATGCTGGGACTGTACCTTAATTAAGGCCATGGCTGCTACCTTCCTAATCCCAGCCCTTTCCCATCTTGCGTCGCCGGAAACCTTCGACTTATTAGAGTGACTAGCATTTTTTTCTAAGAAAGGAGTTCGTAGTATGAAGACCAGATGACAGCAGCGAGCACTGAATGCTGTTGCTGCTGTATTACCAGTAGATACTTTATAGATGCAGTAGGATCGGTGATTCTAATGTGCCGTGAATCGTATCACTGTATAACGTGAACGAAATCAAATGAATCGATTCAGTAAAATGAATCGAATGTCCCTTCACTAGATGGTTCACGAACTAGGGCGTCCGAATCCTTGGCTAAATGGTCAGCGTTGAGGCCTTCCGTTCAGGTCACGGATTTTATTCCTGGCGGGATTGGAGATTTAAATCGTGTCTGTTCAATTCTTCCGGCTCGGGGAATCGGTGTTTGTTCCAACACTTTTCTCTTCATATTCAGACAATACATTACACTTCCAGCCACCACAGAAACATGCAGTAGTGATTCCTAGACCTCGGATTTTCAGGTGCCTATTTAGCTGCCTAAATTAGGCTCTCAAATAGGTTCTAAAATATTTTTAGGCGGCTTCATTTTTACGTATTTTAATAGACATCAATTAAAATACCATGTTTATTTTGCTAAATTGATAATAACTCTTTAGGGGGAAATATAAAACAAATTTCACTCTCCTCTTTGCTGCAAACTTCAAATAATATATTTTTACAATCCGATGAGAAATGGAGAAACTCATGTAACCACTTTAAGACGACTTGAAACCTGACACTTTCGGGATAATTCACACACTGAACAAACGGGGATATCGAAATGTTCTCACAGAATGAAATTGAGTGTGTGGTTGTTTTTTTTGCCCGGAGGACAACGGATACCAGTGGCGTATACTGAGGGCTACCTAGCCTGTCGGTGAAGCCTTAGCCTCGAATGAGAACGATGTACAGTAAATCTAGAGCACATTGTAATGTAAGCATCTGACACATTTTTCCATTTACAAATCTTGAACGCAATGAGATAAAACGTTCGTATTTCTGAGTGCAAGGCATCCTCCAGTGGTTCAGCAATGGCCCGTAGACTGAACACGAGACCCCAGCAGTTAAGGATCCTTTATTGGAATGCGGACTCGATCCTTGGAAAAATGACTGAATTAAGTCAGATTGCCAAGGAGATGTGTTTAGATCTCATCCTCATCGGGGAAACTAAACTCAAACCTGTAAACCGGATCTTCCTTCCAAACTACTCTCTCTACCGTAACGATCGCCCCGGTGATCGTGACGGTGGGGGAACAGCTATCTTCATTAAAAATACCTTAGTTCATACCCGCATACCCACCCCAGCCGACCTTCGTACCCTAGAAGCCACCCTCGTTGAGGTTGAGACCAGTAAAGGACCCCTAACCGTTGCCTCGTGTTACCTACCGCCCAATGTAGAGTTTTTCCCGGCCGACCTCGGCTCAGTAATTAATGGACGTCCTAGAATCATCCTAGCTGGGGACTTCAATGCGAAGAATCCTAGATGGAAGAGCCGGGTTCTCAACGACCATGGGAAGAAGCTTGCCAGCTACTTGGACAGACATCAGTTACTCTCCCACCCTCCCGATAAACCCACCCACTACCATTATTCCGGCCTACGTCCTGACACAATAGACATCGCTATCTCCCGTAACCTCAATATGTACCCTAATCTCTATACCCAAGACCCACTAGACTCCGATCATTGCCCCGTACTACTCACCCTAGACGCCACGCCCCTTTCCGACCCCCCCCCCCCCTCATCCCACTACATAGAAGGAAAATTGACTGGCAGCTTTTCCGCACCACACTCTCAGAGAACATCACAGGCAATCCCAGCATTCGCTCTTCGGAAGACATAGACGTCCAAGCTGAACTAATTGCCACAGCTATTAGGAATGCAGCTGAAACTTCCTCCGTGGGACCGAAGACCAGACCCCCGCTACGGCGCCCGCTCCCCTCTGCAGTACTCCAGCTTCTGAAGCTCAAGAATAGAGTTAGGAAGCTGTGGTACGTCACCATGGACCCCAATATGAAGATCTTATGGAACAGACACCGGCGAAACATTAGAGTACTAATGGAACACCACCGCCGAGCTGCATTCCAGTCGAGGTTGGCCGAGTTAAGCTCTACGGATGGCTCCCATTTATCGTATGGCACGTAAATTTACAGGTGAAAGGACAGGCATACCCCCACTGCACGGACAACGTGGAGTGGCCCACTCAGACAAAGACAAGGCAGAGGCATTCGCAGACACGTTCGAATCTACGTGTTCTCCGAATGAGGAGCCAGCAGACGAAGACTTTATAGATGAGGTTGAGGACAGCCTCCTCGAACATGACGATAATGACCTTCCTAGGGACTTCAAATTTGTTTCAACTAGAGAGGTGGTACGTCACATCCAGAGCCTGAAACACAGGAAAACCCCCGGCCTGGATGGGATTTCATCTACCTTCCTTAAGAATCTCCCTAAGAAGGCCATTACTTTTCTGACTAAACTTTTCAACGCAATATTTCGCTTCGCTCACTTCCCAGCCTGCTGGAAAGTGGCTAAGGTTATAATGCTGCGAAAAGGAACAGCTAACCCGACGTTCCCACAGAACTACGGACCTATTAGCCTGCTCTCAGTTATCTCCAAACTGTTTGAGGCTATTCTCCTCTCCCGCCTACATACTGTAATAGACAACCTCAATATAGAACCGAACGAGCAGTTCGGCTTTAGGAAAGGCCACTCCACTACCCACCAACTACTACGACTGACTGAGGACATTACGAAAAACTTTAACGACGACAGGTACACAGGAGTCTGTTTTCTTGACGTCGCTAGGGCATTCGACAAGGTCTGGCATGACGGACTAGTATACAAGCTAAGAACCCTTGGTTTCCCTGGGTATCTCACAGCATTAGTCGCAAGTTACCTCAGCGACCGTAGCTTCCAAATCTCCGTAAACAAGGAGCTATCGACAGCACGCCCCATCACAGCCGGAGTACCGCAGGGTGGGGTAATTTCCCCGGTGCTTTTCAAAATCTATACCTCCGACATGCCAAAACCTGCGAATGTCAATCTATATTTATATGCTGACGATACAGCTCTGTCCGCGGTCTCATGGCAGGCCCCGAGAGTCGAACACCACCTTCAGACGGCTCGAGAAGTGGCGCATCAAAATTAATGTAGGCAAATGTCAGGCTACGCTCTTCACGAAGAGACGCGGCAGACTGGCGGGCGGTCTGAACTTCTTTGGTGAGGTTATCAGATGGTCCGACAGCGCCAAGTACCTGGGGGTTACCCTAGACCGCGGACTGACCTACCGTCAGCATGTAACTAACATTTCAGGCTCCACCCATGCAAGGGTATCAAAATTATTCCCTATGATCTATGCTGAAAACAGCCTCACACCTCAAAACAGGCTCCTCCTGTACACGACGATGGTTAGGCCGCTACTCGAGTATGCCTGTCCTATATGGGGCGTGGCCGCCGATTGCCACCTGAGTAGGCTGCAGTCCGTTCAGAACCGGGCCCTGCGGGTTATTACAGGTTGCGATCGGTATACACGTATCACCCACCTCCACGACCTGTGTCAGATAGACACTGTTAGGGTGAGAATGATAAACCTAGCCAAGACAATTTACAGGAGGGCCCCACTAAGTGGTAACCCTCTTATTCACAATCTAGGCTCCTACGATACTCGCGGCCTCAAACACAAGAGACCGCTGGTACTCGTAACGTAAACTTCTCCGCGCACCTAGCGCATTTTACTTTCTCCTCTACGTGCCTAGCGCCACTACTGTACAACTCACTACGTCACACAGCGCTCACGCGCCCGGCCATACTCTGGCCAAAGATTGTCTAGATTCTCACCCTAACCCCATTCACCAGCAATATTACAGCCATGGGATCAGATATTAATGACATAGCGCTCAAGACCGGTATCGGTCGACGGGCTAAAAAGTTCTCGCATTGAGCCTACGGCTCAATGCATCGAACATGGGGATGGCATGCAAGGCATCGGAGAAAGATATCGCAGCCCAGGCACTCCGTCCCTCTCCCTTCTCCCCTCTCCCCTTGCCACACCTTGCACGGCTTGCAGCTGAACTTCCCGATATGAGCGGGGACCGGGGGGAATAGGTGTGCTAGGCTTCGGTCTGTCAGATCGCCACTGCTAACAGAGAGATAGCTCAAAGACTCAAAGTTCTCCGGAAGTTTCCGAATTGACACATGCGTTCCTCATCGTATATACTTCCTCACCTCATACTCAGGTAACAGAGCGCTGGTATTCACTCCCTTTTGCTACTAGATCCTTGTAGGAAGACACTGCAGGGCTACTGTTATAGGAGTAATACAGTTTTGTTTTTATAGCTAAAATGAAATGCAATCTTTCAGGTTTAGTGTTCTCTTTGGTTGGTTGGAATCGAACCTGTGATCATGGGTCGGAAACCACCACTGAGCTCCCGAGAAGAAAGCTAATGCATCAGTGAACGATGGGTACCACTGCTGGTAATGCTGTAAAATTCAACATTTTAATTTAGTAATAGTAATAATAATAAATAATAATAATAATGGTGCATGCCATCTGTATAGGCTCGGTGGTGACCCTAATGAGGATAAAATGAATGAATGATAATAATAATAATAATAATAATAATAATAATAATAATAATAATAATAATAATAATAATAATAATAATGTTATATGCTTTATGTCCCACTAACTACTTTTACAGTCTTCGGAGACGCCGAGGTGCCGGAATTTAGTCCCGCAGGAGTTCTTTTACGTGCCAGTAAATCTACCGACACGAGGCTGTCGTATTTGAGCACCTTCAAATACCACCGGACTGAGCCAGGATCGAACCTGCCTAGCGCCTTAACCGTCTGAGCCACTCATCCCGGCATAAAATGAATGGGGAGGACGCGATAAACACCCAGTTTCGAAGCCAGGGGAATTAAAGAATTCGAGGGGGTTGATTCTGAGAATTGAACCGGAGCTATCGGACCAAAGGCAAGCATTCTATCCATTTCGCAACAAAGCTGGACTTTAATTTGCTAAACCTTAGGCTACTATCTCCACTGATCAGGTGTTGATTATTGACAGACCGAGCTCGATAGCTGCAGTCGCTTAAGTGCGGCCAGTATCCAGTATTCGGGAGATAGTAGGTTCGAACCCCACTGTCGGCAGCCCTGAAGATGGTTTTCCGTGGTTTCCCATTTTCACACCAGGCAAATGCTGGGGCTGTAAGGCCACGGTCGCTTCCTTCCCACTCCTAGCCCTTTCCTGTCCCATCGTCGCCATAAGACCTATCTGTGTCGATGCGACGTAAAGCATCTAGCAAAAAAATTATTGACAGTAGCAGAGGCCAGGACATTAGCTTGTGAAACAGCACTGACAATACAGCAGGCTACTCTGTTGGCTATTGGCTGCAGCTCAGAAAGCTTAGGGCTTGAAATTCACCAAACCGACTATAGAAAAGGGGTAAACTAAGGCTAGTGGTAGCATACGCCACTGATGGATACTCTCCTGCCTGGTGATAGGCTACGGGAGTGTTCGCTGCGGGAGGTTCTAAAGGCTTTCCGGGGAGTGTGATTTACAGCTTTCCGATTTTAAGATTTTGTTTAAGATACTGAAAACGAGTGAGCAAACTTTCTTTTCTCGGAAAATATTAAAAGCATGTTATCCGATTTAGGGATAAAAATAGGAAATATAGGTTCTAATGTCAATTCAGGTATTTTTAGGCACTATATGGCCACCGTTTCTAACTTTATAAGTTCATGAAACGTGTAAATACAGCTTCATTTAAGTGCTCTCTTCAAGAACAAAAGGAGTCTTTCTCTAAAATCCGTGGTCTAGTGATTAAATCCCGCCATATAGGGTAGCGTCAGGAAGGGCATCCGACCGTAATATAGGGCTAAATCCACGTGTGCGGCACCCACGAATCCCCAGATCTGGGAAAAGTGGTAGAAGAAGAAGAAGAAGAATTTTTGTTTTATGTGTTTTGTTTTAATTTTCTTCATGAAATTAATCGAAGATAGGAATACTTGTTGACAACTAAATGTTAAACTTTATGTAATTTGTACACTAATATTTTACAATATTGGAATTTACAATGTTTTGTCTCGATAAAAGCGGAAGAAATATTTTGATACTTGAACAAGTTCAAATTTATTGCGGCCAAAAATCAGCACAAACCTTATGAAACATGGTTCAATGCTTGTATGATTGTAATTCCAAACCTTTTGTCACCGGATAAATAAAATTTTCACGAAAATCTTCTTCGTAACGCAAATCTTAGACCAAAACTTCACACTATATCAGCTGATTGGTTTTACTACTACTACTACTACTACTACTACTACTACTACTACTACTACTACTACACTAGTTTCAAGGCCGCCCCGCTAGGTGCGCTGGCAATCATTATCTTGCGATATCTTGCAAAGTGTCACGTATTCTCTACAGTGGAACCTCGATATCTCGAATCACCTCGGGAGATAAATTTTATTTCGAGTTATCGAAATTTCGAGATATAGGGAATACCGTTTTTGAGCATGTTTAGCTTATGTGTCTACGGGCTTATATTCAATACATAATCTTTAATAGTATTTAAAAATATACAAAAACTATTTTACGGCATCACTTTAATTATAACCCTTATTATATACATTATAAGACAGGATACAGTACATACAGTAGTGAAACAAGAAACATACCTCCGTTAACACCTTTGGAAAAAATCCATTATTCTCTTCTGTTTGTTGCTGTTAATCTTTCCTCCTTTCACGTTTAAACTTCTCGTCAATACCACGCACCCGAGATCGTAAATGGAACTTGTCATCCGCGACTTCGGGGGTTGCTTTCGTACGTGACCGGCAATTAATTTACACCCGAGAAACAGCGAGGCTTCGCCGATTTTCCGATTACTAGAAGTTTAACTTTTTGGTCCCCGTCCTAGCTCCCAGCGTCACTGTAACCCTTTCTTTACTTGTTAACTGTTCCTCGCAAACCACAAATGCCGTATTGCATAGTTAATGTTGCGCAAAATACGAGTTAGAGAGTATTCTTTGCTTCATGGGAGGAAACGTTTGCTTCAAGAAATCGAGAAATTCGTGTAGCCGAATTTAGAGTAATAGAGAAATAAATACACATTAAGAATAGGACAGACGGCCGGGAAATGTAAGTTACTTCGAGATAGGCCTACTGAAAATTCGAGTAATGGAGGTTCGAGATATCGAGGTTCGACTGTATGTACTTTTATGTTACGTTATTATAATTACTTTCCTGTATTATTTTTGAATTTCATATGTTGGTATTCTTTGCGTTTATCCATGTTTGGCTAAATAAAATAACGCAATATGTTAATGATTGTATAATATTAACTTTAATAATTGTCATTACACCTTAAAGATAGCTTGTTATTAAAATAATAGTAAAATATATGTTATTGGTTAGGGTATTTCACAAATATTGGAAGCCTATGAGAGTACACTTGCAGAAAAGGTTGAGAAACACTGCTTTAGACTAGAGAATGGTGACTGCTTTTAGTTTATTTCCACAGTGTCTCCTCTTCTGTTTAAGGCGGATTATGGCACCTAGTTGTCATTGTCCTGATTGTTGTGACGATTCCAATGTTACTATAGTACATTATGATACCTATTCTGTTTAGTTCTCTCGTACTTCAGAATCCCAATTCATGAAAAAAAAAATATAGTCTATATATATATATATATATATATCTTTCTACAGCCTTCATAGAATAGTGATTTGTAGTAGGACCCATACCTCTGTGCGTAATAAGGAACGAAATACGAATTAAAGCCTGGCCATTCTCCTCATTCGAATGAAGGGTTGTGGTACCGCTCAGGTCTGGTCGTGGAGCGGGGAGAAGCATATTGGTCACGTCCGGCCGGCTCCGGTTCCTTCCCTCTCCTTGATATACTTCCTGTGAGTCTGTTCCACTCAACCTTGTTGGCTGTTACGATAAAAACTACACCTGCCTGTTTAGGCCATGACTCGCAATTAGTCACTCTCGCCCTCTCCCCTACGTGCCCATTGGTGATTTCCTTTATTATCCTTGTTCCCTATTACCTGTCCGCTTTTCTGCATTGACTCTTGGCATTTATTCGTATATAATATTTTCCTATATGAAGCTAGAACAGTTCCAGTCACTCTCTACCAGAACATAATGTCATACATAATACGTACTTCGAAGCGATTCACCGGTCAGTAAAACGGACACACTCGTGTAAGAAATAGCACTCATTTTATAAACGGAAAATAACAATAAGCAAGATTAAAGATTAAAGCAAGATTTCTATTATTATTATTATTATTATTATTATTATTATTATTATTATTATTATTATTATTATTATTATTATTATTCAGCAATATTATGGCCAGGTACGTGGCGCAGTTAGTTTGGTGCTCGCTTTCTGTGTCCCCTGTTTGTAGCAGTGTTTGCTGGAGTCCGCGTAGACGCTAAAGAAACGTTATATAGAACACTTCCTGATCAAAATCCCAGTACTATGGCGGCTCCTATAAATATCTACAGCTAGAGTTAAATGGCATTATTTATTTACCGTACAGAAACGAGACAAGAATTGGACAAACGATAAACATTTATTTATTTATTTATTTATTTATTTATTTATTTATTTATTTATTTATTTATTTATTTATTTATTTATTTATTACCGTACCGTTACATGTTTACTACAGTCTTCACATTGTTTTAAATACCTCATTAACTTTTTACCGTTTATTGAAGTAATATACTTCCGAAGGAAACGTTTCAATATTAAGACAGATCCGTAGAATATAGAGGAGAGTCGTATAATATGGAATACCATTTACTTTTGGCAGTATAACTTCTTACTGAAATCAGTTATGAAATATAAATAAATATGGTTTGAAAATACAAATAATTAGCCAAGTTTCTCTATATTTTTAAATTGTAAATTGTTAATGTCCTTCACGTCAAAATTATTTCTTTCAAAAAGTTGCACTTGGTGGGTAATACGGAATAGTCGGCTAATATGGAATAGTAGGGTAAATAATATGTAAATTAAAATACAGCTTCAATAAATTCTTTCAGTTATATTTAAGGAACGTTCTTACAGGTGGACGTACAGAATTTTTTAAAAATCGAAAGAATAAAATTGGTAATTAACTTAAATGATAATCTGTGTACACTAATTATTCAGAGTTTTCTTTTTACAGTCACTTGTTCATTCAGTGACAAAAGTCACAGATGCATAAACTGAGATCTATAGGAAGTTAAATGTTATAATATACCAGGATTAATGCAATTAATTTTAATTAATTTTAAACGTCATTTTACTTTGAAACTAAAACAGTATTCCATATATCCCGACACACCATGTTTGAATTAAAGGATTCGTCATGCCATAAACTTTGCACTACAAGGAAGTTACACTGGTGTAGCAATATAAGCAACTCTTGTACAATATGTAACATTGAATTTCCCAGGACTAAACTCAGTTTTGGTAATTAATACAAGCTTTAAAAGAATTACCTGCAAAAGCTTTTCAAATATGAAAAACAAATATTCTTGCTCCACGCACTAACCTCACTCACGAGCATGTCGAAACTGAATACAAAGCATCATGAGAATATTTACCGTAATTCGACGAGTTTCCACCTGAGAGGAGTACCTTACAGGCAAGATATTGTGGTATTCCATATTGACCGACTATTCCATATTACCCGATTCTCCTCTAGGACATTTGATGTTAAAATCAAATATTTAATGCAGCAGTCTACAGTACCTCATTATGCTGATACACATGTCTAGTTTAATATTCCTCCAATTAAAATGGTTAATTTTCTATCAAATTTATACTATTCCACTGCAGAAATATTTGCAGTTCCTAGCAATATTTCTTGTGAACAATAGCAGGCTGATAGACTTGACTGTGGCAACACTGATTCAGTGTGGTGTTAAGCAGTGAGTCTACCTCAATGTTCAGTCAAGAAAGTAAACTTCTTTTTATCTACTCAGATAAAGAGGTAGACGAAACTCGAAATTCGTATTCTCACACTCGCAACCAGACAATGTTGTAAAATATCATTGTTATAAGCTTCATAGTACAGCTCTATATTAAACACATAGACACTACAGTACATTGTGTAAGTTGTGTGACTTTGGAGGCATGCTTCTAAAGTTACCACCCCTATGAGTGGGGGACGCAGATGAAAAATACACCCCCGGTATCCCCTACCTGTTGTAAGAGGTGACTAAAAGGGGCGACCTTGGCGCGGACATGGATTGCGGTACTAATCACAAGTAGTTTCATGGTTCTGATTTGATCATCCCTTGGTCGCCCTTTTTAGTCGCCTCTTACGACAGACAGGGGATACCGTGGGTGAATTCTTCGTCTGCCTCCCCCACCCTCAGGGGGTCCTAGTGTTCATTGCCTCAGTCATTCCGTATTAAGCATCGTCCAAAATCGGACCCCGGACAATACCTGCTACGACCAGGTAGCAGCCTTGGCTGCTTGGTTCGGCTACAGAGTCCCCTGATCTGAGTGGATGGCATTCGGGGAGGATGATTTCGGACATGGCGTTGAAACCACTTCTGCCTGCCTCCTCGGGTAGTTCGCTACCCTAAGGGAGGAGGGCAACCCCTCGGGAAAAAACGCAGCGTTTTAATCTGGGTTCCAGCTTCCCTAGGTTCCTGGTTGCTACCAGAACCGTTAGGCAAGATTTCAAGCTGGTCAAATCGATCCTTTACAGTCGACACATCGAAGGTGTATACGGCGAACTTGATAATCTTAAGAAAATGCGCTATGGTGGTTTGCTTCTTAAGACGAGCACTGCGCTCCAAGCTATCAATGCCAGAGATTCGGACACATGGTATCTCGTTCTTCGAATTCTCAGAGAGAAGAAGATCCAAGAGATCAAGACCCTGGATGGTCTTTCCTAACAGGAAGCGCGCCGTAAGTTTAAATCTCTAAATGCACCGACCAAGATATTAGACTTCAGCATGATAGCATAGTCTCTCCCAGGTTCGTCATTTACAACTGGAACACCTTCCCAGAAGATCGCTGCACCCAAGGCGGCAGTTGCTCCTGTGAGCAACGCCGCAAAGAGAACGAGCTCGCAGGCGTGTTCATCCCAGCCTTCGACCACAAACAAGCCTGTGCCGGCTAAAAAACCTACGCCGGCACAGCAGGGGAAGGAGACGTTAAGCCACGCCTAAGCCGGCGGAGGCGGCGGCGTCGACATAACCGACAAGAATCGACGGCGGGAAAGAAGAGCGCCTTTACAAGGCGTTCTTCCATCTCTCCTACAAATGGGGTCTTACGCCTTCCATCCGGAGGGTCTGAGCCTGCGTCAGCAGGTTTTCCTAACCTGCGCGCTCCCCTCGTAGGAAGAAACCTCGCCCCCGGAATACGTGGAAGAAGTTCAAGGCATGAATCACCTCGTCATTTATCTCGCATCCTCGGATGGGGATGTGAGTTTAGGTTAGGTAGCTTCTCGCTGCTTCTAACCTAAACCTCAGAAGTCCACACCCACACTGTGGCACTGTTACAATGGAATTGTAACGGTTATGATAGGCATCTTGCTGAGCTGCGTCAGCTCATTAGTGAATATACGGCGAGTATAGTCTGCATTCGGGAAACAAATCTCAGACCAGGTCATTATACGGTCTTCAGAAATTTTCGACTATACTTGACAGAACTACATTATGGTGACCGGGCTTCCAGTGGCGTTGGCATTTTTGTCCGTTCTGATACCTACAGCGAAGAGATTCCATTAAGAATCCCGCCGGAGGCTGTAGCAGTTCGCGTTCCGCTGCCTGTCATAGCAACAGTGTGTAATGTTTATATTCCACCAAGCCAGCCCCTTAATATAAATTATGTCACTGATCTTATGGATCAGCTTCCACCTCCCTTCCTCTTATTGGACGATGTCTACGCCCATCACCCTATATGGGGCTCTGATGCGCCTTGCCCCAGGAGAAGGGAGTTGGAAACATTAGTTCTTACTGGATTTATGCATTTTGAATACAGGAGACCCAACTTATTTCAGTGTTCGTTACGGCACATACTCTCGCATAGACGTAAGTCTATGCAGCCGAACGTTGGTTCCGCTGTTTAGGTGGAATACACACGATGATCTCTGTGACAGTGACCATTTTCTCGTTGTTATTACTTTGTTGAAGCAGAAATCAGTTGAGGCTCCTCCTCGATGGATTCTTTAACATGCTGATTGGCCAAAGTTCACATCACTAGCTGTCTTTAACGACGTGACCAGGCGGACTGTAGACGGCAATATAACTTACATTACACAAGTTATAGTCTGCATTCGGGAAACAAATCTCAGACCAGGTCATTATACGGTCTTCAGAAATTTTCGACTATACTTGACAGAACTACATTATGGTGACCGGGCTTCCAGTGGCGTTGGCATTTTTGTCCGTTCTGATACCTACAGCGAAGAGATTCCATTAAGAATCCCGCCGGAGGCTGTAGCAGTTCGCGTTCCGCTGCCTGTCATTGCATCGTTTACAGGGACTCCTCGCCGAGAACTCGTTCCTTGGTGGAACGAAGAAATTGTAGCAGGTATCAAAGAACGCCGTTGCGCTCATAAACGCTATCGTAGGTGGCGTGTCGTGGCCTATTTGGTAACATTTAAGAAACTCCGTGCTAAGATAACATACTCCGTCATCTCAAGTGTGGACTAAACTTCGACGTATTTCGGGTATCCAAGGATCATCTTCTGTACCGGGAATTTCATTGCAGGCAGTACCGTCAGTGATCTGCTCTCGATTGCTAACCATCTAGCCAGTCATTTTGCGGATGTGTCTGGCTTCGGGAATTACCATCGTGATTTCCTCGCTCTGAAGCGGGAGGCAGAACGTCATCATCTCAGTTTTGCCACTCAAGCTTCAGAGGATTATAACGTGTCCTTCACGGAGTGGGAGTCCGACTCGTTGGCTGAATGGTCAGCGTACTGGCCTTCGGTTCAGAGGATCCCGGGTTCGATTTCCGGCCGGGTCGGGGATTTTAACCTTAATTGGTTAATTCCAATGCCTCGGGGGCTGGATATGTGTGGCGTATTCAACATTAGATATTATCCTAGGTAGGGCTCTCATCTTCACAGACATGCAGGTCGCCTAATAGGCCGTCTACTAGAAAAAGACTTGCACCAGGCCTCTTCGGAGGCCATACGCCATTATTATTATTATTATTATTATTATTATTATTATTATTATTATTATTATTATTATTATTATTATTATTACGGAGTGGGAACTCCGCAGCGTCTTGGCGCTTTGCAAGGACACGTCTCCTGGACCAGACAGTGTCCATAACCAGACGTTGGAACACCTTAGTGAGGATAGTCTGTTATATCTCCTTTGTGTGTTGAACCGAATCTGGATAGAGGGTGAGTTTCCGTCTCAGTGGCGAGAGGGCATAGTCATTCCTGTCCTCGAGCCTGACAAAAATCCCAAGTAAGCAGCAAGTTACAGACCTATTTATCTTACTGTCTGTGTAAACTACTTGAGAGGATGGTAAATCGCCGACTTGTGTGGTGTCTCCAGAAACAAGGACTTTTGTCCGTGTACCAGTGTGGTTTTCGAGCCGCCCGCTCGACCACTGACCACCTGGTACGCCTGGAGAGTTCTATCCAGGATGCATTTCTCCGCAAACAGCATTTGGTGGCTGTTTTCGTTGACTTTGAAAAGGCTTATGACACCACATGGTGATATGGTATCCTTTCACTGGTGTATCAGTGGAGAGTCCGAGGTAACTTTCCGATATTTATTACGAATTTGCTGTCCCTCCGTCTATTCCGTGTCCGATTAGGGAGGGTATATTCGCAATACCACGTTCAAGAAAATGGAGTCCCGCGAGATCGGTTCTTAGTGTCACTCTACTCGCGATTGCCATAAACGGTATTGTCGCTGCTGCTGGTTCAGCAGTAATACCGTCGCTATATGGGGACTATTTTGCTCTGCATTAAAGCTCGCATAAAGTGGCAGTCGCAGAGCGACAATTACAGCAAGCTATTAGGAAAGTGGAACATTGGATTTTAGAACATGGCTTTCGGTTTTCAACCGCAAAGACATCTTTTGTGTACTTTTTTTCGGAAGCGCACTCTTCACTCGCATCCTGAGCTGTATTTAGGAAATGTTGCTCTTCCCGTAGCTGACATTTACCGATTTCTTTGGCTCATTTTCGATAGCAAATTTTCGTGGGAGCCACATGTGCGGCAGTTAAAAGTGCAATGCACTAAGCAGTTGAATATCTTGAAGTTTCTTAGGAGCACTAATTGGGGGGCTGACCGCACGGTGCTCCTAGGATTTTACAGGGCACATATTTTATCGAGGTTAGGCTAGGGCAGTGCAGCATATGGATCAGCAAGGGAAATAGTACTTGCGAAACTGAATAGCATCCACCACAGCGGGGTTAGGTTGGCGACGGGAGCTTTTCGCACAAGCCCCATTGCTAGCCTGCTCGCTGGATCTAGTGTACCGCCTTTACACCTGAGGCGCCAGCAAATGTTTCTGCCCTATGCTGCAAATTTGCGACAGTTGCTACTTCACCCAAGCTATTTTGCGTATTTCAGAATGGAAACCGTCGGCTGTACGCTGCTTATCCTCGAGCACCGCGGCCAGTTGGAATACGCTTGAATAGTAGTCACGGATTGTTTGATGTACTTTTGGTTCCCTGCCTTGTCCGACAACCAAGTGAGGTACCTCCATTGATAATACGACGACCGGAAATAATCCTGGATCTGAACACTGGCCCTAAGGAAAACACGGATCCTTCGATTTACCGGAGGCTCTTCGTGTCCGTTGCTGGCCAGTATCCAGGTTCAGTCGTCGTATACATGGAAGGTTCGAGGGCAGAAACGAAGGTGGGCTGTGCGTTCGTTGTCGACAATGAATAGGTTTCTTTTTGCTCTCCCGGAAACCTGTTTTGTGTACACAACAGAGCTCTATGCTATCTGTGAAGCTCTGCGGTACGCGCTGTCCGTTGGGCGCCGACACTTTCTACAGTGTACTGACTCCTTGAGCTCGCTACAGTCTATTGATACCTGTTTTCCTCGGCATTCTCTGGTGCAGCAGATGCAGGACCTGCTGGCCGGGTGTTCGGATGCCCGCACCAGAATCACGTTTATGTTGTTTCCAAGCCACATCGGTGTAGAGAGCAACGAGTTAGCAGATAAGGCTGCCAAGGAAGCAATTACACTGCCCCCGTTGCCTTACAAGATTCCAGCAAGTGATATTCGCTCTCAGCTGAGACATTTGATTATGTCCCATTGGGAGATGGAGTGGCAGGCCACTCCACTTCCAAATAACCTGAGAGCGTGAAAGGTACAACGAAGGTATGAAGGACTTCCCTTCGGGCTTCTCGGAGGGAAGCAGTGTTATTAGGTCGTCTTCGGATTGGCCACGGTATAGTAACGCACTCCTGTTTACTGAAAGGAGAACCCCCTCCGGTGTGTACTTGCGGCGATCATCTTACCGTGGTACACATCCTTACGGAGTGCGTGGACCTGGTCGATCTGCGCCGTAGTGTAAAACTCCCGAGTACCATCTGCCTCATCCTGCGAGATGACGAGCAGTCAGCAGACCTCGTCATCCGTTTTATGAGGGAGAGTGGTCTTTTTTTATCGTGTGTAATAATGTCCTTTGCCTCGTGTATTTCTGTTAACTGCGCTTTTATCCCATTAATTCTATTTTAGTTCGTGTTTGCGTATTTTAATGTATTATTTTAACTTATAACTTGAATTATATATATACAGTATATATTTGTAGTTCCAGGCAATGTCCTATTTCATTGTCACCTGTATTTTCTATAATTTTGTTAGAAAATAAGGCATTGCGAATTAGATCAACTGATTGTTTTATTTTCATGTCATAATCATTTTTCATCAGCATTTATTTTAAACTGTACTCAGTGGATACTTTTTAAAATTTTAATTATATCATGTCGTCCATTTCCTACCATTAGGGGCCGATGACCTTAGATGTTAGGCCCCTTTAAACAACAAGCATCATCATCATCATCATCATCATCTAAAGTTACCGACGTGTAATCACTGTGGTTATGTGTGTGACTATTTTAGTTCCGGTGATATACATATTTTTCTATTATATACTTCTTCATAATATGTTTATTGTTTTATGTTACGTTGACTACCGGTATGTCATTGACATAAAGATGAAGTAGCTATGTTTCGCGCCAGTCTGAAAGAGAACCCTAACAGGGGAACTATCAATACTTTCATATCGAAATCATTTTGAGCAGTAATGTCCTGAGATCGACACGGAAATGTCTAATAAAATTGCATGCGTTAGCATTTAGCTAGACGTGGATAGTCCTGGTGACCAGCTGAAGCGAGCGTGTTACCTTCTCAACCCACTCAGAAACCACATGCTTTAAGAATACCTATTTTATCCAAGTGAAATAAGATGGCAAACACCCTGTGTACTTAAAGCAT
This sequence comes from Anabrus simplex, assembly GCF_040414725.1. Taxonomy (NCBI): domain Eukaryota; kingdom Metazoa; phylum Arthropoda; class Insecta; order Orthoptera; family Tettigoniidae; genus Anabrus; species Anabrus simplex. The sequence goes on from NC_090265.1 coordinate 1,249,808,046, forward strand.
GTAATTTCTGTGTAGGTTGTGAAGAAAGATCATGAATATCTTTAGTCAGATATGTTAACACTGTTGTGCATTTTCTAGGCATATATGGCAATGCTCTTCTGCACGTACTATAGTGCTTTTCCTAAAGCCTGTGGTGACATGTGTTGCTAGGGTAGATGATGGGAGATTACTGACGAGGGGTATTGGATTAGACAAAAGAATAGTTGAATGGATGGATACATTTCTAGAAAATAAAACTCAGGGAATTAGAGTAAGGAAAGAGTTGTCTGATCCTGTAATGATTAAGAGGTTGAGGGGCGGGAGGTAATTGAACATTTGTTTTCTTATATATAAATGATGAATAAAGAACTGCAATCACATAAAAGGCTATTTGCGGATGATGTATAGAGTAGTAAATAATTTACAAAATTGTGAGTGACTGCAAGAAAACTTAGGCAGTGTTGTGAGATGGACAGAGGACAATGGTGTGATGGCGAACGGATGAAAAGTCAGGTTGTAAATTTCACTAAGAGGAAAAGTTCTCTCACGTTTAAGTACTGTGTTGATGTGGTGATAGTACGTCATGGGGATCACTGTAAGTACCTAGGTGTTAATATCACTCTAGGTGTTAATATAAGGAGTAATCATCATTTGGGTTATCACATTAACGAGTTTATATATCTCTTCTCGTGGTTATGAGGGTATTTAGGAGTTGTAGTAAGAATGTAAAGGAAAAAGCGTAAAAGTCTGTGGTAAGACCCCAATTAGAGTATGGTTCCAGTTTACGGGACCCACGCCAGGAATACGTGATACGAGAGCTGAAAAAGATCCACCAAATTTTTAACCATCATTGGTTACTTTCGCTGGCACGGGGGCTGGGTGTATGTGTCGTCTTCATCATCATTTCTTTCTCATCACGACGCGCAGGTTGCCTCCGGGAGTCAAATCAGAAGTCCTGCACCTGGCGAGCCGAACGTGTGCTTGGACACTCCCGGCACTAAAAGCCATACGCCGTTTCATTTCAGTAGACGAATAAGCTTGAAAGGAGCTTTTAAAAATAGGAAAGGTCATGCATGATAAGATGAACTTTGAATTCAAGAGGACAGATTGGGGCAAAATATTCATTTATAGGACTAGGAGGAAGTGATTGAAATAATTTATGAAGGGAAATGTTCAATAAATTTCCAAGTTCTTTGAAAATATTTAAGAAAAGACTATGTAAACAATTGATAGGGAATCTGCCACCTGGGCGACAGCCCTAAGTGCAGATCATTAATGATTGGTAGAACTACCAGTTTGTGAGGAATCCAAATAAACCAAAAAGAAAATGTACAACAAACAACGAACACAAGGAAACAAAAATGTTTATATCTATTGATGAAGCACTAGACTCTTCTAAAACCGAACATCTGGAAGTACAAATCTTGTGCTCTAGCTTCTTTTAACTTCGGCCAACCAATGTTAACCAATATGCCTCATAATAGTTGTGTTTGTCGTTGCCATGCTAATATGCTAGTTGTTTTACGTCGCACCGACACAGATAGGTCGTACGGCGACGATGGGACAGGAAAGGGCTAGGAGTGGGAAGGAAGCGGCCGTGGCCTTAATTAAGGTTCAGCCCCAGCATTTGCCGGGTGTGAAAATGGGAAACCACGGAAAACCATTTTCAGGGCTGCCGACAGTGGGGTTCGAACCTACTATCTCCCGAATACTGTATACTGCCCGCACTTAAGCGACTGCAGCTATCGAGCTCGGTATGCTAATATGGAAATGGCCCTGACAGCCAGTGGCGGTGAGCTCTCAGGAATACATGAGCACGTGAACACCCAATTCTAATGTATATTCATGCATTCATGGATAATCCAAAATTGTTTCCTTTGTTTCGACCTGATTTCATCAATCGATCACAAGCATTCGACTTATTTTGATGCCCCGTTACACTGACAGTGGTTCGTTTCGATTGACAGTGCAGGAAGCACACTGTAGGTTGTGCTACGAGCCTGAAGATTATACGCATGCGCGTGAACATGATGCCATGGTTTATGAACAGATAACCCCCACGAACGAGGAGCACGGTAAGGTGTGTGCCTTTCTGTCTGCAACCACACTCAAACCAGAGGTAGTATTACAGTTGACCACAAGGGTCATCCACCTTCTCTGTTACTGATGGCCACAGCTCCCAGAAGTTGGTATTGCATGGCATCGCCGGAATATTTCGCTAATAGGTAATTCTGAACAGGTGTTCGTAATCGCGGGAAGAAGTTGGCTTTACATTGTGGGCGGAGAATCTTTTCCAGTGAAATTATTTGAGTTCCGGTAAATGTGGCACCGGAACGTGGTACGCATTGTTTTTATGCTTGTCATACATAGGTGAACTTCGTGCTATCTAAAACCAAAAATAGTGTTCACATCTCTTAATATTCGCTACAAAACAGCATTGTAGCAACGTTGTTGTGAATTTTACTTCCACCGAGATGAGTAGCTTCGGCTGACAGGCAACGGCTTTACTGTGTTTTTTCAGATCTGGGGTTGGTGTCCTATCCGCTGTCCTGAGAATGGTTCGATGCTTTTCCATTCTCCACACTAAAGCGAAGATGAAATACATCAACAGTTCCTTTTATAGGCCACATTCACTCCTCTGCGGAGGTATCGGAATTTAGTCCCGCAGTGCCAGTCTACCAAACAAGGCTGACGAATTTCAGCACCTTCAAATACCACCGCACTGAGCCAGTATCGAACCTGCCAAGTTGGGTTCAGAACGCCAGCGCTTCAACCGTCTGAGCCACTCAGCCCGCCAGTCGTAATTTTAGTTTTGTTGTACACTCACTGATTAATCTCGGAAAAATACATCCTCGGTTGTAGGGGTTCTACGATATTATGAGTGGAGAACCGTACAAGGAACGTTTAATGAAATGATTTCAGTTATTTTGTACTGATTTGGATTCTACTTTGGTACATTTGAGACGTGAACAAAAATGTTGCAGTGAACCCCCTGAAAATTTTGTCGCGAGCCGCCACTGCTGACACCTGCATCTCAAATATCTGAATGCATCATCCAAAAGTACAGGCATTTGTGCGAAAAATTAGTGTGCAGCACTGAAAATGAAGGATGTATGAGAGACAAAATGTGAAAAATGCAAACACAGCGATATTAATTGATCCAATAACCGAACAATATCCGTCTTTTTTTTTTTTTTTGTGTGTGTGTGAAAACATGCAAGATAACTTCTATAGCAGAGATGCTAGAGAATTTGCTGAATGTGCTTGCCAAAATATTTTAAAATAATTAAAATAAGTTACAGTGAAACAATGAAAGAATAGTGGAAGAAAAGGAAAGAACAACTAAGGAAGAAGAATTGAAATTGTTACGTGGTCCTTAGAAGCCGGAACGCAAGAAAAAAAGAAAAAAGAAGTTAGTTTTCGTATCTAAAAAGAAAATTGAAACGTATAGAACCATGTTAGATGAAAGGTGCGAGTCGATTAAGACCATTCGAGGAACACACAGTTTACTTCAAGCCAGGTATTCGGTATATTTTGTCTGTTAAATCTGTCTCAGATGGCATTAACTCTAATGTGATAAGAATGTCTGATGAAATTCAGAACCACTTCAATAATCCTGAGTAATAGAAGAACCCACGAATATAGCAGGTTCATATGACGGAACCATTATCTGTGGTGACTTTGTTGATCTTTTATTAAGAAGTGACAATGTAAAACAGGAGAAATACAGAGCTCTGCTTATGGATATGGATAATTAGTTATTGCAGTTGAAATACCTGAAGAGGTCTGGAAAAGTCTTCCGAAGTAATAACTTGGGAGCTACAATATCAAGTTGTATGCAAATTACCTCAACCAAGACCTCTGAACATCAGGCAACACATGACATTCAACAAAGAAATGTAATGAAATAACCCTTCCTAAACATTGTCTTTGTGGATATATCGAAAAACTCACACTGGCTAAAAAATAACATATAGTTGTGATATATGTTACATCATTCATTACAAAATACATGAGATGATTTACTCATTAGTCATTACTAACTGCTGTGGATATCAAAACTGGTAAGGCCTATGATACGTGTGTAAAAATAATGTCTTTCGAGTGGAAATATTCACAGAAATCACGCATCGAACGTGGCAGCCACAAAAATGATGTCCTTTTTCTGTTACGCCCATAACTATGTGAATTCATTTTGTACGATTATTCAGTCACTGGTAGGAAACAAGTTGTTCAGCGAGATTTTTGCGCAAGTATAGTTCTATTGTTTCCAGGATAGTGAAAATTAAAAGTTATAATTTCTCAACAATTATCACAAACTTTATTGTTGCAGTTATTAAAAAAAACACGGATTTGTCCATTAATTATTTGTAATGTTTGGAATTGAACGAAAACAATTAAGGTGTCTAGTTTCAAAAACCTGACAAGTCCAACACATGAATTTCAAACTGGACAGATCCAAGTTCAAAATGTTTTGCAATAAACGAGCATTTAATTTAGCGAAATGATCACATATCAGTGTTATCAAATATTCTATCGCAATATGTGTGTTCAACATTTTTCTGAAAAACTGGAAAGTTGAACATATTCGGTTTTGAAACTAGAATTATTCTATATCAAATGTAGCGTTAGTAATCTCATGCATATCAGTGGTCATCAGCATCTTACATTTGTGTGTTACAGATTGTGTAATTAACTGTATTATTGCATTTTATCTGTGAAGTAACTAATTATATGGCTGTTGGATTTGATAGGTGCTCCGGGACTTGAACAAAATGCACAATCAGCTTTTTCCCTGAAGTCAGTCGGAAAACCCAAGGAAAAAACAAATTAAGGATAGCTGCTGTTAGCGCCGGCATGCGAATCTTGGAATTCCGAACTTGCATATTCTTCATATTCTTATTGTGGTAACTTGATTTGAGGTGATTCAGACTTTGTTCATTCGTTTACTTCGGCTGATAGCCGTCGGAACTACTGTAAGTTCTCGTTATGTTACAATATCCAGAGACTGTTTCAGTATCCACACTTGTACAATTACCCGATGATCTATATGTCCGAAGAGACGTCAGAAGACGAATTTGCCTAAAAGTGAGTTCTTACCGGGCGAGTTGGCCGTGCGTGTAGAGGCGCGCGGCTGTGAGCTTGCATCCGGGAGATAGTAGGTTCGAATCCCACTATCGGCAGCCCTGAAAATGGTTTTCCGTGGTTTCCCATTTTCACACCAGGCAAATGCTGGGGCTGTACCTTAATTAAGGCCACGGCCGCTTCCTTCCAACTCCTAGGTCTTTCCTATCCCATCGTCGCCATAAGACCTATCTGTGTCGGCGCGACGTAAAGCCCCTAGCAAAAAAAAAAAAAAAAGTGAGTTCGACCCGTTCCTTTCCCTCTTCCTTCGCCCGCTAGATTGTAGAATGCCAAGTCCCAGGTATTATTGAACGGAACACTTTTATCTCCAGCTAAGTGACCTGGAAGTTGATAACTGAATTGATGACAATTATGGCGCGTCTGTTTTGAAAGGCCCAAATCACAAATAATATTATAATTAGCGTGTCGTCTACATTTTACTGTTCTGATGGGGAGTATATTTATGATAAGAAAATCGTCTGTTCAGAGGAATGCGATCCATGTCACACTTCCTTCATCCTCCAAGGCCTTTCCCTGCCCTTTGAAACCGGATGAAGAATATTATGTGAGGCTTCCTGTTCGATTGTTGTCATGGTGTTACGGCTCTTCCCACAGTGACTTGCATAATAAACTCACCTAGCTTGTTGGCGATTACGTTCCTTCTTTCTCAGGTAGCGATACTAATTAAAGAATGTGACGCATGGCAATTACGATTGATTAAACACTGGCTGATATACATGTTATTCGTTAGTTCGCATCGTCCGATATCAAGGACGTCTAATTATTAAAACATGTTATTATTTTATTGTTAAATGTATTTATTTATTTATTTATTTATCTAGTATGGCTTTTGGTGCCGGGAGTGCACGAAGACATGTTCGGCTCGCCTGCGGGTCTTTCTATTTGACGTCCACGGGCGACCTGCACGTCTGGATGTGGGATGATGATAATGAGGTTGGGAGTGGGTGAAACCCGGTGTAGGCATATAGCCTTCTCCTGTTGAATAACATCAAAGGGCTTAACGTTTCCATCTGACGGACAAATCGCCATCAACAGCGTCATGTACCATCGCTCCATATGAACCCTGCAGAGAGTTTTGGAATTGATTCCAGACTTTTAGTTAGCGATCTAGTAACTAGAAATTGTATACCACCACCCCTCCTACCATGCCGGCCAATTTTCTGATGATGATTTTATTTTCTCCACCAATGGGCCTCGAACGGACTAATCACGGTGTCAGACCATATAGACTTGACGCCTTAACCATAATGGCCATCAGGCGGGCTATATTGCGTTAACGAGTGATGTCTGTCCGTCTACTTTTCCTTATAACTGCACCTGTTAACCTATAGACAGGACTCGAATGTTATAAGTAGGTGGTTCGAAATTGTGACACGGTGAATTTCGGCGCTAACGGGGTATCGAGCAAATTGTGAGATGATACGTTCAGTATGGTATAGTTATACGTTTGAATGTTACAAAGGTTTGCAGTCTGGTAACAAATTGAATCAAGCTGCTAAGTGTCTTGATTGAGTAAAATGTATAAAGCGCTGCGGATATGGATAGTGTGCAGCTAAGATTCTTTTCAAGATATTTTTGGTAGGTTATTATGAAATTGCTCATTACATTTTGCATTTCCTTTCGAGGCGGTGGTGGTAATTTCTGTGTGAAGAGGAGGTACAGCTAGGTATAATAATCTTCTCTGAACAAATTAAGTGGATAAATTTAAAACAAAACAATTCATTCAACAGAGCAATTTTAAAATGAACAAAAATATTTTATTAAGCCGAAAAGTTCACAAACGCATCAAAAGAGAACGTAAGTTCCCTGAGTTACAAAACACTTGAAATTTACGTACTCTTAATTAATCCACTCTCGCACATAAAGCGAATGGCGAGTTCAGCATTATTCGCGTCATCGGCTAGTACATGAGTTTGAGTGTCTGCTGCAGGTCGAGGTTCCATCTTAGGCCAGCGAAATCGGCGCATTCTGTGAGATGTGGGCTACGGTGAAGTCGGCACCACATGAACACCTCCTTCTTTAGGAGGTAAGTGTGTGTAGATCTTCCATGGCCTACAGTGACTCTATATGTACAGTGTGGCCAAGTCCAGTCCAGCCGCCATGTTTTAGCCAAGTACTCAATCAGCTGATAGATGAAGGAGAGTGATAATATTATCGTTTCAATACAGAATAGACTAGTTCAATGTTTTAAGATGTTGTTTACTTTGCTTATACTGTGTGTGTATAGGCCTATCAGTATTTGTTATATTCGGAGTCGAACTACCTGTTATAAGTGTTACGGGGTTACCCGTGGACCAGCACCTTCTTTCACCTCTGCTGGTGATTGCGACCCGCAAGCGTAACATTTACGGGGTGTGATGGGTCGGCGAGGTGGAGGCCGAAAGCTACTAGAGGATGGAGGGGGTTCTTTCTGCGACACGCAAGGTATCGGCGTATCTGAATCCTTCGGCTGACACAGCCAATGCTTCTAGCTCTGCAAAAGTTTGAGGACGCGACCCAAAACACAAGTATGACCTGTAGGATGGTGAAATCCCTTCCACAATCGCCTGAACAATCTGCTCTTCAGGGAAGTGAAGAGCAAACACCCTGGTATAGAATTTGATGTCTTGTATGAAGCCAGGTTTTCATCAAGTCGTTGCACCCTGTAGTAGTACTTCTGAATTAGAGATGACCTAGCTCGAGCCGGAATAAAATTAGCTAACAGATGGACGTGGAAGTCTTCTATGGATGACTGTTCAGCAATTGCCCTAACTATCTTGTCTGAGAGAACCCCTATGGCATATGGATATATAATCTGAAGGATTTGCGAAGCAGAGAGGGAAAACACTAGAGCATGATCCTGGAATTCGACCAAGAATCTCAAAAAGGAAATTACATCACTGGTGGAGTTGACCGAAAACTAAGAAATACCCCTAAGTAACATGGCTAATGGATGAGGCAAACTACTGAACCCAGGTGACATAGTAAGTACTTGCCTAGGGGGTGACGGAGGCTCGGAGGGAGCATTATTCAAAAAGAAAGGCGGAACAGAGGGCCGACGATCAGGGCCGGATTCTAACTGGGCAGGAGTCTTTTGAGCAACTGCAGATGTGCCATTTTCTTCCCCTTTGGAAGAAGTTTCCTCACTGACAGTGTTTACCGCCATTTAGATTTACACGTCGTATAAATATCACAATTATTTGTTCGAAATTCTGTGTTGGTAGCTAGGCCTATGATAACATTTATGTTATAATACATGTGGCATAAAATAGTATAGGCCTAGTCATTGTTTTGAATAATGTATGTAATGACTGTAAAGTTAGCCTACATTTAAATTAAAAAATTAACATTACCCTATTCCAGGTTTTATGTTAACATAATATAACATAACATATTGTACCATTCTACTCCTGGTACTAATATAAATAACGACGAAAACCTGCTACTCTTTAGTCGTGAAACCACGTAACTGTCATGGTCCTCGGGTAGTTTGGTATAAAGCTCTGTTAATGACGGCTACGGTTTGATCCCCGCAACGAGCAATTAAATATTGGTATCGCTATACAATATACTTTGAGAAAATACTACTTGTTGCTCGGTGGAATCAAGCAGTTATACTGGTCCCGGAGTACTTGTATTCAGGACTCTGTTACCGATCACACGCGGTTCGATTCCCGTGATGTGCGACTAATTCTGTGCCCCGTTTCGGTTGTTACCGGTAGATATCCGCTGTATTTTAAACATTCTATTTTCTACTATCGGTTTTGCTAATACATTTGTATTACTGTTAATAATTATGTTTTCCTTTTTCTACCACTCTTCCCACAACTATGGAGTTGTGGGAGCGAACTGCGTCACGCATGTGGATTTGGCCCTGTCGAATAGCCGGATGCTCTTCTTGATGCCAATTTTATATGGACGGATTTAATCACGACTGCGAGTTTCTGTGGTGGTTTGCAGTATGGTGTGTTGTCTGAATATGAAAAGGAGAGTGTTGGGACAAACACAAGCATCCAGTCCCCTAGCCCGTGTTATTAATATACCCAGTCCGGCCGGGAATCGAACCCGGGACCCTGTGAACCCAAAGGCAGTACGCTGACCATCAATCCACGGAGTCGGGCTATTATTGTTATCATTAAATGTATGGGAAAATTCAAGTTGATGCTAGGTGGCTTTTGTAACCACGTCCTTTAAGAGATGAATAGCCATAGAAGCTTGAATTCGAGAATATATCCATCATAATAGCTCATGTACTGGTTAGCGTGATTAGCTGCCACCCCCGGAGGACCGGGTTCGATTTCCGGCTGTGCCACAAAATTTTAAAAGTGGTGCGAGGGCTGGAACCGGGTCCACTAAGCCTCGGGAGGTCTGCTGAGTAGAGGTGAGTCCGATTCCCACCTCAGCCATCCTCGAAGTGGTATTCCGTGATTTCCCACTCTCCTCCAGGTAAATGCCGGGATAGTACATAACTTAAGGCCACGGCCTTCCATCCCTTTTCCTTGCCTGTCCCTTCCAATCTTCCCATCCCTCCACAAGGCCCTAAGTCTCACGCTCCAGGACACTGCCCTTGAGGCGGTAGAGGTAAAATCCCTCTCTGAGTCCGAGGGAAAACCCATGAAATAAAGATGATAGCTCATGCGATGAAAATGAAAATGAGATTTATGATCGGGAGTGACCTTTCCTGTAACTTTTCTTATGAACAAGTTTTAGATTTTCGGGAATATTTGGAAATTTGTGAAAAATAATATAATCGTGAAAATTTATTATTTTTCCGTACACGGTAAACTCGCTAAAAATGTAAAAGATCGGAAATTATATTCTAAACATATTTTGTTATGTACAGGTTTTCAATACGTCAAGTTTTAACGGAGAAATCTGACGTTTACTGCCTTGGCCTCCATAAAATTACGAACCCATTTTGTTGTTATTGTTACCATTATAATGCATGAGACAACTCTCATTGCTGGGAGCGTCTTATAATGTGCTACTTTCAAAGCTGAAAACAAACAATAGCCCAAATTCATTTAAAAACCCTTCCCTTATCTGTTTCTGCACCTATAAGCACAACAGCCCGGCGTAATCTTCTTTCAATATCAGACCTCAGAAATACGTAAATGCACACACATTTCGAAACTAATAATACTAAATAATCCCACTGTTTAATAAGAACATATTTTCAATAGTATTAAAGTTAAAATAAGTAGCCTGATCTTCGCTGAAACTGTGCGGAATACATACGTTTAAATGAACTGATGGGGCATTTGGCTGAAACATGGCGGAGCCAATCAGAATGAAACACTCGTTGGCTACACTGTACATATAGAGTCACTGTGCCATGACCTATCCTCAACTTACACAAAACTACGGCCTCAAGAGGACCGTCACACGGTAGTTGTCTTCAGCTTGTTGGGAGTACGGATAGCTAGCTAGCCATTCCAATTCCCAGGACGGCAAGATGGTTCAACGCAGCTGAGAACAAATATCGCTTGCAGGTACATTCACAGGTCTAGGAAGTAAAAGTAACGCTTCCTTTGTAGCTTCATTCGCAAGTTCATTTCCTTCAATCCCAATGTGGCTTGGGAGCCAATTTAAAGTGATTCTGGTGCCAACATCACACAACCCGGCTAGAAGGTAATGCATCTGCTGTACCAGTGTGTGTTGCTGGAAACAGGTGTCAATAGACTGCAGACAACTTAACGAGTCGGTACACACGAGAAAGTGGTTACCTTCGTCACCCATTGCAAACTGCAGAACTTCTAAGATGGCAAAAAGCTCAGCAGTATACACGCTACAGACACTAGGAAGCGAGATCTTCGTGCTGCTATTATCGGAGACTAAAGAGTAACCAACATTTTCTCCGATCCCAGAACCATCTGTGAGGACATACCTCGCGGGTTGATACTGGTGTACGAAGTCCTGGAAATACCCCCGATTAACAGAGGCATCCGTGTTCACGTAGGGTCAACAGAGTAGATTTAACCGCATATCCGGTCGCGGAAATAACCACGGATATACCTCGCTAGAAGTCCGCTCAAGACAATCACCGATAAGCACATTTAACTCATCTATACAAGCTATCAATTCGAATCCTATCCAGCCCTGTAGTATTTGGCCGGTGTTGGTACATCTGCTGGTATTTGGTACTAAAGATGCATTGATAACTTGGATGTAGCGCCATTTCACGAATTTTGGCAGCGTACGTATGGAGTAACTTCTGTCTCCTTATTCGCAAAGGTGGTACTCCCGGTTCAGCGAGTAGGTTGATAATGGGGCTAGTGTGGATAGCTCCCGTTGACAGCCTAACTCCACTATTGTGAACAGTGTCTAAAAGGTTCAGCGTAGCTCTTGATGCTGAACCATAAACCGTACTACCATAGTCTATTCGGGAGAGGACTGTTGCTGAGTTGAAACTTAGCAGCACCACACGGTCAGCCCCCACGAGGTGCCGCTGAGAAACTTAATTATGTCAAGTCTTTTCATGCTGACAGATGTTTGGCTGCCACATTAGTCTCTTATCAAAATGGAGACTCACGAATCTGCAGGTGTCTACCACTGGCAAGACACCGTTTCGCAAGCGGAGCTCCGATTTAGGATGCACAAGCCGACGCCGACAGAATTGTACACCTGAGGTTTTCGCCGCTGAAAATCGAAAACCATGTAGTACAGTCCATCTGTCGACTCTGTTAATAGCCTGCTGTAGCTGTCTCTCATTCCGGAGGTGTAATGTAGAGCTAAATCGTCTACATACAGCGATGGAACAACTGCGGTCCCAGCAGCGGCAAGTATGCCGTTGATGGTGATTGCGAACGTGATAATCAGTTCTGATCCCTCTGGTACTCCATTTCCTTGAACGTAATATTGAGAAAATGAATTCCTTACTCGGACTCGAAAGATCCGGAGGGACATGTTCTCAGTGAACGTTGGCAAATTTCTTCGAAATCCCCACTGATGTAGTGAGCTTTCTCCAGGTCAAAGAATACGGCGACTAGGTGTTCCTTCCGGAGAAAGGTCTCTCGAAAGGCGCTCGTCAGTCCAACCAGATGGTCGGTGGCAGACCGGTGAGTGCGAAAACAACACTGATAGTCAAATCGTCGGTTCACCATACGTTCAGATAGCTTACACAAGCAATTTGTAAAGGATATTGGCCTGTACGTATCCGGGAGCTTTGGATCTTTACCTGGCTTGGGAATTGGCATTACAATTCCTTCACGCCGTTGAGATGGAAACACTATTTCACTCCATATTCTGTTGACTAGTTTGAGGTTATCTGTGAGACATCGGTCACTCAAATGTTTAAGCATTTGGTTGTGGATTTTGTCCGGTCCAGGAGCCGTGTCTTATCACGGAGCGAGTGCATTTCGCAATTCCCACTCTGTGAAAGGTACTTTATAGGAAATGCGAAGCACTAGAGGTGAAGGAGAGATTGTGTGCCTTTTGTTCGCGCATAATAGGCAGAAATGCAGGGTCGTGTCTCCCAGAGCTGGACGTTTCTGCGAAATACGAGTGTGACGCGATGAGATCTGCAACAACTAAAGGAATCGTAACTACATCTCCATTAATGGAGATTCCGGGGACGGAGTAGAAGTTCTGCACGCCGACAGTACAGCGGAGTTTTTTTGCACACTTGTGATGACGGAATATGTGCCGTCATGGAAGACACGTACTTTTCCTACGTAGGTTTCTATCGTCGCCATAAGACCTCTCTGTGTCGGTGCGACGTAAAACAACTAGCATAAAAAGTGTAGCTTACTTTCTGAAATAAAAGCAGGCTCTAGCGCGCTGTCCTCAATCTTGCACATCCATCTCGTTGAGATATGTCGATCGCACATTTGTTATCTGGCTCCATGGTGAGCACGAATTATGCATATTTTTGGATCACTTGAATAGCATACATCCAAATATTAAACTTAACGTGGAGACTGAACGTGGGAGATGTTTGGCGTTCTTGGATGTTTTGGTTTCTAGGAAATCAGATGGAAGTTTGTCATTCGGTTTACCGTAATCCCACCCATACTAATAGATACCTTCATGAGTCCTCTCACTTCTAATCTTGCCAAAAGCGTGCTGTGCTTAACACCCTTATCAGCCGAGCTGTAGAGGTTTGTGAGGAGGATAAGTTAAACGGTGAATTCTTAACTATAACATTCCTGATGAGCAATGGCTACTCAAGTAAACAGATTGACGAAGTGCTACATCCTAAGCCACAGTATTGTCACGTGATTCTCGTCCTTTGTGTTTGGCCTTCTGGCCGCACGTACAATCTGTCACGGATAGGATTGGCAATGTTCTCAGAAGGCACAATATCAAGACCATCTTTAAGCCTAATGTCACCATAGGCAACTGCTTGCAATCTGTTAAAGACTATTGGTTTAAACTGTGCTGGAATATCTATGATTGCTTGCTCGTGTGCGTCGATTTATGTTGGCCAAACATGTAGGAAGGTAGCAACGAAGGTTGAGGAGAATCGCAGGCACTTACGTCTTTGCCAGCCAGAGAGTCTACTGTGGCAGAACATGCCATAGATGGTGACCATCAAATCATTTTTGATGCAGCTTGTGTCATTTGTAAAGAGAAACATTTTATATAGAATAATTCTAACAGGGTGTGTCTATCTTGAGTCTAGTTACTATGGAGTGACAGTTGCCACTTTTTTATTGCTCTGAAGACGATCCTGGTTGCAGGTTCGAAATGCGTCAGCATATTATAAGTATTATACGACCTAACGTCCCCAAAATTATATATTACAATGTAAATGGTCGTGAAAGTCTACGTCTTAAAAATTCTGTTACTGTTATACTTCCCAGAAAAGTGGACTGTTCAAAACACGTTCAGAAAAAAAGTGTTCATACAGTTCCGTAATACCTGTCACAAATATTAAACTCACTGGAATCGACAACTCACTAATACCCGTCAAATCATTCCGTATCTTGGATCTGTGAATAAGTTTTATTGCCACTATAGTATCAATGTATTGGTCGAATGATCTTATTTGTTGGAATCAGGTTAAAACGAATCGACAGTTGAAGGACTTAACACACCAGTGACGGCAATGTGAAATCACTACCGGCATATATTTTTTGTGTAATTTCAAGGCTGCAACACTTCTATTGTTTGTTTATGAGCTCTGTTTACTTTTTTATAGACTAATTTATTATATGGGAAGGTTTCTCACGGCGTTGCGTAAGAAAGTTGTTATATAATACGCAGTGATTATATCGGTCTCATAGGTTAAGGATTGTTTTGTTAGCATTGATGCTTTCACGGCCCATATCTTGTCTACAAGGATTCTTTTGTTTCTTGAAAATAAGGTTAAATCCGACTGTTGCTGTTTCTTGATAGATGCGCCGTTATTTCAACTGTCTCTTGGCCTAGGCCAAAGTAAAATGTAGCCTCTGTGAAGTCGCAGTTTCGTTTATCGCCGTGGGAGTATGGAAGCTGCTGAGGTTTGAGTAGTGCTGATTAATGGCATTCGGAGCACGACTAGTTTTATTCATGGGGTGAGCTGAGCTGCTATAGCACTGTCTGGCTCAATGAGGAAAGCAGTAGCAAACTATCTCACCTCTCATCTTGCGTAGTACGTCTCATTATTGCGCCGCCATCGGTTTTTGCTGTTCCTGTGTTTATAATCGCATAACCTTTAGGGGAGCTTCTTAAGAATCTAACCAGCCTCCGGGCTGCACAGACAGAAGGTTAAGTAATCGTCTGTACTGGCAGACCTTAGGGAATGTGAGTACCAACCCTTTTTCATCTCTCTTAAGAAGTCTTTAAGATAAAGGTGATGTGATAGCCACCACATCGACCACTAGTTGATTTGCCGGCCGCTTTCAAGAGTATTTTTTTTTGTTAGGGCGATGACACACATAGCGATTTTCGCCGAGTCGGCAGCAGATTCGGCGACAACACTTTCCAAAACACACGTGGCTGTGAATGAGCTGTAGTGTGATTGCTGACACGACGGAATATAGACCCAGACAGACTCGACGAATGTGGGTCCATCCTATTGTGAGTGATCGAGTAACAATAGGTCAATTTTATACTTTATGAGCAACGAGAGATGAAGGAAAGTTACTTAATTTCACCCGGATGTCAATCTATTGTTTCGACGAGTTACTTAATTTTGCTAAAAACAAACAAATATAACAAAGAATAGTCTGAGAACCAGTATACCCCCAGAGGAAAAATTGGTTATGACTGAGGTAAATACCAAACACACACTGGTATTTTAAACTGAATTTATTTATATTTATTTTTAATCAGTAATCGAATTACAAATTGTATGAAAATATTGTACGCGTCGACTCAGAAACCACTGTGTATGATCAGTGGTATTGAATTAAGTGGACTGAGGAACCGCTAGCTGCGCATCGGTAGTACAATAAGCAGAGTCGACACACGCACTGCGAGGTGGGTATCGCCGCTGTGTATGGTTTCACTGATTTAAGAGGCGGCCGGAGTCAGTTCTAGATTCACATTTTATTTCAAAATATCGCCACTAGTCTCGTTGCTGCCGACAGCTAACTCCACTGATAGTTACATCGCGGGTGCATAGATGTCAGTAAGACAGGCCAAGGCCGAGCGAGCGATTATCCTCTCACCCTCCAGCGTCACATAATCTGTCACCAGGAAGTTGTGATACAGTACTTGCACGGAGCTGATGGTGTTGACATTTGTACGGAATGCGAAACATTCCAGGAAATCATTGAGCATGGGTTAGTGCTGAGCAAAACAGTCAAAATAAGGTACTGTTTCCGACAAATATTAATGAAATGGCGTATGGCTTTTAGTGCCGGGACTGTCCGAAGACAAGTTCGGCTCGCCAGATGCAGGTCTTTTGATTTGACTCCCGTAGGCGACCTGCGCGTCGTGATGAGGTTGAAATGATGATCGAGACGACACATACACCCAGCCCCCATGCCAGAGAAATTAACCAATTATGGTTAAAATTCCCAAACCTGCCGGGAATCGAACCCGGGACCCCTGTGACCAAAGGCCAGCACGCCGGACACTGTTTCCGATGTTGAAATGAAGTAGAGCATCAATCCCGTCCCCGCCTCACGTCTTTCCCTGTACCGGCCAGTCAGTGATACATAATATAATTCAATCCAATGAAAATACAAACTGATATAACAGAAGTTAATTCATTTACGAATTTTTTAGTCACACAGTGATACTTTAGACATACGATAAATATTGTAACGCGACCAAGAACGGAATTTTCCGACAACCCTGAGTAAAAAAAGAGCCTTACAAATTTATAACAGTTTTTT
This sequence comes from Anabrus simplex, assembly GCF_040414725.1. Lineage (NCBI taxonomy): Eukaryota > Metazoa > Arthropoda > Insecta > Orthoptera > Tettigoniidae > Anabrus > Anabrus simplex. Next base: position 1,249,824,416 of record NC_090265.1, read on the forward strand.
CCTCTTGGAAACAAACAGTTCTGAAATATATAAACAATGTATAAAACATCCCATTGCATATTGTGTTAAAATTTTAATTCGATCAAATAACTTGTTTTCGGAGACACAGAGGTGCCGGAATGTTGTCCCGCAAGAGTTCTTTAACGTGTCGACCTTCCAATACCACCGCCCTGAGCCAGGATCGAACCTGCCAAGCGGCAGAAGGCCTGCGTTCCCGAGCCATTGTGAGAGTCTCTTTGTCTTTACAAAGATGGATTTGAAGTCGTACGTTTTCGTATAAGTTTTAAGTAATAAATGTTGCAGCATCTAAATATCCATTAGTTCTGTATTTCATGACTTGAGTGGAGTGTAATTAGAGTAACTACTAAGCTCAAAAATATACCACTTCATTCTCGCACTCGGTGACGGCAGGCGCTTTAGCCAATAGCAACGCTGCTCACCGGAATGACCTATCTGACCTGTGAGTTATTCCAGTTACGTTGGATAACCCAATTTCCAAGAAATACAAGGACTTTAAACGACGGATTTGTATACCTACCCGTTATGAAACTCGGAAACGGTGCTGGTAAAGAACGCAACAGCTGAGGGGCACTGCAACTTCCCTCTGTAGGTGGGGGTAGTAGAATAACACCCACAGTATCCTCTGCCTGTAGTAAGAGGCGACTAAAGCGGGCCCCATAGGCTCTGAACTTGGGAGTCTGGGTTGGCGACCACAGAGCCCTTAGCTGAGTCCTAGCTTTATTTCCACTTACTTGTGCCGGACTCCTCACTTTCATATATCCTTCTTCAAGTGACATCTATTTTTCTTGATAGTTGCTTTACGTCGCACAGACACAGATAGGTCTTATGGCGACGATGGGGCAGGAAAGGGCTGGGAGTGGGAAGGAAGCGGCCGTGGCCTTAATTGAATCGATTATTTCAGAAAGCAGTCAAGTGCCAACAAATGGAAAAATTGAGTTATACGCACATTTTGGTGCTGAAACCAGTCAAGAAACGTCGTCCTATAATGGTCAGGCATTACGTAGAATTTCGTATTTAGTTCAGAAACCAGTTAAGTGACACCGCTTGGTTGGTTTCTGCGATAAACTGCTGGTACCTTTCCGGTTGGCGCTGCTGTTCTGAATCCAGAATAACCAGCTGTTCATCTGTTTTTGTTGTCATTGTTGTGTTTCTGGAATCGCATGTTCCTAGTTTTGTGAACAACTGATTCAAAAAGTGTTTCTTTTGTTCAGTGCAGTGTTTTCTTATATTCTTAGTAATATGTCTCGCCTCTGTGTAGTGGGTATTGTGATTAGCTGCCACCCTCAGAGGTCCGGGTTCGATTCCCGGCTCTGCCACGAAATTTGAAAAAGTGGTACGAGGGCTGGAACGGGGTCCACTCAGCCTCGGGAGGTCAACTGAGTAGAGGTGGGTTCGATTCTCACCTCAGTCATCCTAGAAGTGGTTTTCCGTGGTTTCCCACTTCTCCTCCAGGCAAATGCCGGGATGGTACCTAACTTAAGGCGACGGCCGCTTCCTTCCCTCTTCCTTGCCTGACCCATCCAATCTTCCCATCCCTCCACAAGGCCCCTGTTGAGCATAGCAGATGAGGCCACCTGGGCGAGGTACTGGTCATTCTCCCCAGTTGTATCCCCGGACCCAAAGTCCGAAACTCCAGGACACTGCCCTTGAGGTGGTAGAGGTGGGATCCCTCGCTGAGTCCGAGGGAAAAACCGACCCTGGAGGGTAAACAGATTAAGAAGAAGAAGAAGTTATTTGTCTGAAAAATCAGAAGCGGGTTCGAATCTCACTGTCGGCAGCCCTGAAGACGGTTTTCCGTGGTTTCCCATTTTCACACCAAGAAAATGCTGGGGCTGTAACTTAATTAAGGCCACGAACGCTTCCTTCCAACTCATAGGCCTTTCCTATCCCGTCGTCGTCATAAGACCTATCTGTGTCGGTGCGACGTAAAGCCACTACTGTAGCAAAACTAAATCAGAAGACGAACCTGTATCTAAAAAGGAAACGAGGAGTGGTAGACAAACTCACACGCGTAATATTATTCGGAATGCAAGGGTAAAAGGAGAAGGTTATATTTCTTACTCAGACAAGGAAGTACCCGGTCTGAGCCCTACATTATTCTTTGTTATTGTTTGTTTTAGGTGCCCGTCAATATCAAGAAGATACGTGAACTAAATGCCTTAAAAAGGTACCTGATGGAATATGAATACTTTTATGACAGCATTTTACAATGGCCTACTACAGAGACAGAATGTGCTGAGGAGTTTGTTTATGCGGATTGATTACCTCCTATCAAGATGAGCAGGCATTGCTGACTTCATCCTTTTGTATCAGCAATACAGTCTAAACCTATTAAAATATGTTTTTTTTAAACAAATATGGGGTTTATGACAAAATCCTTCAAAATTCAAGAATCATCCCATAAAAATATGTTTGCAACACTCGTTTATTTCAGAAACCAGTTAAGTGGAAATTTGTTCCTTTTTTTTTACGGCAAAGTTAATAAGCACAACATATTTTTCCTTAGATAGAAATTATTAAGAGATATAATACTTTCAAGCTAAAATATTAAAACCTCTACCGCAGGCCCCGATTTCAAGTAGTTAGCGCCCTGGGCAAACAATATTTAGCCGCCCGCCCCTCTGCTCGTTCTAAAAAATAATTAAATATTACAGTTTTCAGGATTATGAGTTTTAAAACAGCACATTATGTAAATACAGTTAATTCTCATAATTAAAGTTATCAAGCCAAATAAAGATAACAGCCAAATAAGAATGAGGCTGTTTTTATTGTTATTTAAAAAGCCGTTGGTTCAGTTTGATAGTTTGTATGTAAGTAAATAATTTTAGAAATAAGGCACGTTTTCTTCATAAAATTTAAATATATAGATTAAATTCAGGTTTTAAAGTTAGAATAGTTTAAAGTGTTTTATATAGTCTAATAAAATAATTGGAATAATTTGTGGAATGTAAAAGTAATTTGAGTGTAATGAATTTAAGACGTAATTCACGCAGGCCATAATTACTCGAGCCGCCGGCCGCCGCCCCTCAAAAACTGGCGCCCTGGGCAAATGCCCAGTCCGCCCATTTGTAAAACGGGGCCTGCCTACCGTAACATATTGTCTGATGCTAGACAGTTTCTTTCATTTTCCCCAAAATGACAGATTTGGCGTTTGACTTGTTTCTGAAATAATCGATTCAATTAAGGTACAGCCCCAGCATTTGCCTGGTGTAAAAATTGGAAACCACGGAAAACCATCTTCAAGGCTGCTGACAGTGGGGTTCGAACCTACTATCTCCCGAATACTGGATACTGGCCGCACTTTAGCGACTGCAGCTATCGAGTTCGGGTTTTAAGTATCTAGAACCGCCACTGCCCATATTGTAATAGGCTACAACTGAAAGAGGAACAACATATATTTATAGCAATTTATTCTTATTCTACTAAACCTTAAAATAGTTTTATAAATGTATACACACAGAGATAATACAGACACATTAGTAGCAACTACTATTCAGTATGCGGATTCTCAACCATTATTACATCTCTTTCTGTAACGTTACGCCATTTAGCCATTCTTTTAGTGAGATATGTTGTAGTTTATTCGAACTGACGATTCACCTCCGACCTACAATTACCAATAAAAATAAGTTAATTGTCTTAGTTTGAATAGTAAACATCATTGCGTCACTAATATAACAAAGACAATTCAATAACGTCAGATAACACCTACCTCATATAAGGCAGCTGTTCTAAGTTCATTCGCAATCTCATGGTGTTCTTCACCAATATATTTGTCATATTCTTCGGCGTGTTTTAAAGAATATGCCGATGAATGTTAATTTCTTTTTGCTAGTGGTTTTACGTCGCACCGGCACAGATATGTCTTATGGCGACGATAGGATAGGAAAGGCCTATGAGTTGGAAGGAAGCGGCCGCGACCTTAATTAAGGTACAGCCCCAGCATTTGCCTGGTGTGAACATGGGAAACCACGTAAAACCATCTTCAGGGCTGCCGACAGTGGGATTCGAACCCACTATCTCCGGGATGCAAGCTCAGCCGCGCACCTCTAACCGCACGGCCAGCTCGCCTAGTGTTAAAATTTTTAATAAAGTTTAATGTCTTATTACAAATCAAGCATTTTGCCATTCCATTGCACTCGGTAAAAAGATACGGCATAATAAAACACGACAAAATATAACGTGCTATTGAAAGGTCATACCACAACTAGCGAGTAAGAAAGTATTGTCAGCGTGTCCACTGCCGCTTGTTTTGAAGCAAGGGTGAGGAAGCGACTGATAGCAGCTGAAGATCTCGCTCATCACATCCCTGCGTGGGTAAGAGCTAATCTGTCATCATCCCTCTTCAAGGACAAGGCGCTGCGGCATCTGACGGAAACTGGCTGAACTACCAGCACTAGAATTCGGCCGACGCTCGAAAGTCAATAAGCAGAGCTTTATTAAAATCACGATTAAATATATAAAGAATCCCTAATTTTGAAGTATGTTAAAGTAGCCCCCTAGAGAAAAATATAAACTTCGCTACGGTATAGTTTGCTTCTAATTTGAACACCGTCTTGACTTAAAACAAGTTTAGGAAAACCGCGGTTCAGAGCTCAATTTCATATGGAGATTCGTTATTTTAATTACCATTTTATAACTATATTTGCATTTCCTTTTGAAATGTTTTTGCACTAATGAAAAGTGTATCACAGACTACCGTGCGCTATAAAAACAAAATAATTTTACCTTGTTCCGTTTCCTTATAAAAACTCTTACAAACTATTGACCCATGTTACAACAACTACTGAGCTGGTCGCCGGCCGTTCCAGCTCCGGCCGCCTCTTAAGTGCCAAGTAGGGAGCGACAAATCTACTGCCAACTCAGTGAAAATCGCTATGCGTGCCCATAGCTTGCGCGATCGACGCACTGGGCGTTTCTGATCCAGAAGGTTGCATTTCGATAATATTAGAGGAAGCGCGAACATTTCATTGGACTATGCCTATAGACATACGGCACTATATTTGCACCACTATTTACTCATTAATTTATTGTTAATTCATGAGATACATGTGTCAAATTTGCGAATTGTAGCTCCTGAAATCTGTTACTGTAAATTCAAGTTTGACTTCAGCCGTCATGAACGCGAAACTTCTCTTACTCAGAAAAAAAAGAAAAGAAATAAAAGGTCCAGATTGTGCTTTATCTCGGAAACATCGTTTCCGGTCTTAGTTACGCACACTTACAATAGTGCAGAGAGGATGATGACTGATGACAACTTATCGAACAGCTTTAGCTCAGGATGTTAACGGATTTGGTGACTACGTTGACCTGATATAAGATGAAACATCAGTTTATCAACCTGAGGACTCTGCGGTTAGTTCAGCGAAGCAGAGTTGGTTAGGCGCTCGCCTTCAATGTTCGAGGTTGCAGGATCATCGAATCCCGCAACAGTCGATACGCATTGAGCAATACACGTACCATAGATTAACTCTGTGGATTAGTGGTAGAGTATCGGCCTCCGGATCCCAAGATCGTGAGTTCATGCCCGGCAGAGATAGTCGATTTTTGAAGGGTGAAAATAAGCCCATTCGACACACCATGTATGATATCGATATTTAAAATATATCTTTTGACACATGACAAAATTAATTTAAAATTTAGCCACAGATAGCGTGGGAGAGATCTGGTTTACTTTGCCATCTGGTAGAGTAAATTGGAACATCGCAGTTGACGTACAGGCAGTCTAGACAGCGTCTAATGAAAATGCCTGCGCACGGTAACTGGAATTATTATTAATAATCATAATAATAATAATAATAATTAAAGGGACCTTAAACACATATGAAACATAGTCACATTTTTCTGGATAGAACTTGGGGCGCTACATCATTTTAAGACACGAGGTTCGAATCCAGGACATGAATGATATTCCTGCAAGGCGACAGCTGCACTTACACCTAGTAACATGTGCTTGTCTACCAGTGGTAATCAAAGCGCAACTTCAAATACCACCGGACTGAGCCGGAATCGACCCGCCACCCTGGGCTCCGTCTGAACCACACAGCCTGGCATGAAAAAAATAACTTGAATATATGCTTATTAAGTGGGGCCATTTTGTGAATGAGAGTCTAAGAATAAAACTGCATAACAGTATATATTTAACTAGTGTTTTATTATTTGCTTGGCTTTTAGCCCTATCAGCCATACAGTCAGCAAGCTATTAATATTTATAATTCACACAGCAGTGCATAAACATAATATGACAGACACCCGAAAGAAATGACAGTGCTATAATAAGACGGTTGAAGGAAGTAGATGGAAAGCGTCACCTGTGACAGTTTCTTTCAAAACACATATTCCCTGGAGGCTCCGACATTCACAGCTCATTTTGTATTCTTTCTTGTCAGAAAATCAATACAAATTTTTGTTTAAATAAGAGAAGTAAAATTTAGGAACAATATAAATTATATCTTTCAGTCACTATTTCTGAGGAATTTGGCGAAAATTATATATACACTCTGGTTGACAGGTGAAAGTAAAACTGGCACGCTTGTAGGAAGTAGAGTTCCGATTTTAATTAGTTTTGTGAGCATCACTGCACTGTACTTTGTACAAACGAATACAATATGGTTCAAATCTGCGACACATGGGGGGGGGGGGGGGTCATATTCACACGTGAGCGAGTCCAGCACTTTAATACGGGGAGATGTTTGGCATAATATCCGTGTCCGAGTCTCATGCGTATTAGTGTTGTAAGGTGACGTCTGGCGAGTTTGATGCTGTCGAACCCTGATTTCTTAGGAATATTAGCTTGAAATGCAGCATGTTATCGTCCTTTGTGCAGATCCTTTGCAGCCCATTCTGCTGACCATTTTTCTTGAGCTTTCATACGAATAGTGGTGAGAAAGTCTGTGTAAGAGAGTGGTATTGCTCGGAAGTGAGCTTCAGTTATAGATTGTTTGGCAAGGAGGTCTACTGTTCGGTTGTGTTCAATTCCGACGTGTCCCTTGATCCGTAGAAAGTGAAGTGTTATTCCTCGGAGTTCTGCGTTTCTCACTAATTGCAGATTTTTTTTTGCTAGTTGCTTTACGTCGCACCGACACAGATATGTCTTATGGCGACGATGGGATAGGGGAGGGCTAGGAGTGGGAAGGAAGCGGCCGTGGCCTTAATTAAGGTACAGCCCCAGCATTTTCCTGGTGTGAAAATGGGAAACCACGGAAAACCATCTTCAGGGCTGCCGACAGTGGGGTTCGAACCTACTATCTCGCGAATACTGGATACTGGCCGCACTTAAGCGACTGCAGCTATCGAGCTCGGTAATTGCAGAATTTCAAGGATGTACTTATTGATCTTCGTGGTCCAGTCAGGGTGTTTTAAACGTTGTAACACGCTGAAGCAGTCTGTTAGGAACAACATTTTCTGGAAGTGTTGCGAGGTAGCACATAGTATAGCTGCTTGAATTGCTAGCATTTCCGCTGTGTAGATGGAAGTTGGTTCTGGGAGGGAACGTTGTTCAGTAGCTGCTGTTAATGGGCAATTGTAAGCATATCCTGCTCCTTCTGATGTTCTGGAGCCGTCAGTATAGATACACCTGAAATCTGGCCAAGCTGTTCGTAAGAGTTCTTCGACTGTAGTGTCCATATTCGTTCCTGAAGTCACTGTATCAGTCGTAGCAAAAACCAGTCAGTGAGGCGTACTTGAATACAAGGGGGGCGGGGAGGAGGAAGAATGTAGGCCTACCGTAGCTCGTGATAATTCGTCACCAGCAGTGGAGATCGACGATTTCGTAAATGCTAATGTAAATCTATTAATCTGCTGATCTTATGTACTTGTGTAGAAAGAGGATGGTTGATCTGGGCAGCTCGGCGTAGGAAAAAGATAGCATCTGTCGTTTGATTGGAAGTGGCATTTCGGTGGCTTCGACTAAGAGAGTGTTCGTGTGTGAGGAGTTCATAGCTCCTAAACAGAGCCTGATAGCTCGATACTCAAGTTAAGTTTACGAAGAACATATTAGGGTGCGTTGCTGAACAAAATGCTTTCGTAATACAGGACTGGTCGAAGAAGTGCTCAGTAGAGTGTTAACATAGTGGATGGGCCCGCTCCCCACCACTCAAAGAATATTGAGGACAAGTCCGAATTTTCTTGTTGTAAACCAAATAACAAGAAAATTCGGACCGAGCAAGTGGCCACGCGGCTTGAGTTACGTAGCTATCGGCTTGTAATCGGGAAATAGTGGGTTCGAACCCCACTCTCGGCAGCCCTGGAGATAGTTTTCCGTGGTTTTCCATCCTCACATCAGGCAAATGCTGGGGCTGTACCTTAATTAAGGCCACGGTCACTTCCTTCCCACTCCTAGCTCTTCCCTATCTCATCGTCGCATTAAGACGGTACGACGTAAAGTAAATTTTTGTTTAAATTTAAAATATGCTTTAAAATTCCAAAATCTAATAATTACTGTTTGTATATTTGAATATTTAAATAACCTCCTTTCCATTTTAGGTGCTCTCGCAAGTATATCTCAAAATGTTATCTTTCTTCCTGAGATAAGCTACAGAACGTAACACAATGTCCCTGAGTCTGTGCTTGGAAAGAGATGCATCTTTTTGAGTATTGTTGTGTGATTCATGCTGCAGACATTCGAGTAATCCATATGAGACAATCTCTGTTCTTTGTTGTTGTCAGCTTGGGCGGCTCGTTGCATCTGTTGTGGGAATCAAGCCAGGCAGAGTAGCTGGGTGAGGTTTATACATGACCGCATGATAAACAGTTTCCATGCGCGGAGGAGACTAAAAAAAAAAAAAAAAAAAAAGAGAGAGAGAGAGAATTCCATAGAGCTTTCAGGTATATACTGTAGTTAGCTGTATGACAATTGCTACGGAGTGAAACAGCGTGTATTTCGTTGCATATACCACACCCTGTTAGAGAACCCGTAATTGTAATTTATTTCTCCAGGATAGCTTACATACCGGTACAGAAAAAATGCAGATTTCTGTCTTCCTTCTTAAATGCATGATTTGTAACCAAACGCATAAGCGCACTGTCAATCTCTAATGGCCGGTTTAGACGTAGACAGTGTTTAGTACAGTAGTAAGTGGTAAGTTACTACTTAAACTCATCTAGGCCAGTAAATGTAAGACAGCGTTTAGTACAGTGACAAATGGCAATTTGTCACTCAAGTCAGTTGATTCAGTCGTTCTTGCGTCGTCAACTAGATCAGAGATAAGATGATCGGCCATCAACAGCGAGTAAAACGTGTTAGTGACGTTATTCGTTGCGTGTTAGATGATATTTTAGAGGAAATTGAGAATTAGGTGACAGAAATTAGGAGTGAAAACGGATAACCAGAATGAATTACGTCGGAAC